>NW_020954569.1:65646163-65924437 GCF_900497805.2 Vombatus ursinus | reverse complement strand
ACACACACACACACACACACACACACACACACACACACACACACACAGGAGAATACTCAAGAGCCCCAAACCACAAACCCTTCCTTCAAGCTCCACATTACTTTTGCTCCTGTCTCTCCTAAACAAACCATGAAAAATACACTACCACTGCTGCTCAATGCTATCAGCACTCAAGTACTTTTCTTGCTTTAGCTAAGGTATGAGTGAAAGTAATTAGTTTCCCCTCTGGTGTTTAGCCCCCAGTTCTATTCCTCTACTCCTTCATTTACTGATATGTGCTAATAGCTCCTCATCCCCTACCTCACACCCAACACAGATTAAACTTGTTGTTGTTGTTCAGTTGTTTTTCAGTCATGTCTAACTCTTCATGACCCCATTTGGGGTTTTCTTGGCAAAGATACCAGAGCGGTTTGTCATTTCCTTCTCCAGCTCATTTGACAAATGAGGAAACTGAGGCAAACAGGGTTAAGTGACTTGTCCAGGGTCACATAGCTAGTAAGTATCTGAGGTTGATTTGAACTCAGTTCTTTCTGACTCCAGATCTGGAGCTCTATCCACTATGCCACCTAGCTACCTAAGGCTACTCTCTCTCTCTGTCTCTCTCTCTCTGTCTCTCTCTCTGTCTCTCTCTCTCTCTCTGTCTGTCTCTCTCTCTCTCCCCTCCCTTCTTCCCTCCCCCCCCACCCCTCCATCAATCAATCATCAATCATTCAATCAATAAGTATTTTATTAAGGTCTTACTTTGTGCCAGGCCCTGAGATACTGAGATAAGCTCTGTGGATAAAAGAAAGGCAAAAATAGTTCCTACCCTCAGGGAGCTTATATTCTAGCTCTTTGGCCAGACCCACCAGGCTCAAAGGAATATAGACTGTCTCATCTGCCGCAAAAACCTTCAGTTCCCTTTCTCTCCCACCAAGACAAGAATTCCCATGAATATCTAAGCAGAAAGTCCAAGGAAAGAGAGAGCAAAAGTGAGACTGATTTAATTTCCACTGGATTTGGTGAGAGCGAGAAAGCCACATGGCAAAGATAGAATGCTGGCTTAGAGTCAGGAAGACCTCAGGCTCTTACTAGTTGTGAGATACCAGAGCGATACACAGAGAGATACACAGTGACTGAGCAAGTCACTTAACCCTGTTAACCTCAGTTTCCTCATCTGTCAAATGAGCTGGAGAGGGAAATAGCAAACAACTTCAGTATCTCTTCCAAGAAAAGAGTCAGATATGACTGAAATGACTGAACAACAATATTCCCAATACCACCTAGTATCCTGCAGATCAAATGCTTACAGGGCCTGTTAGACACAAATGCTACATAAGTGAGTTACTATTGTGTAAGTGACATATGGATAAGGAAAGAAGTTGGAAAAAATTCAAGGGTGGTGTAAATATAGAACAAGTCACCTGTGGAAGGGCCCTGCAGATTGTATGCTTGTATTTACACTGTCCTGGTGACTCAAAAAGGGTCCTAATTTGCTACAGTTTAGAAAACAATTCCCATTTTATTGATGAGGAAACTGAGTTTCAGAGAGATTAAATGATTTTTTAACATGAAGTCACAAAGCTGGCAAGTTGGCTGGACTGACCTTAGGGCTTCTGACTCTTAGTCCAGTGCTCATTCCACAGCACCAGGAGGCCACTCTTTTTATATATAGATGGTTCTCACTTTACATAAATTCACATTATGTAAATTTGACTTTAAGTAAAGAATTCTGAAAGAAATCCGAATGCAAAAAAAAACCCCATGTTAACTTTACTGTACAGTGTTGTGCTCTCTCTGCTCCTGCGCCTGCTCCCTAGCGCCACCCCCATTAAAAAAAAACTAAAAAAACAATCCTCCAAGTGAAATCAGAATGGTGGCACAGAGAGACTAGATTGGGGAGGAGTCCTGTCTTCCTCTTTTTCCGCTTGGGTACCACATGTCTGTCCCCCAACCCCACCTGTCACCCTCTCGTATCTATGTCTTTGTCTGGCCCTCACACGTCTACCCCCCCCTTCTCAGTTTGTCCAGGCCTCCACAACTGTTCCTCCTCCTGCTCTTGTTTCTATGTCCCAGTCCCCGTCCTTGAATCATGTGCCAGCCCTCTCCCTCCATGGGGTCCTGAGGCCCCATTCCTGCCTCCCTCTCTCCCCCCCGCCCCACAAATTCACATTATATAAAAATAGCTTTTAGTAAAGATCTTCAGAATGGTCCACTTACATGAAGTGAGAACTATCTATACTGGGAAGAGGATGACACAGATAGAGATCTCACAATACCCAGAAAAAATTGTGGAATGGGTTTATATTACAGTTTTAGCTAGCTCTCATCTTCACAGAGAGCTCACATTATAAGGTGGCCAGTTCCTAGCTTCTCCACTTTCTTCCTCTTTCTTAATAGAGTCCATATTTTCCCCCACTGTTTTTTCCTGGCAAGTCTCTGCTCAGCATTATCTGTGCTTCTCAAGATGTACGAGGTCAGGCCTCGAGCTGGATATGGGGGAGAACACTCCTTCATCGGCTTGATTCAAGTTGAAACACCCACGCTGCCTAACAGGAATCACTCCCATTTTAAAAACTAATTAACCTGGAACTCCAAGACAAGAAGAAAGCAAGATTTTGCCTTTGTTCCAGGGGAAAACATCTCTTGCTTTGGAAAAATGTCTGAAGTGCTGTCCTTTCCCTCACTGTCCTAGCTATCTCAAAGCCCCTGGGCCACAGGTGCACACATGGCCCTTGTTGCAAATTGAGAAACCCCCCTGAATTTGGATGTCACTCTGGGACAGCAGCTTTCCCCTAATCTGGGGTCTCTTTGCATTGAATGATTTCAGAAATACATGGCAGCAGTATGTCTCTAGTGTTCCCCTCCCCCATCCCCTAACCATTGTCTGTTTCTCCTGGAAAAGTTAGTCAGGCACTCTGGGTGAGCTTATAGCAGACCGTTTAGCCCCTTGGTGTGTCTCCTCCCCATAAGGAGTAAGGGAACTATAATACCTGTCCTGCTTCCCCGGGCAGGGTGGTTGTGAAGACAAAATAAGATAATATATGTGAGAGTACTTGAGAAATGCTATGCAAATATAAAGTAACATTGTTCTACCTCCCCCCTTCTATTCCCCTCCCTCCCTCTCATCAGCGCAGACCCATGGAGGGCTCTCCTCCGCAGAAAAAGGCAGTCAGCCATGTGTATGCCGACCAGTTGGTGAGGGATGGCCAGGGCTGAGGAGAGGGTGATGCTGTGGAGAGCGTTGCTATGGTGATTCAGCAGTAGCCCTCCCCAGCTCCCCTAATCCCAACTCCTGCAGCCAGCTTTTTCTAGGAACTGATTTCCAGCCCACAGAAAAGCCATTTTTCAGCCCCTATATACCAGGATTGTGTCTGTGACTTTGGAGCTGAGCCACTCAAGAAGAGTCCAGCTTGGTGGACACCTCTTCAGTTCATGTCTGGAGGAAGTAGGTTTTGTTTTCTGGAGCATGGATGGAGGGGAACTATGCAGTCCCATTTATGTACAATTGCAGTGATCCATTGTAATAATTATAATAACAATAACAATAATTCTATATTAGAGCAAGCCTGTGAGTAAGTGACGACTTCTGGGGATTGCTGCTCTGTCTCTCAGATGTCTCCCTTGGGCTTGGCTCTTTCACAGTGATTTGGTTCCACAGGTATTTTAAACACAATTGTATTCATGGGGCAGCAGAAGTCTAAACCCAGGCTGATGCTGACATTAGTCAATCTAATTAATAGTAAATCTTGCAAAGAACAATCTGAGGAGATTGGCCCTTCCTTGCTCTACGACAGGTGTTGCCCATATACTAGAAATACAAGCAATTATTGGCCTGTAAGAGTGGAGAGTCAGTGATAACAGTGTAACGCAGCTTGATACAGTGTGTCAGGATCTGATATTAGCCATGCCTTTCTGTCAAATCTAATGCCGGCACTAGCTACCTTTTGGCTTTTAGCTGTTATTTAAATAATAACAATTAACACCACCACACAACCTCCTCCTTCATTCTTTCCACATAACTTTTTGGTTGCTCACCCACCCACCCACCATTTTCCAGGTTTCTTTCCTCCTCCACTCAATGAGTTTCTCAAAGGTTGCCATTTTCTTGAGCACTTTCTCACCTAAAGGGAAGCAAAATGATGTTTCTCATCTGAGGCCATTGTATCTGAACATAGAGTGCCTGTGATTTTCCTGTCTCATCCCAAATATACAGCCTCCCACAAGGAGTGCTTGGGAATAATGGAAACACTGCATTAACTTCATTGATTAAACCAATCTCTGTTTCTCTTTAGAGCTTGTTGTGGGTCACATCAGCATGCCCTGTCTGAGGACATAAACCTTCTCTAGTATGAGGTTGATTGCTTTTTAATTTGCTTTGTGCAGACTCCAGGCCAATATCCTTTGTGACAAGAACCTAATTAGCCCTTTCCTATGGTGGTGATGATGAAGAAGATGGATTCTATATTCCAAATCTTTTGTTAGGATCAGGCCTCCTTTCCTTGATCTCATTCTTTCATTAATTCAAGTGTACCCATTTACATGTTCTCATTTGTCACCTCTCACTTCTTAATAACAATAATACAAGAATAACAACAATGATACAATAATAAAATAATGATAATAGATCAGATTTATACCACACTTTAATGTTTAAAATGTTAACTGGTTTGTTCCTCACAACAACTCAGTAAGGGAGGTGCTATTATTATCCCCATTTTACAGATGAGAAAACATTTTACAGTTGAGACTACAAGAGGACAAGTGCCTTGCCTAGGGCCACACAACTAGTAAGTATCTCAGGGAAGATTCCAACTCCATTTTTCCTGACTCCAACTCTAGCACTCTTTCTGCTGTGTCATTGAGCTGTCCCCCAGCCCCAGGAGGAGTGCCTGAGATAGCAGGAAGTATACTTGAGTATTAAATTTACTTGTTACTGCCGTTCTGTATGCCCTGCCTTCCCTTTACTCGTGGTCCTTTGAGTTTGTCCATCAGGACTTTTTGAGTGCCTACTTTAATTTGCACTTTGTTATTTGGGTTCTATCTGGTCATCTATCCATTTCATTCCCTGACTTTACATATTGGCATTTACCTCTGATTTCTACTTGGTTTTGACCCATGGCATTGATCTCATGATTGTACTATGGTGTGTCTAAATGCAAGACTATTTACCTTCTTTTTAACTCTTGGCTCTGCTTGGACTGTCAGGTTCCAGGGTGGGCCCCCAGGCTTGCCCCTTTTCTCTTATTTTCCTTTACTCTCCACTCTTAGCTCCTTAGCCTGTACTGGAGACCCCCAGCACCTATACAAGTTGGGGTCCTGTAAGCACAGGACTTTAAGGAAATGTGTCTGGGAAATAGGATTGATCCTTTCTTTTTACTGAGTTATTACTCAGAATTTGAGTCTGTTCCACAGTCGAAGGAAGACTTTTAACTTATATTATCATGCAGGAATCAGACAACAAAGGGTGTATATGGTCAGAAACAGTAACAGTCAAGTTCTGTGAGGGTGGAGAGGGAGAAGCAGATACAACAGACAGAAAATTGGGGCGAGAATGCAGGAGAATGGAGGAGCTTTACTGAGCCCAGGTCAGGAATATGGAGGCCAGAATTGGGACCAATGGGGATGTATCATCATTCAAGTTCACAGACTAGAGAATAGGGCATCCCTGAGGAGGCAGATGGCAGCAGCAATAGCCCAAGAGTCTTAAATCCACAGTGGTAGCTGTTAGTCCTATATTGACTGTGTGAGCAATATTACATATTACTTCACATTTATTTTGCATATGTTTTGTATTTACTTATATATACACATATGCTTTCCTCTTATAGCATGTAAGCTCCTTGAGGGAAGGGAATATTTCATTTTTATCTTTGTACTTCTGCCTAGCACAGTGCATAGCACACAGTAGGTATGTAATAAATGCTTGTTGATTGATTGATTGAACCATACATTGCCTCAATTTTTTATGACCCCCAGCTCCTGACACTATGCTCCAGACATAGCCAGTGCTTGCTAAATTTTTGTTTTAGTTGGTAAACCATTTTTATCCTTCACATGTTATCCCCCCTCCCCCCAGGTCTTAACCAAGACTAAGGTGTCAAAATTCTATAATGGGACGTTGGTTTTTATTGCCCCATTTTTGTTGCCTTCTTTTTGCTTCGATGCAGGAACCTTCCTGCTGCCCACACTCTCCACTACACTCCTAACAGACTATTGGGATGCCCAGTCTGGAAATGCCTTTGGGAGTAGCACCTCATGCCGAGGATCATTTCAGAACTCCTTTCCTCACTAAAATATACCTGTCCTAGGACCCTGTTCCTCGGAGCTTGGTTCTTGGCTGTGACAGATTAGTTAATATATTGAGAGCATGATAGAGTATTCAAATGATTGGACCTGGAATTGGCAGACCCAGACTCCAGTTTCAACTATACCACTTATTGCTGGGCAAGTCACTTAACTTCTCTGAAAAATGGATGAAGCATTACCTGTCCTACCTCCTACACAGGGCTTTGGGGAATATCAAATTAAATCCTATTTGCAAATTTTGTTTTTAAACTATCAAGTGTCATATTTGTAAGGCATTGTTAATAAATCTTGCTAGTGTGTTCAATAGATGCTGAAAGGTTAATGCCACTATTCCCAAGTAGCACATTTGCATTTTAATAGGGCCATAATGGTGGAATTTCAGGCATTGTAGTGATCTAATAGAGTGGATAATTTTGGCAGGAAAATCGTTTATCACCTTTTAACTCTGCCTATTAAATCTATATTTAGTATTGGCCTTCGAATTTTGGTGTAAAAGGGCATACTTAGAGCTTGTTATACAGTTTCTCTGTGTGAGTAATTCATTTTATAAAGGCCAACATGCTCTCTGGAAGTCCAGGTGTCCTACCATCATGTAGTATCAACCTGAAAACCAGAATAAAAGGCTAATGGTGTTGTGTCCCATTTTCCAAGTGATAGCAAGACCATGACCTGTGACCAACATTATGTCAAAGACTATCTATCTATCTATCTAACTCTGTGTATATATATGCACACACATAAAAACACAAATATATATATGTGTGTATATATATAGATATGTACATATCTATATATAGATAGATGTGTGTGTGTGTGTGTACATATACCTGGAAGGGACCTTAGCTCAACTCTTATTTTACTGATAAGGAGACGGTGTCCCTGAGAGAAATGACATACCCCAGACCATGTGGCTAGTAAGTAACAAAACCAGCACTCACACATAATATTTGTCACTCCAAATTGAGTGTTCTTTCCACCATAACAAATAGCTGATCACCACCACTATCAACATTTATTGAACAATTTCCGTATTCAAGTCACTGTCCTAGGTACTGAGGGGGATACAGGTAAGTTCAAGACACAAAATCTATTTGGTGAGACAAGATATAAAAAAAGGTAACTAACAATATATGGCTGTCTATGTTAAGTGCCAAAATGACAGATAGTTAAATGCCACCAGTATTCTGAGGGAAAGGAGATCAGTATGACCTAAGGTGGCCATGGACACAGAAGAAGTAGGACTAGACAACCTTTTGTTGGGTTTATTGTAGAATGTTCAGGTAGGACTGAATGACCTCTGAGGTACCTTCCAACTATGAAGTTCTATCTTGACCTTGACCTTGGCATTGAAGTTTCAGTAGGATTTGAGTAAGTAGAAGGAAGGAAAGAACATATTTCAGGTAGGAAGCTATAAAATGTCAGTCATCATCATTGTCAGCTTATTGTTCTTGCCTTTTTTTTTTATGGAGTTCAGATTGAATGGCCTTGGGACAAGTCACAATCCTACTATTATTCTCCCATATTTAAAGTTTTGTAGAGTCCCACTCGTATATCACCCTGGCTGATATTCCCTTAATTTACTATTGCCTCCCTTCTCCCCACTCTCCCATAGCCTGGGTTGTGTTCTGGAGAGATGCTGTTGTTGTTGTTTTTATTGCTGGATCCAGACAGGTACAGGACATTTAGTTAGATGCAGTCTCTTCCCTCAGACAGATAACAGTCTAATGGAAAGGCTATAGAGCCTATTACTGCTATTATGTTTTGAGGAATAGTAATCTGTTGGTAGGAAACCAGAGTGGCAGATAGAATAGGTTTGCTTTGCATGGGCTAAAGGGAGAAGATTATTTTGAGTTGTTACTGTGTTGAGAGGCAACATGGCGTAGTAGATAAAGGGTCATCTTTGGGGTCAGAAAGACCTGGGTTCAAGTTCTGTTTTTGACACAAACTGGCTCTGTGACAATGGGCAAATCACTTTCCTCACAGTGCCTCATTCTCTGAGACTATAAGCTACAAATGAATTGATGATCTTTATTAATGGAAGGAGTTTCTATTTGGAAATTCACTGTACTAGTGAAATCAGAGCCCCGCCCCAAGCACATCCCAAAATAAAACCCCAAACACTCCATGTCAGGTCCTTGGGGTGTAACATCTTGTGCCCAATAGTGTAGGCTGAACATTGATCCTTTGCACCCCACCCACATGCCCAGATAGCAATTGACTGAAAGCATCATCTCTGAATATGAGGGATTCTAATTTATGGGGGAGAAAGATATCTGTCTACCTAGTGCTGATTTAGCCTAGGCAAGTAAAAGTGTACTCATTTCATTTACTTTACAACCTGTGTACCCCCTGAGGGGAAGGAGGGTGGGGGGGCATTTTATGAACTGGTAAATTTTTCATACTTACTGAAAGTTTGATGCATGAAGCCTTTGCCAATGACTCGAGCCCACACTGATCTCCTACTCAGTAGCCCTATAGTGCTCAGTATCAGCACCATGCTATTTGAGAAATGCTTCTATATCATCCAGTGTGACTTTGTCATTTCTTCATATTTTTAAGTCTTGATTTGCCAGCTAGATTTGAGAACAAGTTGTGAAGAGGAACCATGCCTTCTCTTTCTTCTGAATTTCCCATGGTGCCTAGAATAGGGCTGGACACATACTAGAAAAGGCTTGCTTACTGATTGTTCTTCCTTCTTCCAAGTGGACTCAGTTGCCAATCTCACTAGATTATTTCCAGGGATTGTTTGGTGTAGTGTGATGGGTTGGCAAGAGTCCTAGTCTGGGCATCAATTGATCCACCCCTAACCCCTGTCCTGCCCCTCAGTAACTGCCTGACCTTGGGCAGGTTCTTCTTCCCATCTCTGAACCTCTAGTTCCACCTTTCTGAAATAAGATGAGTTTGGCAAGATGATCTTGAAGGTCCCTTTGCTTCACCTATGCTTCTAGGACTTCTAAGGAAGGGTAATTCCCAGTCCTTTAATCATATTCAGGGCACCCCCAGTGAAACAGAAATGTGACTTTACCCACTCTGTTCTCTCCTTACAACTCTTTGTTATATGCCTATTTCAGAAAGTAAGTTGCCATGCATATGAGGAGACAGTGCAGTCTTAACTCTCTTTGAACAATTTTGACACGTAGTTTTTCTCTCTGGTTGGGAGAAATGGAATTATTCTGTTTGGCCTTGTATGTGTATGGGCTGAGGTCTGGAAGCCAGGAGTTGTGGTTCCTTATCCCACCCCAACTCTTAATTAGTTGTGTGATCTTTGGCCTCAGTTTCCTCATTTGTAATATGTAGGGATAGGACTAGAGGCCTGTCTCAAGTCCATTCAACTTTAAATTCTATCCTTCTTTGACATGAATAAATAAATACCCAATTAATTTGACTGAAAACCCCTAAACCAATCACAAACATCTTGCCTCTGCAATTAACCTAATGATTGAATGGGCCTCTAACCTCTTCCAATTTCTTTGCTCTTTCCTTGATTGCCATATTCTTGACCATCCATTACCCTGCCCATTGATGCTCATTTCTTTTCTTCAAAAACAAAACAAAACATTTTTTGCATCACCCAAATTTCCCCTTTAATCTCTTTTCCCTCCCCTCCACCCCTCTGCCCTTCAGACTTATCCCTTATAAAAATAAATTCCCTCATTTATTTTAAAGTCCCATGACCAACCCTAGTCACCCATTGCAAATGGAGGAACAGTCAATAGAAATTAGTGTCATGATGTAGCTGGGCTCCATGACTTGCCCCACACCAGATCCATCACCAACAACATGTCTGCTTTCAGAGCCATTCTGATGAGTGAATACCGAAGTGTGTGAGTAACAGAAAAGAATCAGGAAGACCATGTTATCTATTCTAGTGGAAAGAATTTTGGACTTGGAGCAAGAGCACAAGGGTTCGAATCCTGCTTTTGCTGCTGTGTGACCTTGGGTGAATTGCTTAACAAACCTCCCTGGATCTCAGTTTCCTTATCTACAAAATGCAGGGATTGGACCAGATGGCCCCAGAGGTGCCTTCCACCTGTAAATCCGTAATCTACATTTCTTAGGATTTTATAACAGGAAGGGACCTTAGAAATCTTCCCACCCCCAATTTCATAATTGGCCCACAAAGAAATGGCTTGTCTGGGTCACACAGGTAGTAAGTAGCAGAGCTAGGATTCAAAACCAAATCTTTTGATGACTCCTTCATTCCTTTCATGACTCTCATGTGCTGGAGAGATACAGAGAATACAGGAGAGAAGGGAGAGACTGAGAGGAAGAAGATGTGGATGAGATGCAATTGGGTAGGGAAAGGCAGAGGGAAGTGGGGAAATGAATGTAAATGGAAGAAAAACTTCTGGCTGCAGGAGCTTGTGTGTCTGTTTTCCACTAGAAGTTCCCAGCTTTTCCCTTCAGCTAAGTGCCCTCTGCCAGCAAGGCTTAGCCACACAAATCTTGTCTCGAGAAATCTCTCTTCTTGTGTGCACTGGAAGCTAGAAGATGTCAGTCAGTCAGGCTGATGAGTTATTTTCTTTATTTTAAAAATCCCCAATTGAAGAAGCAGAAGAAAGAAAACAAACCCACGAGTTAGGTTCTGCTTGAGTTTCAGAAACAGCCTCCTCTCCTTCCAGCACAACCCTGTGTGCCCTTCCCCCGATGACTGACTACGAACACATTTTGTATTGAACTCCTTTCCCAGAAAGGGGAGAACAAAGAATAATAGGACTTGTTAGAGCTGGAATGGATCTTAGAGACTAACAAAAGGGTTTCTTAACCTTTTTGTATCATGGACCCCTTTGTGCGTCTGGTAAGGCCTAGAGACCCTTTCTCAAAATGTTTTTTAAATAATTGAAGGAAATGTTAAATTTCAGTTTGAGGTTAGTGAAAACAAAGATGTAATCCTTTTCCCATCCAAATTCATGGATCCCCTGAAATCCATCTGTGGACCCTTGAACTAAATGAAGGCAGTTGTGTGGCACAGTGGATAGAAATTGAACCAGGAGTCAGAAAGACCTGAGTTCAAATCCTGCCTCAGACATTTGCCAGATGTGTGAGTCTGAGCGAGTCACTTAATCTCTTCTTGCCTCAGCTTCTTCTTCTGTAAAACGGGGAATAATAATAGTACTTACCTCCTCGGTTTGCTGTAAAGATAAAGTGAGAAAACTGTAAGTACTATATAAATGCTAGCTTTGATTAGTTCAACTCTTTCATTTCACAAATGAGGAACTGAGTTCCAAAGAGGAGAAATGATTTGCTCTAAGTTACACAATAAGTTAGTGTCCGAATTGGACTAGAACTCAGCCCCAAATAATGTGTGTTGTATGTAATGGTCAAGCTCTGGATGCACAGATAGAAAAGAGACTCAAGGGTCAGCAGTTTTTGCTAAGACAGGGCTTCTGGCATACTTTTTCTTCTGCTGTGTGCATGTCCTCCCATGGTCTATTGTGAGGGCTATGTGGCCTTTGCTTCCTCAGTTCTGTGAGTGATGAGGAGGAGGGAGAAGAACTGGGTACTAGTCCTGCCTTCACCCTGAGTTACTGAATGCCCTTAGGCAAAGCATTTTGCCCGGGTGAGTTTTAGCCTATTCTTTTGTTAAATGGAGATAATAATACCTCTTATGATTCTGAGTTGTGAGATTATAATGAGATAATGAAGGTGAGAGCAATATAAAGATGATCCTGTGCTCTATATGTAAGACCTTATTAGTTAATGATCTTGGCTGAAGGTTCACCCATCTTGATTAAATTAGCTGCAAAAAACCATAGAGGCTGTGTTTAATCTCTGTGTGCTTTACCCTGTTCTCCCAGAATGTGTCAGGTTGACTTGGCTTCATCAGGGTAAGACTCCTGGAAGATCATCCATCAGGGTGTGTCAGTTGGGGTCAACCAGCAGCTATTAATGATTGGGATTCATTTTTTTACAAAAAATTATTCCTTTTCAATTAACAATCATTTATTTTTTTCTTCCTCTCACCTCCTTCCTTGCTCCCACTGAAAAAGAAAGAAAAATAAAATCCTTGTAACAAATACTTAGAGTCATGCGAAACAAACTTCCACATTGTCCATGTCCAAAAATGTATGTCTAATTCTGCATGGAGTCCTTCACCTCTGTCAGTTGGTAGCATGCTTCCTCACTAGTCCTCTGGAATTATGGTAGGCGCTTGCATTGATGAAAGCTCTCGTAAGCCTTTCAGAAGTGTTTGCCTTTACAGTGTTGTCATTGTATGTGTTCTCCTGAAATGATTATAACTGAACACTCCTGCAGGTAAGGGTCAGAGGGCAGCTCAATGGCAGATGATAATCTTAAAATATAGAAAGATGACTAATTGTACCAGGATGGAGTGAGATTGGATGGTTTAATGGAAATAACACTAGATTTAAGCCCCAAAGACCTGGGTTCAAATCCTGCCTTGGGCCTGTTTTAGCTTAGTTAATTCCCTTCGCCTTTTTAGTGCTCACTTTCTTAATTTGTAAAATGAAAGCACTAGACTAGGTGATCTTGAAGGTTCCATTCAACTCTAAATGATATTAGCCTCTGAGGCAGAACAAGATCCTTAATGGAAGCCAACAGAGATGGAGTCAAAGAGTCAGGTTGCAAACAGGTAAATGGAGAAGCAAAAAGATAAGGACTTTACTGACTTCGAAAGCAGCAGGTGGATCTCCAGTAAAAGGCAGGTGTGCTTTTCTGAGGACCAGTGATCAAGTGTGCTACCTCCTGAGAGAAAGGTGAGGGATCAGAATAACCCAGCATTTGCAATCTGCCCTGGTGGTAAAAGGGCTGGGCATCCTTCAAGCTCTCATCCCAGAGTTCACAGAATAGGAAGGGAAGAAGATGTCTTCAAAGTGTCCAAAGAACTTTCTAGCTCATAAGAGAAGTAAGATGGTACTTTTAAAGATGAAAGGGATCTTTAAGATTATCTGATCCAACTCTCTCATTTTGTAGTTGAAAGAACTACAAAAACTGTCAGAATTTAAACCCAGGTCCTCTGTCTCCAAATCTAATACTCTTTTTACTGCACCATGGCATGACTGTCCCTTATTTTACCCTACTGAAGAATCCTTGGGATGCCCACCGACCTGAATACTCTTGAAAGAGTACTTTGGAGTAACAAGGAAATGAGGCCATGAAGCTAAATGTTCACCTGCTGGCCAGGTGGGCTCTGAGGAAAATAAGACATGAATTTCTTGTTTCTTTAAGTGTACCAAAGGCAATTATTAGGCACCACATGAGGAGAGAGCCAATCATAACCACAAATAGACTGCCTGATTTTGGAAGGGCCAGTAAGGTCCTATTCACAAAATCCTTGCTGATGCTTAGAATTCCATCATGAGAAATTCATTCCTTAGGTTAAGTATTGCCCTTTCCCTGTGTTCTCTTGTAAAAACAGCAATACCTTAGGAAGGGAAATATATTTGAGTAACTCAGACCTCAGTATGAATGTGTCTATAAAAGCCATTCCTCAAATGATAGCATAATGTCAGTGAGTGTCTCTGAGAGTCAGGGAGAGGGGAAAACTGAATGGAAAATGGAAGAGAGGGCATAGAAAGGGGTACATGGGCTTTCCAAAGATTGACTTCTGCTACAGATTTATGTGAGATCTAGAAGGGACCTTGGGCATCTAGGTGGCTCCATAGTGCACAGAATACTGGGCCTGGAGTCAGGAAGACTTATCTTCATGAGTTCAAATCTGGCCTCTAACTAGGTGACCCTGAGCAAGTCATTTAACTCTGTTTGCCTCAGTTTCTTCATCTGCAAAATGAGCTAGAGAAGGAAATGGCAAACTACTTCAGCATCTCTGCCAAGAAAACCCCAAATGGGGCCATGAAGAGTTGGAGATGACTGAAAAATGATGGAACAAAAGAAGGGACCTTTGAGATCCTTTAAAGGGGAGTGAATTGTCCAGAATCCATTGCTAGTCAATGATTTGTCAGGTTTTTTTTTTTTCCACAAATTGATTCAGTTTAATATGGCAGGAGAGAAAATAAATACTTATAGGCCTCTTTGTAGACTTAGGATATAGATGTGTGAGATATTCCTTTCTGACCTGAGTTCTGCAATTCTATTACTGATTCCTGATTCTTCCCTGTAATAACTTATGGAACCCTCTTGTGGTTGAAAATTTTATTCTACAATGGTATTATGCTAAGAAACAATGTCTTCATCCTTTGACCAGAGATGCCTCTGATTGCCATATACTCCAAAGCAGTCAAAGATAGTTCTCTGAGAAGGGAAAGGGAGAAGGATATATTGGAAAATATGGATGATGTAAAAAACAAGGAAATCAGCAAAATATATTGATGGGAAAAATATGTAGTCGATAGAAATTATAACATCAAAAACAATTAATACAAAATTATGCTCTGGCCAGGGGTGTTACTTTGAATTTGGGGGGGTCTGGAATTTGTTTGGAACTTTTGTCCATTCCATAACCAAATCCCTCCAAATAGAGGCAAGCCTTTGTCCTGTGCCCCTTTCTGAGGCATAGGAAGTGCTTGGACTTTCTTAATGCCTATGGCCACAGGATGGCCAACTTCCTTTTTAATCTTACTTTGGCATCCATTCATTCATCCACTTAATCCCACATTTATTCATTCGCTCATTTATTCAATTTGATGACTTCTGACCTCTTTATTCCACCAAAACTGCTCTCTGCAAAGTTACTAATGATCTCTTAGTTGCCAAATCCAATGGCTTTTTCTCCATCCTCATCCTCCTTGACCTCTCTTGTAGTTTTTGACACTATCAATCACTCTCGTCTCTCTAAGTTTTTGAGATACCGCTCTCTACTGGTTCTCCTTCTACTTATCTAACTGCTCCTTCATAATTGTATTGACTCTTGGACTTTAGAGACACCTTCCAGTTCTCCCTTACACACACACACACACACACACCTCTCAATTTACTATATCATAGGAAAATAAGATTAGACAAGTTAGGGTCCCCAAGAGATTCTCTGTAGAAAAATTCCCACTTTTAAGCAGTCAACCACTAGCCCCCAAGGAGCAGAATTCCCAAGCACCACTCTCAAGAGCCAGTGTTTGTACCCTCCTCCTTTCCTCACCTGAATTTGCTTTGGTTTAGACCGGTGGTTCTTGACCTTCAGGCTCTCACGTACCTCTTTGCTGACCTGGGAAAGCCAATGGACTTCTTCTTAGAATAGTGTCTTTAAATGCATGGAATAAAACATAGGATTACAAAGGAAACCAATTACATTGAAATACTGTTATCAAAATAAACAAAAACAAGTTCATGTGCCCCTGTTTAGAACCCCCGATCTAGACTATGTTCCTAGGTCCATAGGATTTAGAAGGATTTAGAAGGATGTAGAGTTTATCTAGTTCAATCCCTTCAATCATTAGATAAGAAAACCTTGGAGAAGCAGTTTGCACAGCAAAAGTAAGAGAAATCGGATTGATGCCCAGGTCTTAGACTCAAAGATCTAAAGCTGGACAGGACCTCAGGGTTATCTAGTCCAACCCTCCCTTCTTCTCCACCCCCTCCCCATCCCATTTCACAGATGAGAAGCTGAGGCCTAGAGAAGTAAGTGACTTGTTAAGTTCGTATGCAGTAGAGCCAGGATTCAAACCCAGGTCCTCTGAGTCCAGGGCCCATTTTCTTTCCGCTGCACCCCGCTGCCTCCCAGGATTCTTATTCCTGTCAGTTACTAACATTTTATGGCCACTGCCCGATCTGGGGATACCCACACCCCACCTCCCTGTCCCCAGTAACTTTGGGGAACACATTCTGATGTGCTTGATAACTATTCCTAAGGCCCCATTAGTACAAAATCCCAGCTCAGAGTCCTCCTGTCAGGTTCCATTTGCAAGCCTTGGAGTGTCCAGCAGAGAAGTGCCTGATTCTTTGCAAGCTGGAGCTTCTGGGGAGAGGGAGAGGGAACACTGAAGCAAGGAGGGCTGGGGGCTGAGGGAGTGCCATTCTGGTGTCCTGCAGATGTTGTTCTCCCATAACTCAAAAACTGGCATTGTACAGATACAGCACTTGGTGGAGCCTATGATTTACTGCCACCTATTACATGCAGTTATTACAAGCCCGTGGTATTATACTAGTACAGCGGCAATAATCACCATAATAATAACAATTCTGCATTTGTTCAGTCTCTAACTTGGAAATAAATAAGGCCACCAGTCTGGTAGGAGATCAGACTCCAGTCTATCCACTACCATTATCACTTAATAATGCTTATTGAACACCACCCCCCTCCCGGGGCAAATAGTCTTGTGTCGTGCACTATGGACATTAAATCCACTGATAAGCGGGATATAATATTGCCAGCCCTGCAGGGAGATTCTGAGAATTAATTCCTGTGGCCCCACCATCTTCCTCTTTTCTGGCATATTTAATCTCAGGAACCCAAAGAGGTGGTGACATTTTTGCCATGAATTAAGACATTCAGCCATTGCCCCTGGAACTCTTCATTACAATTCTGAGTCGATCAATGGCAGAGAGGAGTACTATTTATTAGTTAAGTGGATGCTATTGAATTCTTAATTTAAGTGACTTTTAATTCAGTGTTTTACTCACTGTCCTTCATTCTGCCCTTGTTCATAGGAATTTGCCCATTAAATTCTTGCTGTGGTGCTGTGCTTACCTCTTCTTGTCAGTATTTTGTTTTCATAGGAAGCAAACTTCAAGTACTTGTGTCTGGCAGGGGAGACAGGTTGGGTTCCGTGAGGTTGTCAAAGGGGACAGCCAGTGGGGATATCTGGCAACATGTACATTCCTGCTGATTGTTATGAGAGTATCAGCACTGAGGAAGGGAACTGATGTGGGCTAAGGTTTTGACAGGTCCTGGAAGACAAGGTCCTGAAAATCTTTTGACGCCCCTGTCTTTGTTTTTGTCTTTTTTTTTTAAACCATCCTGAAAACTTCTCACCAAATCTGTGTCCATTCATGAAGAGGCATAAAACACAGGCCTTTGGGGAAGGGTAAATGTTAGTGCTCGTTCTAGATAAGTCTGTAACACAGTGCCCCAAGTGTCTGTCCTTGATTCTGTGATATTTGAGGCAATTAAGTGGCACTATGGATAGAGTCTGTTGGATTTGGAATCAGGAAGACCTGAGTTCAAATTCTGCCTCAGTCACTTGTTAGCTATGTGACCCTGGACAAATTATTTAATTGCTCTCTATCTCAGTTTCCTCATCTGTAAAATGGGGATAATAATAATACCTACCTCCCAGGGTTGTGGTAAAGATCAAATGAGATGACACATAAAGTGCTTCATAAACCTGAAAGTGCTATGTGAATGTGACTATTATTTAACATTTTTACAAATGTCTAATGTGCTAATTCCTGATCTGTGTCATCATTAAATGGGATACCCACACTGATGAAATCATAGATCCATTGGTATAATAGAAAAACAATATCTTGGATGAAGACATAGGTAACATGTATATCAAATTTACAAATGAGACAACATTAGGAGGTAGAGCAAATTTTGGATAACAGAGTCAGGATCCAAAAAGATCTTAACAGGCTAGAATATTTGTCCAAATCTAATAAGTTGAAATGGAATAGAAATAAATGTAAGGTTCCACATGAGTTTTTAAAAAATCAATTTCACAAGTACAAAATGTAGGATAGCGGTACATCTTTAAAAAAAACAACAACTTGAGGTTTTAGATACAAGCTCAATGTGAGTCAAAAGAGTAATATGGTGGCCAAAACAAAACAAAACAACAAAAAACTAAAAACTAAAAAAACCTTAATGCAATCTTAAACTACATTAAAGAGAAGCATAATGTCACAAAAGAGGGTAGTAATAGTCCTGCTGTATACTGCCATGGCTGGGCCACACCTAGAGAACTGTGTCAGTTCTAGGACTTTGTTGACCATCAGAACAGTAAAGACCAGAATCAATTGAAGGAATCGGGGATGTTTATTCTAGAGCAGAGAAGACTTAGGTAGGATGTGAGAGCCTTCCTCCAGTACTACTCAAAGAACTGTCATGGGGAAGAGGGATTAGGCTTTTTCAGTTTAGCTCCAGAAGGCAATACTCGAGCAATGGAGGAAGTCACTGAGAGGCCTTCTTTGGCTGAACATTACAAAAAACTTCCTCGCAATTAGAGCTTGCTAAAGTAGGACAGGCTGCTTTAGGAGGCAGTGGGTTTTTCCTTTCCATTATTCTTCAGCCACAATCTGGAAGGTAACTTGTTAGTTACAAGGTACAGAGAATTCTTGGTCAAGTTGGATTGGACTAGGTGTTCTTCAAGATTCCTCCAGCCCTCAGATTCTGTGACTCTGATACACCAGAGGAGAGAATAATAGTAATATTTCACATCACTTTCAATGGTCTCGTAGAATTGTTTTTTCATAGAATCTTAGTGTGTGAGTTCATCTTGTCCAATTCACACATGATCAGAAATCCTTTCTGCCCAATAGCATCAACAAGGGGTCATCTAGCCTTCACTTAAATATCTGCAGTGATGAGGAAATCACTCTTTCCTGAGGTAGTCCATTCAGCTTTGGGATAATTCCTTTAAAAAAAATTTTTTTTGTCACTTTCAGTTTCGTGAGTGTGTTTTGTTTTTACGTTGCATATATTTACTGATTACTCAATTTATGAGAGGACACCTACAACAAGGTAAAATAGTTAAGTAAAACTAATGATACAGTGACATCATCTGCAACAGCATGCAATATTTCAAATCTATGTCAGCCACACACACACACATACCTCCCTGTTTTTTTTTTAAATGAACAGAAATCTATTTTGTCTCCCTTAACCCATTAGAAAAAAGAAAAGGGAAAGGGGAAAAAAAAAACAAATTTCTAATAACAAATATTCATAGTTAAGTAAAACTAATTACCCCAATGACTATATACAAAACTATATATGCCACGTTCTGTACCCTAATCCTACCAATTCTTTGTCATGGATAACAGGTTTCATCACAGATCCTCTGGAATTATGGGTGTTTATTGTATCGATCAGAGTTCTTCCAGTTTTCAAAGTTGTTTATTTTTGTAGTGTTGTCATTGTACAACTTGTTCTCCTGGCTCTTTTAATTTCATTCTTCATCAGTTTACAAAAGTCCTCAAAATTGTTCATTTTTATTATATTGATGTTATAGTATAAATAGCTCTTCTGATTCTACTCACTTCATTCTGCATCAATATAAGTCTATCCATGGGACAGTTATGACTGTTAAGATATTTTTCTTGTATTAAGCTACTCTTCCTCCCCGCAATTCTACCCGTTGCCTTTTACTGCTGTTGGTCCAAAAAGAACAAATCTAATTCCTCTTATATATGATGACCCTTCAAATATATGAAACAAGCTATTATGTCTCCACTAAATCCAAAACAAAACATCCTCAACACCTTAAACCAATCCTGTAAAGCATCATTTCCAGATTCCTTGAGACTTAGCATTTTTACCAACATCTAACATTGTGATTTTTGTTATTCAGTTGTTTTCAGTCATTTAGGGTTTTCTTGGCAGAAATGCTGGAGTGGTTTGTCATTTCCTTCTCCAGCTCATTTTACAGATGAGGAAACTGAGGCCAACAGGGATAAGTAACTTGCCCAGGGTCACATAGCTAGTAGGTGTCTGAGGCCAGATTTGAACTCAGGAAGATAAGTCTTCCTGACTCCAAGCCCAGTACTCTGTGTACTATGGCGCCATCTAGCAGTGTCACCTAGCCTCACAGAAAGGAATATCTATATTGATGAGATGATCATTCTGGTAACCCTCCTCTGGGTGCTTTCCTCTGGGTATTTTTCCTAAAATGTGGTGCTCAGAACTGACCTCAGTGCTCTAGATGTTTTCTGATTTGGGCAGAGTACCAATCCCTCATTATGTATATAAACTGTCTATTAACAAAGCTCACAATTATATTAACTCTCTTGGTTGCCGATACATACCTGACTCATAATGAGCTTGCAATATATACTAAAATCCCTAATGGTCCAGACCTATGCTAAAATCCCAGGTCTTATGCATGTGAACTAAGATATAATCATGCTTCTACTTTCCTGGTCTTGTTGAGCTGATTTTGTCAATTCAAATGGAGGACTTTAAATTTATCCCTATTAAATTTCATCTTATTAGAGTTAGTATAATATTCTAGCTTGCGGAGGTTGGGGGTGAGATGGGAAGGACAGGAAAAGGATCCCAATTCTGTCATTCCATGTATTAGCTTTCCTTTCAGCTTTGCATCATCTGCAAACTTAAACAAGTATATGCCTCTAAGGCTCTGGTTTTTCACTGATTTGAGACAGCTAGGTGGTAGAGTGAATAGAGCATTGGGTCCAGATTTGAACCTGGGTTCAAATCCAGCCTCATATATTTACTAGCTCTATGACCCTGGGCAAGTCACTTAACCTTTATCTGCTTCAGTTTCCTCAACTGTAAAAAAGGAATAATAGCAGCACGTATCTCCCAGGGTTGTTATGAGGATCAAAAGAGATAATATTTATAAAGTTCTTAGCACAGTGCCTGGCACATAGCAGGTCCGGCACATATATAGCAGGCCAGGCCATATATAAATGCTAGCTATCATCACCATCATCATCATCATTTTTAAAATGAAAGGACTCATCTTTGGGGCCTAGAGACCTCTCTTTAGATTGAATCATTCAACCAGTCCTGGACCCACCTAACTATCATAATCTTTATCTTGCTACAAAGACAAGGCATTGTCAACAAGGAGCTGTTACACATTTTTGAGAAAGAGTAGGCAGTTGTATGCTAAGAAAACCAATATGGTATATTCAATATTAAGGGTGTATTTGTGTGAGTATATGTGTATGAGTGTGAGTGTATCTGTGAACGTGTGTGTATGAATGTGTTATGGATGATTGTGTATATGAGAATGTATATGTATGTATGGGAATGGGAATGTGTGTGTGGAGGGGGAGCTGTCTGTCTTTTTGGTAATTGGAGAAGACTGAGCTAGTGATATATACAAAGGGCATTTTGACAAAGTAATCACCATGGCCTGGACCCTGGACAGATCCAGAGTTGCCCTGGGATTGTCCTTCCATGCTGCCCTCTCTGTTAAGTTTCAAATCTTTCCTCTTGAATATAGAATGGAGATGTTCTATTATTGTCTCATGTGTCTCCAAAGTAAATGAGAATTCAAGGGACTATTTCACTGATTTCATTTAATGGCATCTTCACTTGTTTCTCTAATTACCAACAATGGTTCCGATGACTGGTTGCATTAATCAAATTGTCTGACTCTGAAACATTGCTTTTCCTTCTCAACTTTTTCAAGTGCGATGAAGCAGGAACAGTCATGGACTGAGAATCAAGAGATTTGCCATAAGTATAGCCACCAACTGGCTCTAACAACCTGGGGCAAACTATTTTCCCTCTCTAAGCCTCAGTTTCCTTATCTGTAAAATGAAAATGTTGAACTAGGTGGTCTCTAAATTCTCTTAAAACCTATCTTATATTGAATAAATAAATTAAAACAGTGCCTTTTCAAGTGCCAAGCACTGTGCTAAATCTTAGGGACGCAGGTTCAAAAACTAGACAGCCTCTGCCCTCAACACAGTTATATTCTAATAGGGGATACAACATACATTAGAGGAGTGGTGTGATCTTTTGGTTTGAGAAGTCCCAGGGATGAGAGTGAAACAATAGTGTGGTAGATTGTGTCATGATAGAAATCTATGAGTAAGAGAAGCTGAGGCAACAAAGTTCTGAGCATGGTCAATTTATTAGCAAAGTTAGCAATTGCCAATAAATGAAGTATAACCAAGGACCCCACCTGACAGTCAAGGCAGTTCTTTTATAGGAAAGTGACATAATTTATTATTTATTTTTTAACAATATGGGCATTGAGTTACAATTGGCTAGAATTAGAGAATGAGAATTTTGCACAAAACTTGGGGATCTTTTCACTATGTGAAATATCTGGCATCAGCATTTCATGAGATACATTTGACCTTTATATTAAGTAAGTGGGAAGTAAGTGACTTACATGAGGGAAACAGGGAACTAAAGTTTCAGGCTTAAGGAATTCTAAACTCATATGATGAGGGAGAATAGTAAGCTGATTAAGCTTGATTAAACCTTAATGAAATAAAGTAGCATATCAAATTTTAATATCACAAATTTCTCCCCTTTGGCGACTCGGGTGCAACCCAAACCCACAACCAAAGGTTCTGGGTCTGTGATTTCAACATAGGAAATCCCTCTACCAATGCAGACCAGTACCTTCTCTGGAACTCGAGGCTTGTCGAGGGTACTGAGAGGTTGATACTTGCTCAGGGTCGTGTATGCAGTATGGGTCAGAGGTGGGCCTTGAAACTGGAGTTTTCTGTCTACGAGACCAGCTCTCTATCCTCTGTATTGCCATAGCCCCTTATTCTTAGTATTCTTGTTGTTATTGTGTTTATTTTGGAAAATAAAAATGTATATGAATGAATCTGCTTGTGTAGAAAAAAATTAAACTGAGAGCATCATAGCCTACACTTCTGATATACAATTTCCCATTAAAACCTCTCCAAAGATTGAACTGGATGGTATTTAGACTTCCTTCCAATTGGATGGTCTAAGAATTTCCCTTAGTGTTTTCATATGAGTGTGAATTAGATACATTTCCCTTCACGTTATAGCAACGATGATTTGTCAGGCAATACAAATCTCAGTAGTTGTGTTGGCCTTTGTAATGCCATCTTCCCTTCTGCTGCAGCCATATTTTGGCAGTTAAAGATGGCCTTTGGTGTTTGCAGACAAGTTTATCAGATGATTATTTCAATTCTTTAATAGATACATGATTTCATCAGCATGGGTGCTCCCTCCCTCCACTAATCCAGATGGACCCTTGGAGATAATTTCATAAACTACTGTGCCAAAAATAAAATCATTATCTGGTGCCCAACCTGCCAACAATGAGCCTCTTTGGATATAGCTAGACTAATGCTTGGACACCAGACATGCATGCAGTCAATTAATAATAATAAGAATGATGATGATAGCTAACATTTAGATAGCACTTATTATGTGCCAGGCATTGGGTTGAGTGTTTTATAATTATTATCTCATTCGATCCTCACAACAACCCTGTGAGGTAGGTCTTATTATTATCCCCATTTTACAGTTGAGGGAACTGAGGCAAATAGGTTAAGTGACTTGCCCAGGGTCACACAGCTAGTAAGTATCTGAAGCTATATTTGAACTCAGGTCTTGGTGACTCAAGGCTTGGCACTCTATACATTGTGCCACCTAGCTAGTGGTGTGGCTGGAGAAATGTTGATTCTGGAGTCAGAGAAGCTGAGTTCAAATCCTCCCTCTGACATTGTCAGTGTGACCTTGGGCAAGTGTCTTAATATCCAGGGGCTCATTTTCCTTATCTCTAAAATGAGCAGGTTGGAGTAACAACTCTGGGGTGGCTTCCAGCTTCAGATCTGTGATCCTATGATCCTTCACAGCTTGACAGAAGCTATCATAGCTTATACTCCATTGATATGGCCTTGGAGACCACAGACTGACCTCCTGGCCTCCAAATGAGGCATTCCTTCATTCACTCATTTGTGGATCAAACACTTAAATGCCTATGGGCCTAGGAACAGGGGGGTGTAAAAGACACTGTCCTTTCAGAAAGCTTATTAAACCAAGAGTCTAATAGGAGGAGAAGACAAATATACAGGTGATTACATTCACAATATTACACAAATAATATATTAGAGAGGTACAAAAGAAAGCAGTAATAAATCTGACCATGTTGGTCTCCTTTTCAGTAAACACCAGTAGCTCCCTATTACCTTGAGGTTCATATACCATTTTTTCCATTTGGCATCCAAAGACCTTTACAATTTGACTACATCCTACCTGTCTAGCCTTATTACATTTTATTTCTCTTTACAAACCTTTCGATCATTTTTTAAAATTTGTGTTGATGTCTTTTTTTTGCATTACCATAATTTTCCCCCTCATCCTCGTTTCCCCTTCCAGAGAGCTACCTTATATAACAAATAATTTTTAAGGACAAAAGAAAAGGGGAGGGGGAAAATCAGCATAACTGAATAATACACCAAAAATGTCTGAAAATACGTTCAAGGTACCATGTTTGTGGACATCCCACATTTGCAAAGGGAGGAAGTGGGGGTAGGGAGGGGGTTCCTCATATCTCTCCTGAGTCTCGGTTCCCTTATCTGTGAAATGAAGGGGTGGGACTAGATTGTCTCAATCATGGCGATCCACCATTAGATTGTAAACTTCTTGAGGGCAGAGACTGTCTTGTGCCTCTTTTTGTATCCCTAGTGCTTAGTACAGTACTTGGCATACGGTAGGTATTTAATAAATATTGATTGATTTGTTAGTACAGTAGGAAGGAAAGAACAGGATGAAATAGCCTCTGAGACCCCTTCAGCTTTACAGCCATGATCCCAGGAGTAGTTATGTCCTTGGTAGTTTGGAATATTCACTGGGAGAAGTGAGATAGGGAATCAGTAAGGATGGAGTAGAAGGCTTGTTGAATTGCACCGAGGAGCCAGCTGGAGGAGATGTAGCATACATTTCTAGTGGGTAAAATCAGCTTAGTTTGGTACCTTTTTCCGGGCATATTCAACAGTCTTTGGAGAAGGTATGGAGAAATCCGAGGTTGTCCAAGGATGGTGAATACATGAAAAGTGAGTTGAGGGGAGAGGAAATGATTCTGTGGTAGTAGTGAAAGGCAGCTAGGTGGTACAGTGGATAGAGTGCCAGGCCTAGAGTCAGGAAGATTCATCTTCTGGAGTTCAAATCTGGTCTCAGATACTAACTGTAAGTTAGTCACTTAGCTTAAAGGGGCAAGTCACTTAACCCTGTTTGCCTCAGTTTCCTCATCAGTAAAATGAGGTGGAGAAGGAAACGGCAAACTGCTCCAGTATCTTCGCCAAGAAATGGGGTCATGAAGAGTCAGAAACAACTGAAACAACTAAACAACAACAACTTAGTAAATGAGATGTAGGCTATGGGGTTAGGGCTCAGAGCAGTATAGATGAATGGGGTAGAGAAGACTAGAGACGGGCCAAAGGACCAGAGATTCTGATGAAGATCTGTGAATGAGCAAGTGGGAGAGGGGAAAGGAGAAATCAAATGGGATTTTAGTAGATCTTTCATAGGTTGATATTTTCATATATTGTCTTACTCCGTGCTACAGTGTAAGAGCCTTGGTTCTGGCTTTGTTTCTACCAAGAATTAGCTGTGACCAGATACAATTCCATTAATTTCTCTATGCCTCAATTTTTCTTATCAGTAAGATGAGGATAATAATAGTTGACTTACTTTTCTCATAGTTTTTCATAGAATCATAGAATTTATGAACCAGAGGGCTCTTTGGTCATCATCTTCTACAATCCCTTCAGCAATACTTAGCTCTGACTAGGAGGAGAAGGAGTGTAGTGTTAAGTGGGATAGTAGATTTAGGGTGACCAGGGGGTAGTGTGAGGGCAGAGGGTATTTGTGAGATTGAAGAGAGAAGGCAGAAGATAGAGCAGCTCCAGAAAAGGAAATGGGAAGGGTAGTAAAGACATTTTTCCTCCGCAGTTTTGGCTCTGTGCTCCTGCTACATGGGGCTGAGTTCCCTAAGGTTCTCCTAAGTCTACCTATTCTTTCTGACCTAAGCTAGTTCAGCCCAAAACTTACAGTTCTGCTGACATCTCCTTGTCACTGGGAGGAAGTAGGAAGGAGAGAAAGGAAAAGAAGGAGAGAGAAGGCAGAGGTGACAGAAAAATCCTCACTGCCTTCTTCCTTCTCTCTCTTTATCATGAGTAGGATAGTTAGACATGGGACTTGCCTGTTCATAGGAACCTTCAGAATGTGTCTTTGCCCACTCCAGAAGGTGAAAAAAACCACAGAACTGAGAGTTAGTTGGAAAGCACTGTTATTGTTGTTATTCAGTTGTTTCAGCCATATCCAACTCCTTTGTAACACCATTTGGGGTTTTCTTGGCAGAGGTACCACAGTGGTTTGCTATTTTCTTCTCTAGCTCATTTGACAGGTGAGGAAACCAAGGCAAGCAGGGTTAAGTGACTTGTCCAGGATCACACAGCTAGTAAGTGTCTGAGACTGTATTTGAACTCAGATCTTCCTGACTCCAGGACTAGCATTCTGTCCACTGTGCCACTTCACTGCCCTGGAAGGGATTTTAGAGACCTTCTATGCCAGAGATGCCCAATCATTTTGATGGCTGTACTCCAGAGGTATCCAAATATGGCCTGCTGGTCCCAAGCACTGAAAACCTCCCAAGTGTTCTACCAGGTTAAAATATAATTGGGAAACATTTAGCAAATAAATAAAAACACAATACAACAGTGTTAATTTGCGGTTTTCTAAATCAATATGCAGCTCACAGGGATCGGTTTTTATTTGAATTTGACACCACCATCATAGTTTTCAGTAAATTTTTCTGTACCCTTTATTCACTATGAAAGGAAATAAATAAATTCTGGTGTCTATTGTGTATTTGTGCATAAGAAGTGAAATTGAGATTAATTTCAATATGACAATATAGTTTTTACCACATATGCTCTGTACCCCCTTGACAAGTTTCTGGTGCCACTTGAGGGATACATGTAGGTTGGGAAACCCTGATCTAGTGCAACCCTTTCATTTTGAAGAAGAGGAAATTAGGCCACAAGGTTTGTTCAAGGATTGTTCCAGGGTCACAGGCTCAAGGAGCTTGTATTTGAATCTAGGTTCTCTGGTAAGAAAGTGTACCATCTTGGATCTGGAGTCATAGAAACAGTCATAGAATTTCAGAGCTGGAGGAAACTTCAGATGTCTGCTCATCCAGCCTTTGCTTGAAGACCTCTAGTGATGAGAAAGTCACAACCTCAACCCATTTGTTAGCCCTGTCTCCCCTACTAGATGATAAGCTTCCTGAGGGAAAGGTTGTCTCATCCATCTTTATATGCCCTACAGTGTCAAGCACAGAGCCTTTCACACAGCAGACCCTGAAAAAAAATGTGTGGGGTAGCTTATCTGGGGGTCGTCAGACTTGGGCCTCAAGGGGTTCCTTAGACTGAAGACAGTGCTGCCTGAGAAGATTGGAACTTTCAAAGGTGAACTGAAGCAAGTGTTAGGTTACATTGGGATTCCTTTGTCCTTGGGAGAGACCAGAGCTGGATGGGGACCAAGATGAAGGCAAAGGATTTGGCTGCAACCTTGGGAAAGAAGCAAATATAGCAGGGGCCATTGGCCGTAGTCACTGCCATCATCCCCCAAAAAATCCTTTTCTTTCACCTGCTTTGGGTGGCATGTGATCCGTGAACATGCCTGATTACTGAAGGACTCTGAATCAGTGAAACAGAGAGAGGCTGTAAATATTATCATCAATTTTCAAAATGTCAAATGAAAATTGGAATGTTTTCAGGGAGGTGTTGAGATGAATTAAATACCAATAAATCTTAGACTCCTCTGTCACATTCTTGATCTGTGCTCTTAGGGTGTGTCTGTCCATAACAAAGAAAAAAAAGTGATCCACATTTGCAAGTCACACACATTTTAAAGTACCTCCATATTGAAAATCTGCAATTTTCTTCTAATAAACATTTGTGACCAAAAAAAAATGTTGTTGTTTTTGGACTTTTTGGTTTTTTTAGATTCCCTGTTGAAGAAAAAACAAACCACAAAGTGGTACCAGTCTAAATTGGGAAAATATTATAATAATTCAGACTTTTATAAAGGTTTTAAGTTTTATAGAATTTGACCACAACCCTATGAAAGTAGTATGATCCCTATTTTATAGATGAGGTGACTAAGGTTCAGGGAGGTTGAGTAATTTATCTAGCACCACACAGCTATTAAGTGTCAGAGTCAAAACTTAAATCCAATTTTTCTTTTTGACTCCACAGTCATGGCCCTCTTCACTATACCATACTGAGTTCTAGTTTTAACTTTCTTACTATCTGTTACCTTGAGTAAGTCAGGTGCCCTTTCTGGGACTCAGTTTCCTCATTTGAGGGTGACCTCTGTGCCTACTCTGAGATGTCTTGGCTCTGTGTAGCCTTTGAGTCATTGTAATGTTACCTCCTTGTCATCTTCTGTAGGTTATCCTCGCCATTGGCATCCTGTTCCAAAAGCTCTTTTTTGGGAGGAAGAGAGGAAGAAAAATCCATTTTATGAGAGATTTTCAGTGGCACTGTTTCAAAACACAGCCTGTTCAATGCTGTGCATTTCTGTGACTGGGTAATGTCATCATTACCCTTGTAGTTAATGACTTAAGACCAAACAGCCTTACAATGCAAAATTCAAAATTCCTTACTTACCTGCTGAGTTTGTTGGCACGGCTGGCCTCACCAGGAGTAGATTTTCACTTGAGTGATGGAATTAGAGAAGTGCCAGAAAAGATTCTGTCCTGAAAGACTGAGATCCTATCATTCATTTGGCTTAAAGAGCTTTTCTTTTAAAATGCAAATGGCGGCCAAGCTTGGAATCCCTGCTGCTAGTGGAGACTGAGGGGGGTGGAAGATAGGAGTTTGAGGAGTTCTCAACTACTGTAGGGCTAAAGATGATCAGGTGTCTGTAGCCAGTTCAACACAAACGCGGTGAGACCCAGGAAATGGAGGGACTCTAGGTTGTCTAAGGAGGCAAAGTGGCTCAAGATGGAAAAAATAGAGCAGGTGAAAGCTTCTGTGCCAATCAGGATTGGGATATGGGATGGATCCACAAGGGTCAGGCACTTCCAGTTTGAGAAAGACCAGGAGACCCAGTCTCAAACAAGGACAACAAATGCAAATATTTGAGAGAGTGTTAACAGCAGGCATTCATATTTTAGTGTGATTGATTAGGTTGTTTTCCTCTTAATAGTACTTAAGATAAATACAAAAAATTTCTATGATGATATGGAGGAGATGAAGGAAGGATTAATTTTGTAGTACTGGACATTGCCTGAAGAGGACAGATTTCAAAACATGGCATATTAGAGGGGAGAGAAGCCATAGTAATCATTAATTTGGGATGGGATGCCATAATGGGGGGCTCTGGAACTAATCATTGGGAAGGAAGTAGGCACCAGTGGCTGGGAGGAGAAGGTAAAGAAAGGAGAGGTAGGGGCACCAAAGACAAAGTATCTATCATAATTCTGTGGATCTGGCCCTAGTTGTAGGTTTTGAAAGAATGTGAATTTAATAACTGGAGGAAAATGCATTTTAAGTTTTGGGGGTTCCCCCAATACAGGGGGAAGCTAGGTGGTACAGTGGATAGAGTGCTGGGCCTGAAGTCAGGAATCCTCATCTTCCTGAGTTCAAATCTGGCCTCACACTTACCAGCTGTGTGAGGTTGGGCAAGTCACTTAACCCTGTTTGCCTCGGTTTGCTCATCTATAAAATGAGTTGGAAAAGGAAATGGCAAACCACTCTAGTATTTTTGCCAAGAAAACCCCAAATGGGGTTATGAACAGTTGGACATGACTGAAAACAATTGAACAGCAGAATACACTATGCCCTATATATACACTAGATACTTTGCCTAAAGTCAAGCTTTGCTGACAACTTTATTTTGCTGGTCCTGGGAGATGGCTGCTAGGGATAGAGCTCAAAAAATTTTAGAAATTTTAGGTCATAAATGTTAGGAGTAGAATCCAGGCCTAATATAATACTTTTTCTACTACTTTATGCTGCCTCCCTTCTAGTCCTGGTTTAGCCATTGAATGATTTTGCAATCTTGAACAAATGATTTCATCTCTCTGAGCCCCATTTTTCCCATCTGCGTAGGGAGTACAGTGGAGAGAATGCAGGGCTTAAAGTCAGGAAAGCCTGAGTTCAAATCCTGCCATAGAGGCAAGTCATTTAAACTCTTTCATTTTCAGTTTCTTTATCTGCAAATGAAGGGATTAGACTCATTGGCCTCAAAGTTCCCTTCTAACTCTAAACCTATGACCTTAGTTGGTTCAACAACATATTGAAGAAACATTATGTTTGGAGTACCATTCTAGAGGCTATGGAGTCTACAGAGATGAACTGTACATGTTTTCTGCCTTCAGGGAGCTTATAGTCTAGTAAAGGAGAATATAATGAATACATGAATACATGTATATGTAAAATCTAATATGTTATACTAATAATATAATATAAAATATATCATGTTAAAGTACTAAAAGTAGCTACAAACAAACTGATAAATGAGGGCTAATGAAGGAAAGTGGTATAATGAAAAAACAGGAGATTTGGGGTCTGAGGTCCTGAGTTCCAGTCAAAGCATTGCCACTTATAACTCTGTCATCTTGGACAAGTCATTTAATACCTCTGAGGTAATTTCCTCATTTCAAGTTGTGTGGTACAGTAGACGGAGAACCACTTAGGTCAAAAGACCTGGGTTTGTGTTCTGACTCTGTGGATAACTCACCTAACCTTAGTTTCTTTGTCTGTGAAATGAAGATACTTGCTCTATCTACCTCACATGGTTTTTGTTTGTTTGTTTGTTTGTTTTTTCATTTTGTAAACCTGAAAGTTTCATATATTAATGCAAGATACTTTTGTTTCTGTGAAGAGTGATCAAGAAAAGGCACACAGAGAAGGTGGAATTTGAGCTGGGTCTTGGAGAAAGGTCAAATGTCCGAATCATGGACAAATCATGGGGTGTTAGAGCTGAGAGGGGCCTTGGAGATCATTTAGTCTGACCTTTTCATTTTATAGATGAGGGAACTTAGGGGAAAGTGACATTGTCAAAGTCACCCAGAAAGTAGTAGCAAAAATGAATGGCAGAGGCATGATGATTGATGAGTCTCCATCGGGTCTCCAACTGGTGGGGCTGTCACTGGAAATCTCTTCCAGCTACCTCACAGTAAAGGATAAAGACCCTAAGGCGAAAGGGAGCAGCTTGTGGGGAAGCATTCTAATAGCCTTAAAAGAAGAGTGAATCCTGTGTAAGCGTGGGGAGTGGAGAATTTTGATTTGACATTTTGCCAAACTCTTCTCTCTCTTGCAAAGCACAGATGGCCATTTCCCCTCTAGAAAACATGGAGATCGATTTGAAGACAACCTAGTCCTCATGCATGAAGGCTGGATTTTCTAAGCTGTTATCAGTTTGGTTTCTGTTGTGACTCAGTCTCCAAGCACAGACAAGGGTTTCAGAAGTATCCTTAACTGCAATGAATTGCTCAGGAGGGCCCATGGCTTTGTGCCAATGAGAACAATGGCAGTGATGCAGGCTGTGTTGGAGAGTGCCTCTCAGCCTCCATTTCACTGTCTTTCCCATGAAGAGATGATGACACTGCAGATGGTGTTATTGACTGCCTATGGGAACACTTCATTCTGGCATTCAAGGCTTTCCGCCATCTGTCCCACCTGCCCTACCTAGTCTTACCTCCCCATTTCTCCCATATGCTTGCTCATCCCTGAATCTGCACCATCGCAAAGTTGCTTCCCCTGTACTGGGGGGATATAGAAACAGCAGACAGAATCCTAGACTGGAGTCAGGGCACCTAAATTCAAAATATGACTCTGCTACTAACTACCTGTGGGTAGTTACTCTTCTCATCTCTGAAATGAGGGAATTAGTACTTGCGCTATCCCGTTCAAAAGGCTACAGACAGGTTGTCAGAGCACTCCCTCAAAGACTGTTCTTCAGTTCGACATTGATCCATTAATGACTACTCTTTGGGTCTAGGCATTCAGTCATCCCCCTGTGTATCCATTTTACACTCTATCTCTTCATCTTGTCTACAGTGACAGAGAAGGTGTCTCAAGTACTTGACTAAAAGACAGGTATATCATGCCCATGCCATTTCTCTGTCATACCAGTTTAGGTATCAGAGCTGTCACAAAGAATTTTTGCACCTAGGACAAGGGAAGAAATTGATGGAGAGCAGAGGGATGGAATATGAGAAGTAACTTTCCTGGGATGGGGCTAACACAGACACACCTGGAGGTTTCTATGTCATCCAAACATTGGTAGCTACAGGATGGGGAGGGGTGGGGGACTACAGGACAAGGATGGAGCCACAGGGGAGGAAGGGCATCCTGAGAATACTGGTGGTACCCCTTAAATTTCTGTACCCTGGATTCTGCCCTACTCACAATTCTGCTGGCTTCCCTCTCCAAAAGGAAATGAGGTTAATAAGGCATGACCTCTCTTTGATTATCCTCTACCTTCTCTTCCTACATATCATCATTTATTGAACCCTCTGCTAAAGAGGACTATTTCTTACATTGCCTATAGAGAAGCTGACAAGCCCATGCCCACTAATGTTTAATAATAGTTTAATTATATGACCCTTCTGGGCATATTTTAAAGGGGTGGAATAGTTCCTTAATAATCCAAAATAATGAATTTCTTGTGGTAGCTTTTCAGGCGTGCGTGCATGTGTGTTTGTGTGTGTGTGTGTGTGTGTTGGGGATATTTCTGAGTACAGGAGCTATCCAAGTGCCCCTTAAATCATACCACGTAGGTTTTTACCTGTCCTTCACCAATGCTTTCCATTCTGAGGTAGGTTTTACGGGAGTTGTAGGAAAAAGGCAGACTAGAGACAATGTGGAAAACAGGCCAAATGTGAATGATAATGATAAAATCTAGATGGAGTAGAGATCTAGAGTTTTCTTGGTATTGGATATGTGAACTGTACCACAGAAACATCTCATATCTCTTTTCAGACCTTGGAGTTATCCGAACCATTCTTAGGTGGGGGTTGGGGGGGGAGATGGAGGGGGAGTTGTCTGATGAGACTGCAGGGATGAGTGATGATTCTCACACTTATTTTCCCTTTATTACCAATCCGCAAAAAGGAAACGTTAATGATTTTAATTACCTGGTTGGGTTAATACATCATGTAAATGATGATTTGAGGTAGAAAATGCAAAGTAATCACCTTTTCCAGAGGGAAGCTTTCTCCTTTGGCCCTCCCACCAACCTGCCCACCAAGATGGGCACACATTTCCTTCCCCAATGGATCTTGGCTTCTTGAGAGGCAGAGTTTGTAAGAAGTGACAAGACAGGGCACAGGCACTCCTCAGTGAGTAGAAATGAAAAAGAAATACTCCTTCAAATACTCCTCCTACCCTTAGTAAACCCCATACGCCATTCAAACTCCTCCAGCAGCATGGGAGCAAGGGGGACAGAATAGGAATCTGTATCCTCGGCACCCGTGAATCCTTCCAGCTTCCCTCCATGGCCTTGTCAGTCCAGCAAACAGGACTGATTATTCTTTAATTTGTTCCAACCTGAAAATAGAGACAGATAAAGGGAAAATATTCTGGGAACAATGCCAAGCCAAAGGCATTAAATTATTAAGTGATCTGTATCTGGGTAATGGATTTATGCCCTTTAACAACTTTAAGAAAAATATAATGTTTTTCAATACCCTCTTCTAGGGAGCCTCTTATAAATGAACTGTCCATTTTATTAGTATTAAAGAAAATGAGGATTGAATCCCAGTTTCTAGGGAAGGATATTATCTGCAGATTTTTCCTTTAGTGTTAGGGAAATTAACAACATGGAATAATCAACACTTTTTTTGTTCCTAAAAACACTTTACATGATACCATATAGTACACTGGGAAATGTATAACTATCCATCAAGGTAACTCTTGGGAAAAAATAATTAGAAGCCACACAACCATAGCTGGGGAAGATTAGAGCTAAAATTAGACATTGTGAAGTTGTTTTTAGATTGCCGAGAAATTGACGCTGGCAGTTTTATTGAATAATAGTGCTTTAAGGGAAGGCTAAGAGACATGGTAGGAGCTCCTTCAAAGTTAGCTCTGGTGGAGAGCTGATGTTTGCTGATGTTTTGAGTACACCTGTGGATTCTTGGAGGGTAGAGGAGCTTCAGGGTTGGAAGATGAGTCCCTCCCCCTCTTGCCTAAAGGAGACAACTTCTGGAGCAGGTTCCTTCCTCCTACCCCCCAAATCCTTTTTCTTTACACCTGCTTTCCTCTGGAGAAAACTCACAGTGATTGGGTCTGTGTTGTCAGTTGCAGATGGGCTGGAGATTGCTGCAGAGGAGGGCAGGGGAGGTGTATTTCTGTTTGTGGGGAAGGGACAGGAAAGAGGGAATGGGGTGAATTCACCAGAGCTAAGGAGGATAGATGGAGATGCCAGTCTGTATCCTTTGCAAATATTCTTATTGTACAAGGCTAGGGTTTTAAAAAACTGCCATCTGAACTCAGAGATGCCTACATACTCCCATTTCTATCTTATCCTAATTCTGGAGGCTCTGAGGCTGCAGGAGGGTAGCTGGCCCTGTGTGAGTGGCCTATGATGTTTGGGGGCTGCTCCCTTCCCTCTTGGCAGCCCAGCACTGGGGTCTGGGGTGTGTTGCCCCTACTGGGTGAGGGATCAATGAGGAGGGGCACACCAGTGGGTGGAAAGAGGGAGGGGGAAGAATGACCGCAGCCCAGAGTTTTATGGTGAAACATAACCACTGCCTGGCAAAGCAGAAAAGTAAGGCCACCCCACCCTGGTGCAGGAAGCAGGCCAATAATTCCAAAAGCAGAGGATGAGCTGCTCAATGTGTAATCTGGCAAATCCCAGGGCCCGAGCAATCCTTGGGAGGGGCTCATGCCCAGGGTTACCCTCAGCAGGGTGGTGCAATAGAGCCCTGGAAGAATGTAACTGGAGCCTTGGAGAGAGACCACAGAATAATAGAATTACAGCTGGAAGAGACTTCAGAGGTCATCTAGTCCAACCCCTTTACCTTATAGGTAGGGAAACTGAGGCTCAGAGAGATGCAGCAACCCGCCCAAAGTCTCAGAGTAATTATATAAGAGGTGTTGACCACTTTACAGATCATAGAGCTAAAGCTGGAAGGGACCTTAGAAGGAGGAAGAAAGGAAGAAAGGAAAAAAGGAAGGAAGGAGGGAGGGAGGGAGGGAAGAGGAAAGAGGGAACGAATGAAGAAAAGAGGGAAGGAAGGGAGAGAGAAAAGGAAGGAAGAAAAGTGGGAAGGGAGGAAAGAAGAAAACAAGGAAGGAAGGAAAAAAGAAGGAAGAAAAGAAGGAGGATGGGAGGGAAAGAGGGAAGGAGGAAGGAAGGAAAGAAAGAAGAAGGAAGGAAAAGAAGAGGGAAGGAAGAAAAGAGGGAAGGAAAGGAGAAAGAAAAGGAAGGAAGAAAAATGGGAAGGAAGGAAAAAAGAAAAGGGAAGAAGGAAGGAAGGAAGAAAGGAAGGAAGGAAAAAAAGAGGAAGGGAGGGAAAGACAGAAGGAAAGGAGGGAGAAAGGAAGGAAGGAAGGAGGAAGGAAGAAAAGAGGGAAGGAAGGAAGGAAAAAAAGAAGGGAGAAAAAGAAGGAAGGAAGGAAATATTAATTAAGCACTTATGTGCCAGGCACTATGCTAAGTGCTTTACAGATATCTCATCTGATCCTCACAACCATCTTGAGACATAGGTGCTATTATTATCTGACATTTTGCAGTGGAGAAAACTGAGGCAGACAAGAGGTTAAATGATTTGGTCAGGCTCACAGCAGGGGAGTAGGTAGCTAGCAAAGATACAGTGCTTGACTGTAAGTTCTGAAAGAATTTGTTTCATTAGGAAAAATGAGCAGTTTATTAATAGTCATGAATGGCTTCAGGACCAGTACTATGAGGATGGTCAAAAGGGTGATGGTGTTCCTGCTGCTGGCTCAGCCAGTAACTTTCCATTACCTAGGGCAAGGAGGGGAACATTATCTAGCATGCAGGTCAATGAAATCACCAGTATTCCAAAAGTCTTGTTTTCCCACTAACCCATTACATGGCATCTTTCCTAGTGATGAGCACCCTGGCCAAAAGATGGATAAAAGAAGATTTTCCAGGAAACTTGTCTCATCTTCAAACTGAGTAATCAGTCTCCCAGTAATTTAAAATCAACTGTGCCCCTAAAGGTCCACTTCAATGAAGGCTCTTTCTTACCTGATAGCAAGCAGCCCAGCATCCTCTCTGTCCTCTCTTGCTTACTCAGTTCCCACTGGGATCAGAGAGCCCAACTTGGGCTCCTTTGAGAGAAGCAGGACTTTGAGGTCAAACTCTCAGCTACAAAACTCCAAGTGAAATCCAAACCAGGTTAAAATATAAATGGGAAATCTTTGACAAAATAAAGAAAAATACCATACAATGTATATAATATTAATTTGTGGTTTTCTAAGTCAATATGCAGCTGCAGGGACCCATTTCTGTTTCAGTTTGACCCCACTGGTAGACAATGTGAGTCAGAGAAGAAGAAGTTTGGGAGGTCATCAAGTTCAACCCTCTCATTTTACAGATGAGAAAACTGAGGTAGATAGAAGTTAAGTGACTTGCCCATGGTCACACAGCTAGTAACAGAGGCAGGATTTGAACTCAAGCCTTCCTGATTCTGTGTCTAGCACTTGTATTTATATCACCACTTAGTTGTTGTTGTTCAGTTGTTTCAGTCATGTCCGACTCTTGGTGGCCCCATTTTGGGGTTTTCTTGGCAAAGATACTTGAGTGGTTTGCCATTCCCTTCTCCAGCTCGTTTGACAGATGAGGAAACTGAAGCAAACAGGGTTAAGGGACTTGGCCAGGGTCATACAGCTAGTAAGTGTCTGAGGTCAAATTTGAACTCAGGATGATGAGTCTTCCTGATTCCAGGCCTGGCACTCTATCCACTGCACTGCCTAGCTGCCCCATCACCAGCTAGACACATCACATTACAGTGGTGGGTTAAGGAAATAGGATTTTGGCACAGCTGTGGTATTTTTAAAGTTTATCTAGCCCAAAGGCAAATACTGTATAGTCTTTGCTGCTGGGGAGGCTAAAACTGGTGGATCCCTAGATTTCAGGGTTTGGAACTACAAAGCGGCTGAAAGGTGTTGTGATTCGATCAGGGATTATGGTGACCCCCACCCTGCTCCAGAGGAGGGCCATCAGGCCCAGATCAGGAAAATGGAGTAGGTCAAAACTTCCATGCCAATTAGCGCTGTGATTGAACAAATGGCCTCTGTGCTGCCAGTCTGGGTGAGAGACGGAGACCATTATCTAAGTAAATAAAGATAAGAATAGCCTATCTGTAACAACAGCTGCGTAGTCTTTGGTTCAATCATGTTCCCCACTTTGTGACTCCATTTGGGGTTTTCTTGGCAAAGATATTGGAATGGTTTAGCATTTCCTTCTCCAGCTCATTTGATAGATGAGAAAACTGAGGCACACAGGGTTAAGTGACTTGCCCAGGGTCACACAGCTAGTAAGTGTCTGGGGCTGGATTTGAACTCATAAAGATAAAAGTCTTTCTGATTCCAAGCCCAATGCTCTATCCATGGCACCACTTAGCTATCCCAATAATAATAACAACTGGGGGCAGCTAGGTGGCGCAGTAGATAGAGCACCAGTCCTGGATTCAGGAGGACCTGAGTTCAAATTTGGCCTAGGACACATAACACTTACTAGCTGTGTGACCCTGGGCAAGTCACTTAACCCCCCTGCCTAGCCAAAATAATAATAATAATAATAATAATAATAATAACGGCTAACATTTATATAGCACCTACTGTGTGCCAGACACTGTGTTAAGCACTTTACAATTATTATTTTCTGTTGGTCCTCACAACAATCCTGGGAGGTAGGTGCTATTATTACCCCCATTTTCAAGATGATGAAACTGAGACAGAGATTAAGTGACTTGCCCAAGGTCACACAGCTAGTCAGTGTCTGAGGCTGTATTTAAACTCAAGTCTTCCTGACTTAAGGCCCAGCTCTCTATCTCCTTCATCACCCAGCTGCCTCAGTTACTGAGTGTAATCACATGCACCCTGATGCTCAAGCCTGGACATTTACATAAAATTTTCTCAATTAGTGGAGAGAATGATTTCATGATGTTCCTATCTCAGATTATGGATAGAGTTGTAGAGGGCTTGGGAGAGGAGAAATCCTTTTTTCAGGTTTCAGGCCTTGAAGGAGGACACAAATGGTTCCAGGCTTCCTTCAGACAGAGGCCCCTGGAGAGAAAGAAACACTCTAAGATGAGCTGGCATGTAGGAGAAGCAGGTGCCTGGCACCTTGAGCACATCGTGGATTTGCTGCTTGCTAAGTAGAGACTTTGGAGAAGTCTCTGGACCACAGTCTGGGATTCCTCCACATGCTTCATTTTCCCAAAGTCTTTATCTCCCTCCAGAGGTGTCTCCCTGAAGAGAGCCTGGAACCCCTGATATCCTCCCCCAAAATCAGAAGCCAGAAGGAGGAATCTCTCTTCTCCCAACTTCTCCTTAACGCCTAGCTTCAAGCAGGTGTGGCAAGCACAGCATTTAGTGATCATTCTCTCCACCAATGAGGAGAGTCTTACACTAACATGCAGGCTTGAGTCCTGACTTATAAATATCAGTGGGTTAATGGGAGCTAGGCAAACCAGCAATGTTCTACCTACCCAGCACCCCAAAGTGATTACTGCTATCCTTGCCTTTGTAGAGAACATTTACGTACATTTTATAATTGATACTCATGACAAACAGGCAGATGTTATTATACCCATTTTGTTGAGTTGTTCATTCATTTTCCAGTCATTTCTGACTCTTCATGACCCCATTTGGGATCTTCTTGGCAAAGATAACTGCGGTGGTTTGCCATTTCCTTCTCCAGCTCATTGTACAGATGAGGAAACTGAGGCCAACAGGGTTTAAGTGACTTGCCCAAGGTCACACAGATACTAAGTGCCTGAGGCCAGATTTAAAAATGCGTTTTCCTGATTTCAAGGCCCCTAACTCTATCCACTCCATCCACTGAGCCATAGCTGCTCCTTATTTCCATTTTACAAATGAAGACCTTGAAGCCAGAGAATGGAATGGATTTGCCCAAGGCCAGCAACAGCAGCAGCATACAGCTAGTTAATGACAGTTGAGATCAGTTCCACTCACTGCTGGCCCAGTGCTCTTCCTCAGAAGAGCTATGATGCGCCCTTAGACCTCTTCTCCACGTTCCACACTTTCCTTATCCCTTTCAAAATAGACCAGTCCCTCCTTCTAGACAAGCTACTCCCCTCCTCCCTTTCTCCTTCTCAAATCAAAGCCTGCCCTCAGGAAAGAATCTGATAAACTCATTCAGGCTGAATACAACCCCTCCTTGGGCAGGTCATGTTTTAATGATAATTAAAACCTAAAGTCAAAGGATTAAACCTCTAATTGCTGGATTTCCTGAATTATCCAGTAGGGTGGGGAAAAGGAATAGGAGGGAGGGGTCCGAAACTTACCAGCTCTCTGCAAATCACACCAAGTAGGCTGTAGGCTGACTCCTTCTCTGCCTACCCCACCCTCCCCAGCTTCCAGGCATCTCTATCCTTTCCCTGCAGATTCTGGCAAAACTTTCCTCAAACTATTCACTCAGCTTTTCCTCTCATGGAGCAGAGAATTTCCTTTGTGCTGGAGCCAGTGTATTAATCACATGCAGTTATTAGTTCATTGGGTCACACTGATTTTTTTTTTTAATGGCTGAGACACTCAGGCTTGGCACAGGGGATGTTATGGCAAGATGTGGCTGGCTGCTGCTTTAATTCCATGGGAATGGGACTTTCTGGGATCTGAGCGTCCAGCTCCTCCATTTTTTACTTCACTAGTTTTAAACTTTACTAGTTTTTTTTTTTTTTTTTCTGTCTCCCTATGTTGAATTCTCCAGTTTGAAGGAATCACATCATTTTCTCCTAGAAACCCATATGGGCTATGGTTCCCCCTCCAAGTCTTTTGCCACCCTAGGTGCTTAATAAATGTTTATTGAATTGAATTGAATAATGTGCTCCTGTCACGTGGATAAGTGTGTTGTTGGTTGGATGCTTGATAAGAACTTGTCAGGAAATAACAGGGTACTGAGCTGAGAAAGCCTGGGTGTTTTGTCACCAGGAGTGTGAACACTGAGAAAGAATTGTCTTCATATTCACCTATTGCTAAAGAGTGATTGGTAACTATACCACAACAATAAGCACAATCTATGTTTGGTTGATAAATGAATGAATAAATGAATGAATGAATGAATGCTTCAGTGTATCTATCCCTTCCTCCCTCCAGCAACGCAGATTGCAGCCCTTCACTCTATATAACAAAACAGATCTTCATGAGTTTCTGTGTCTGAGAAATTCTATCACCCTGACACCAGCCTGGTGCTGATCCTCATTTAGGCTCAATTTTGTTGGACTCAGAAAATAGACCATCATTTATGTGACAATTTAGAATTAGCAAAGCAGTGTCATGTAATTTGCACTGATGTGGTCTAGAGGTTAGGGGTCTTGGCACCCCAAAATCATGATACCCGGGTCCTGCCCAAAAGAATTTGACCCAAGCCTTCTTGCAGCCAAAAACAAAGTTTATTGAAGATTCGCCATATTAGCTAGACTCTTAAGGAGTCTGAGCATCTATGGGCTATTGGCTAGATTGTAAAAATCTGAGTATCTTAATGGAGACAAGATGGACCTTATATACAGAAAGACCGTGGGAGAGTGGCCAAGTAGTCCATGAGGTAATAGAATTCCCAAGGGTGGGAAATGGAGCCTAGGTGGAACCAAGGGTGGGAAGTGGTCTGGGGCCATAGGGAGGCACCGGTTGATGGGACTATAGTCTCAGGGGAATGCTAGAGATTTGGCCATGTGGGAAAGTCCAGGGTTTTTCCTTTCTGGGGCTCAGATTCCAACCCCATCAGGGCCAGAGTTTTTCCTTTCTGGGGCTCAGATTCCAACCCCATCAGCACCAACCTATGATATAGATCCTAATATCATTCCCATTTTACAGATGAGGAATTTGACCCTGAGAGAGGGTAAGTGGCTTGCCTAGGACCACACAACTAGGTAAGTGTCAGAGGCAGGATTTGAATTCAGCATTTTCCTGATTCCTAGTCCAGCACTTTATCTGCTATACAGCGCTTGGTAAAACCTTTAAGAATTCCTAAAGCTATCCAGAGGTGTGCTCCAGCTAGGTGGAACCAGCTCCTGAGGCTTAATTCTTACATTTTCAATATGAGCATTTACACCCCAGGTGTGGACAAACGCCACTAATCAGGGCTTGATTTATTGTTTTGTTGATTTTCTAGACTTAAGTCATTTCATGATACTCATGACAAACAGGCAGATATAATTATTCCCATATTACAAATGAGAATTGGAGGCCCAGAGAATAGATTGATTTGCCCAAATAGAAAACGTTAATATGCAGATTAAACTTCACAGGGTCCCTTGCTTGGGAGAACTGGTTAGGAAACGTTTACCAGCCACTGCTGAAGATATCCTTTTGGAATCAGGGTTACCAGGGGCCGCTAGTGGTGCAATGCATAGAGCTCTGGAATGAGGATGGGGGTCCCCAGTTCAAATCCAACCTTAGATACTTGACATTTAACTAGCTGCGTAACCCTAAGCAAGTCACTTAACTCTGATTGCCCCTGGGAGTTGGGGGGGGGGGGGAGAATTTACCTCCCAACCATATTGAGGTAGCACAGTAAAACTTAAGTGAAGCAATTAATGAACAATAATAATAGTAATTGATCTTTAGATATCATTTTAAGGTTTCCAAAGCATTTTGCTCTCATTTTATCCTTCCAGTAACACTGGCAGGATTCAAACCTAGGTCTCTCCTGATTCTAAGAATGGTACAATATCTACTGGGGCAACTAGGTGGCGCAGTGGATAAAGTGCCTGAACTGGAGTAAGGAAGAATCATCTTCCTGAGTTCAAATCTAGCCTCATATACTTACTATGTAACCCTGGGTTAGTCACTTAATCTTGTTTGCCTCAGTTTCCTCACCTGTGAAATGAGCTAAAGAAGGAAATGGCAAACCACTCTAGTATCTCTTCCAGGAAAACCCCAAGTGGGGTCACAGAGAGTTGGAAACAACTGAAAAATGACTGAACAACAACACAATGTCTACTATACCAGCTGAATCAGTTATACATATATGATTTTAGAAAAAGTATTCTTCCTAGCTGCCTTATACCTACTTACGAATATGCCATTTTTTTATACACTGTAGTATGGTAGAAAGTGTCAGAAGGCATGAGTTCTAGTATTAAGTTCATCAATATCTTATTGTGTGCCCTTGGCTAACATATCATCTCTCTAGGCCTCAGTTTCTCCATTGGAAAAAGTAGAGATAGAAATAATTTTCAGAGCCAAAAATGGTGACCAAGTAAGTATGCTGGTAAACTAGATAAGATTATGTTTGCGTAGGTGATCCACATTTAGTTAAATATTATTCTGATCACTCCCAACCTTTGGGTTATATTAATTTGTCCGCAACTTCAGGATGCTGGAGTATGGGCCTTCATCTCTGGACCAATATCCTATTGTAGCCATAATGCTGATGGGTGCATATAGGGTTTAGTTTATCCTTAAATGTGGCCAATTCTGATCTTTAAATGTTTGTTGAATTGAAGAACTGAACTGAATTGAATTCTGACTCTCTGCACCATAATGAATTCAAATTGCACAAATTAATCATAATTTATTAAATATCTGTTATATAAAAAGCATTGTGCTAGATACTGAGAAGATAAAGAAGCAAAAAATATCATCCCCACACTGCAGGAACTTACTATCTACATAGTTTTTGTTTTATATCACCTTTATTTCTTATTACTTTCCCTATGAAAAAGGACTTGGGGGGAAAAATAGTTCTGCAATATCAACTAACATGCTGCTGCCTGACAGTATATTTGATATTCCATAGCCGTAGTTCTCACTTCTCCAATAAAAGGAGGAAGGTGAATTTTCTCAACTCCAGGTTAGAGAGGGAGCTGTGCTATATTAGAGAGCTGGCCTCTAAGCCAGAAGACTGGGGTTAACATGTCTCCTCTGGTACTGACTGGCTTGGTGACCCCGGGCAAGTCACTTAACTTCTGAATAAAGCATTGTGCAACTCTCTGCGATGACAAGTTGTAGAGAATGTGCCAACCTGCACTGGTAGGGGAAATTTCCTCCTCTGGGAGTTTCCTATATCAGTGAAATAACAGGTCTTGTATATAACTGTAGGGCCAAACTTAGACATTTGAATTACATAGCATTCTGCTTTGTTTTATTGTTATTTCCACTCACATTAATGTAATCATTGTGTTATTGTTTTCCTGGTTCTGCTTACTTCATTTTATATCAACACGTCATAGACTTTTCTGAATTCTTTAAATCCATTATTTCTTATGGCTCTGTAATATTTCATTACATTCATGAGCCACAATTTGCTGAGACATTTGCTCATCCATGGCCATTTACTTTGTTTCCAGTTCTATTCTACTGCAAATAGTGTTGCATTGAATATATCAGTATATATGGGATTTTTATTCCCATCTTTGACACCCTTGAGGGTGGGGAGGGTTTATCCTAGCTGTAGGATCTCTAATTCAAATTGTATGGATGATTTTCTTTTAGCATAATTCCAAATAGCTTTCCAAAATGGTTGAGCCAATTCTTAACTCTGTCAACAGTGTATTTATGTGGTTGTGTTTCCAGAACCCTTCCAACATTGACTATTTCTATTTTTCATCATCTTCACCAATATATTGGGTAAAAATTAAAACCTCAGAATTGTTTTGACTTGTATTTCTCTTGTTACTAGTGATTTGGAATAATTTCCCTAGTTATTGAGAGTCTTGCAAAGCTTTTGAGAAATGTTTGCTCATCTGCTTCAACCAATTATCTATCACGTGGGAATGGCTCTTAGTTTTATATGTATGTATGTATATGTATATACATACATACACACATATGTGTGTGTGCATGTATGTGTATATATGTATGTGTGTGTGTATTATTAATTCCTTATAGATCTTATCTTATCAGGGATATTTTATACAAAGATTTTCCCCCAATCAACAGCTTTCCTTCTTATCTTAGCTTCATTGATTTTTTTTATTATGTAGGCAAAAGCTTTTCAGTTTCACATAATTGAAATTATTTTATCTTTTGTAATCTTTCCTTTTTCTTGTTTGGTTAAGGATTAGTAGCTCACAATCTAAGAGTGTGGATAAGATACGTCTATGAATAAATATGATTAAAAGTATAATATAGTAAGTGAAAAGGATAGGTTCAAAGTACTAGAAGAAATTTTAGGAGAGAGTCATTCCTGAATTGCCAGTGTTATTTTGTTAGCATATAACCTTCCTGCTTCCAAATATAGAGTTCTGCACACTAGGACCAAGTAAAACAACTCAAATCCTTCACATAACAGCCCTTTAAATTCTTGAAGACAGTTATATCACCCCTATGTCTTCTGTCACCTAGCTCCTTTTCTCCTCCTCAGTTTCTCCACAGACCTTCACATGAGCATGTCCTCACTATTCTGGCTGCCTTACTTTGGAGGCACTCTAACTTATCAATGTCCTTCCTAAAATGAGACACCTAGAAGTGAGGAGAATATTCCAGCTATGCTTTGATGAGAACATAGAACAGCAGGGTCATTAGTGCCCTTATTCTAGAAACAATACTGTCCTTGTCATAGCCTAAAAACACATTCGCTTTTGCGGATGCCCTGTCATACTGTTAGTTGATATCATGCTGTTTGCACCAATTCAGTCATTTTTCAATCATGTCTGACTCTCTGTGACCCCATTTGGGGTTTTCTTGGCAAATATTCTGGAGTGGTTTGCCATTTCCTCCTCCAGCTCATTTTACAGATATGAAGAAACTGAGGCAAATAGGCTAAGTGACTTGCCCAGGCTCACGCAGCTAGTAAGTGTCTAAGGCTGGATTTGTAGCCAGAAAGATGGGTTTTTCTAACTCCAGACCTAGCATTCTATCCACTGTGCCACCTAGCTGCTCTTGCATCAAACCCTGGAATAATACAAATCATTCTATATGAGAGCCCCAAAATAATTCACTTAAAATAATTCACCCTAACCATCCCACACAAGAAAAAGCCAAGTAGAAAAACCATGACTATTGTCCAGGCTTGCTATACGGTTAGATGTATAGTCCACTGAGCTGGCCCATTAGTACATGAATGTTATAGATACTTCAGATGGACAACAGGCTTGGTACAGTTCTCTAAAACTCCTGGGTCTTATTCACATGAACTGTTGTCCTGCTGTCTTTTATATCCTGCCCTGTGTAGTTTTATTCAATTCAGGTCATTGTTCTAACCTGTGGAGATTAAGTACCTATGAGTTCAAGGCACTTGGGGAATGAAAAAAATTAAATAAAACATGCTTCCTTCTCCCCTGCCCCCCACCACTGCCTTAGTTCAAGCCCTCATAACCTCTCACTGAACTATTACGATGCTTCCCAACTGGTCTCCCACCTCTCTTTTCTCCAATCCTTCTTTCACATCACTGTTCTCATAATTTTCCTAATGTATGCCACTCCTGTAATCAGAAACTTTCAACTGGTCTCTGCCATTTTCTAAATGAAATGGAAACTACTTATTCTGACATTCAAGGCCCTCCGTAAATAGGCTCTTCAATTACCCTGTACTATAGTCAAATGGAAGTATTCTATAGCTCCCATTCTTAAGTTGATAACTCCCATCCTCATACCTCTGTCCCAGTGTCTCTGATGGCATAATGGTGACACCTTCATCCCTCTCTGCCCCCATCTCCTCTTGATAAAATTTTGCCTTCTTCAGCTCAGGTCAAATTCCTCTTGAAATCTTCTCCCAGCCAGCTGGAAGTGATCTCTCCCCTTGAGTTTTTCACAGTACTTTGTATAAGGCTCTGCTTTGCACTGATTCTCTAGTTGTATCTTTGTATATGTATACGTACATGTACATACACGTACATGTATGTGCACATATACGTGTGTATGTGTATGCATGCATGTATGTATATGTCTTATATCCCCTTCTAGTTTATGACCTCCTTGAGAGCAGTTATTGTATCCCATTTTATCTTCGTGTGCTCAGCACCTAGCATGGGCTTTAAAAACACTTTTTAAAATTCTGAACTTAAAACCATAAAAATAAAAGAGACATCTCTATATGCAAAATAGAATAGAAAAAGATGATTGTATGTAAAACTATGAATCTATTGTGTACAGTTTGCTTTTCTTTTTAAACATTTAATAAATCCAATGTTTAATTTTCAAAACTCTTCTGCTGCTACATGATTTTTTTTTTCCCCTGGCCTTCCTTTGGTTTTCTACGTATTTCTTAACAAATGCTTCAGTGACTGTCTTTCTTTTCTTTTCCCTCCCTCCTTTCTTTCCTCCCTTCCCTCTCTTTGTCTTTTCCTGCCCTCCCTCTTTCTTTCTCTCCCTCCTTTCTTTCTCTCTTTCTTTCTCTTACTTTCCGCCTTTATCTTTTTATTTCTTCCTTTCTTTCTTTCCTCCATTCTTTCCTTCCTTTTTTTCTTTCTTCTTTCTTTTATTCTTTCTTTCTTTCTTTCCCTAAATTTAAAAAGAGAAAAGAGAAAAAAAAAACCCTTGTAACAAATATACCTAATCAAGCAAAACAAATTCTCATATTGGCCAATTTGCCATATCTGAAAATGTATGCCTCATTCACATTTCGAGCCTATCACTTGTGTGATGGAAATGAGAAACAGGTTCCTTTTCCAGTCCTCTAGAATCACAGTTGGTCACTGTGATCAGTGCTCTCTGGTCTTTCAAGATTGTTTTTCTTTACAATGCTGTGCTTATTCTATAAATTGTTCTCCTCATTTAATTTTGCAAGAATTAATGTAAGTCTTCCTAGGTTTCTGAGGGACTATCTCTTTCATTTCTTATGGTACAATAGTACTGCCTTAGTTTCACAAAGCATAATTTGTTCAGCCATTCTTCAATTGATGGGCATCCCCTTAATTTCCAGTTCTTTGCTGTAACAAAAAAGAGCTGCTATAAATATTTCTGTATGTATGGTCCTTCTCCTCTTTCTTTCTTGTTCTCTTTGGGGGTATTTGAAAATAGTATGCACTTAATAATTTTTTGCTGAGCTAAGTTTTGAAGGAAATTGACTATTTGAATAGCGTCCTAACTGGTCTACCAACTTCCATTTTCTTCCCCCTCCTTTCGGAAGGATACTGACTAACTAGAATTTGATCAGAGAAGGGTGACCAAAATGGGACTCAAAAAACATCATTACAAGGAGAAGTTGAAGGAGCTGGGGATGTTTATCCCTAAGAAAAGGAGAGTTGGCGGGGATATTATGACCGTATTCAAGTATTTGAAGGGTTGACATATAGAAAAAATTTATTTTTCTCATCCTCAGAGGTCAGAACTACTAGCAAGGGATGGGAGCTGCAGAGAGACAGATTTAGGTTCATTGTAAAGAGTTTTAGCCAAACAATAAGAGAAATCCATGAGTAGAATGCCCTGCCCCTTTATCCATCTCTCCCCCTCCCACACACAGTACTCCATAGCTAGGCATGAATTGTCATTGCTCTTGAATTTCTCCTTCTCTTCTCCATTAGATTGTGAGAGGTTTTTTTTGAGGGCTGGTTTAGCTTTTCTTTGTATCACGAGTACTTAGCACAATGCCTGGCACATAGTCAATGCTTCATAAATGCTTATTGATTGACAACTTGAGGTCTTCAGGATGAGGCAGAATGAGCACTAGTCAGGATGTTAAGAAGAGAGGGAGGGGATTCTTATTCAGGTCACCATGGAGGTCTCTTCCAAATCTGAAATTCTATGATTCCATCATTCCTTCCCTACCACACCTGAATAAGATTACTACCTCCCTCTCACCTTTCCAAGCAAGATGATTTATGATTCCCTGGCCCTACTGGCCTATGAGTGGGCCACTCTTGCTTCTTCTGGAAAAGTCCACTACTCAGTCAATTGTGGACGTGATTTGGGTAGCAGTAAGCCACTCTGAAGGAGAGACAGAGGCAGCATGTGCCAGACAAGTCAAATCACCACCACTACCTCCACTATCACCCGATGGAGATGGTGATGGAGATAGTCCAGGACCCTGGACCCAATCACTGTGAAAAGGAGGCCCACTTTCCTTACCACCCTGAACACCAAGCAACTGCTGACCAACTACCACTAACAAGCAGCTAAGCCCGAGGATGCTGGAAGTGGCAGTCTGGTCCAGACCATTGGTGCTGCTTCCAGTCTGGGCCCCTGCAGTCACGAACCCAGGAAGCAACCCCTAGCGGAGATACAGCCTGGAGACTACTACCATGGGTGCTATAGCCAAGGCTGCTAAGGCCCCAAGAAAAAAAGTTTTCACCATCAAAGTCCTTGGCATGGGCAACCGATTCACCATCTGAAACTGACATGATTTCATCAGTGAAAATGACATTAAAGAACAGGCCTTACCATTTGCTTTGCTTTTACCCTATGGACCCTCAGACCTTTACTTCTGGTTTGCAGCAGAAACCATCTATTGTGTGTAGTTTTTCCCACTAGATTATGAACTCTTTGACTTCAAGAACTATCTTCTCTCTTTGTATCCCCAGCACTTACCACAGAACTTCACATATAAAGCGTGCCCAATAAATGCTTTTTCATTCATTTATTTTTCATAGATAGTGTCTTGCCTACTCCCAGGATGTGGGGCATTATTGAATTATTGGACATTATTGGAATGTGGTCTCCCTTCAACTGGCCAATTCCTGTACATGATCCAGTACCACTGATTGCTTTATTTCCCTCAGTTGTTGCCTCTAATCCAATATGAAGTTTAATGGTGGCAGTGGAGTGTGTGTGGGTGTGGGTATCTGTCCAATATGCAGATTCTATCAGCTTGTTCAGTGGTGTCTTCATGTTAGAGACTTGGGGAAATGGCCTCCGGGAGAATGGTGATGTTATGTAAGGGTAGTACCTTGGAAAGACAGTGGAGGATGGATAGACATTCTGTAACCCATTCTGGTTGGCCGGCCTCATGTTGGGAAGAGCCAGGGACGTGCTGAAGCCAGCTTGAAACAGCTCTTGAGAATCAATTGTGAACGTTTTCGTTGTTAACATTTCTCTCTCAGAAATCAGCAAATGCTAAAAAGTAGGGTTTGATTTATTATTTTGTTAGTTGTCTAGACCAGTGGTATCAAACACAGATAGAAACAAGGGCCCCTAAACCATACATAAGGATCCCTGCAGGCTACATATTGACTTAGAAAATTGCACATGTTTTTATATTTCTTTATTAATACATCAACACATCAAAATCAGAGAGAAACTGCATTTTAATTTGGTTTGGGCCACACTTGGGAGTGCTGTGAGCCACATGCAGCCAGCTGGCTACATGTCTGACACATTTAATCTAGACCTAAGAAAATGATGGAGAAAATGTTAATAATGCAAATTAAACTTAAATTTATATCACATATACATTTTTTTTTTAGAGAGCCAGTTGTTAAACATTTACCAGCATACCACCGGGAGGAGCTTTTTTCAATTTGCTACATAATTAAAAGTGTTGGCATTTTCAAAAAGGCCTGAATTCACTTTGGCCATTTCTTTGCTCTGTTGACATCAGCAGAAATGTGGTGATTTCTTCACTCACAGGGCCCAGGGAGATAGTAGGCCATAAAGGGGAAGAAGGCCTTGACTCTTCTACCCCTCTAAACTCATACAGCCACCAAGAAACAAACCTCTGCCCTTGGTCATTTCATCCAATTCTGTCATAGGTGTAGGGAGCAGTGTCTCTGACTTACTCAGGAGAATGAGTCCCATGAATCTGGGAGACAGAATCATGGCTGAGTGTTACAGCCAGCCTAGCATCGATGCCCCAAGGTGCAAGGAACTATCTTGGGAGTGATCTTTAGGGACTCTGGTCCCAGGTCATTCTGCATGTGGTCATGGACTTGGTAGGACCAAAGTAATGTAGGAATTGAGCCAAATTTTGAACCTATTCTCTCAGAGATTGAGGTGGTATGGAAAGATCATATGGTGGTATGGGGTTATTGGGGAAAAGGTTTATATGTTTTTTCTTACTGCATCTTTGAAGTAAAAATTCCTTTGTAAAAGTCAATTAATGAGGGGCAGCTAGGTGGCACAGTGGATAGAGCACTGGACCTGGACTTAGTAGGACCTGAGTTCAAATCTAGCCTCAGACACTTACTAGCTGTGTGACCCTGGGCAAGTCACTTAACCCCTATTGCCTCCCAAAAAAGAGAAAAAATCAGTTAATGTTCAGTAGTTAAATGGAACTGCAGTACTAGTCACTGGCACCTAACGAATGGGGAGAATGCCAGCCATAGAGGCTCAAGCCAATGGCAGTTAGATGAAACACCCCTCAAACACCTCAGGGTACCCTGGAACATTGAGAGTTGGTGTAGATAACCTGGCCCTGGAAAAGAAAGACAGAATAATGTTACATAAGGAAAGTAGAATTTCTGCATTGTCTACACCATGCTCTCTCTGGCCCACTTTGTCAAATGGAGTTTCATTTCCAGAGAATTTGTTTTTGGAGGTATCAGTGAGTAGCATCTAGGGTAGCTCTCAGTGCCATGAACAGGTGCTGAACAAAAAAGGAAACTCTAGGCCAGAGCTTCTATATTATTGTTTTTTCCTGAAGCGTTTGTCCCTGCTCATCACTATCACCATCCATGGCATCATACCATCCCAGAGTGAGCTGGACCACTGTCATTCTACCATTAGCCCTATCAGCAGATATACTGAAAAAAATATCCAGTCCCTGCTAGGGACATCTTGCTAAATCCCTAAGATTGGCTTATAGGATTTAGAGCAAGAAGAGACCTTAAAAATAAATCTTACAGATGAGGAACCTGAGGTCCAGAGAAGGGATGTGACTCCCCAAGTAACACAAGAAGCACATTAGCAGAGCAAGGTTTCAAACTAAAGTCCACTTGAGTTCGAGGCGAGCATGATTCCCATGCTAACAGCCTGTTTGCCCTAATTGGCATGTGGGGAAACTGAGGCTAGGATTTATTTCCCTGCTATCTTGCAGCCAGTGTTGACTGACAAAAGAACAGGATGCTAGTAGCCAAATGTCCAAGCCCCTTTATTCTGCCACAAGGCCTTGAACAATAGTGCTAAGTGACTGGCATTTGTAAAAGTGATCTGTCATATTAACACGAGGCAGCTAAGTGAAATCTCTTTAGAGAGTGTCAAAATAAATATAATATTAACCTCAGTGCCAGAGCTGCAAAATACATACAGACAGGAAATAGTCTTCTAGCAATCATTTATAATGAAAAACTGTTGTTTCTGTAAAGCTTTGTGTCCATCAGTGCCTGATATTAAGACCTTTTAGTCATTTAGTCAGTCAATAATTATTTATCAAGCACCTACTAACTATGGCCAGGCACTAAGTTCCAGGGGTACAAAGAAAGGCATAAGATAGTCCTTGCCTTTATTGTTGTTTAGTTGTTTTTCTGTTGTGTCTGATTCTTTGTGACCCCTTTGGGGGTTTTCTTGGCAACGACACCAGAATGGTTTGCCATTTCCTTCTCCAGCTCATTTTACAGATAGAGAAACTGAGGCAAACAGGGTCCAGTGACTTGCCCAGGGTCACACAGCTAGTAAGTGTCTGAGGTCATATAAATGTTAGCTACTACTATTATTATATCCCCCAACCCCCAGCTAGAGCACTCAATTGGTACCCATTCAATTGAAGAAATTAGATTTCAGCTCCATATAACAAATAACTTTCTAACAATTATAGTTACCAGTAATGATAGGGTACTTTAATGGGTAGTGATTTCCTTATCACTTGGTGTATTCAAGCAGAGGCTAAATGAACATCAGGAATGATGTAGAGAATTGCTGTATTGGGTTGCAGATTATAAATGATGGCTTTTAAGGACCCTGAGTGTGTATTCCATGTTTATTTGATTTTATGATTCTACACATTGAACGCTGACCACCTGGCCATCCACAAATAAAACACTTTATCTCTTGACTTTGGGCTTTTTCTCTGATGGTCCCCCACGTCTGACATGCTCCCACATCTCGGCTCAGACTACTAATCTCTCTGGCTTCCTTTAAGACCCAACTAAAATCCTATCTTCTACAGGAAGCCTTCCCTAACTAACCCCTCTTAATTCTAGTGCCCTCCCTCTGTAAATTATTTCCTGTTTATCCTGAATATATCTAGTTTGTACATAGTTGTGTATTTGTTGTCTTCCCCATTAGACTGAAAGCTTCTTGAGGGCAGGAACTGCCTTTTGCTTCTTTTTGTATCCCCAGCACTTGGCTCAGTTCCTGGCACATAGAAGGTGCTTAATAAATGATTAATTGACTTATAGATGGATTTCTCAAATAAATAGCACTAACCTCCCAAAGAGCTCCTGTAGGTGTATCACACACATGGAATCCTTCCTCTCCTCCCCCACCCCCATACAATTGTGTAATTTCAGGATGGGCAGAGTAGGTGGGCAGCCAGTTGTCTGCTGATCTTCCTAGCTCCTTTTTTTGCTACGGCAGTGGCTCCCATTGTGTTTTGGAGGCCATTTTTCTTTCCAACTTTATATTTGGATCCATAAAGTTAGCCTCATTTAGGCAGTACAGCCTAAATTTATAGGTCTGGTGCTCAGGAGCACGCCTAACATTTCCATTGCCAGCCCTCTCAACAAATTCTGGGAACACATTGCTTGCCTAATCTGGATGTCCTCCCAAAATAAAAAGACTCACTATCTCTCCCCGGCCTTGGACTCTTACTTTCTGTTCTCCCTAACATGGCTATGACATTCAGGCTGAGATCATCTCCCATCCTCCTGACCTCTATCTGGCCACTGCACCCAGATGGCTCCGAAGGAGAAAGTGAAGCTGGTGACCTGCACAGTCCCTCCTCACTTAAATCCAAATCACTTGCAAGTCATGGCACCACCTTCCTCATGTCATGGACCTCTTCAAGAATAAAGAACAACAATAACAACAACAACAACAACCTCTTTACTACATCCAACTTCAGTCAAGGTTGTTGGTTCATCTCTCTAAAGAGGATTTTAAAGAGGGGGCACAAAGCTACAGGAATTTTCATGCGCCTTATTATGATTATTGCACACAGGCTTGTTATTGAGGGTCCTTTTCTCCAGCTTGGGGCAAGGAAGGGGTACGCGTGGGAGGATATCTCAGCTGGAGCAAAGAAGAGAAAACCCAAGTTAGAAATTATGATTTTATAGGTAGTTGTATCTTACTTATCTAGAGCACATCTGTTACACACAACTTCAGAGTGTGCTTTCAAAAATCAATTGCCTGACAAAGAACAGCCGTGGGAGGGAAAAGTTTTAAGTTCAAGAAACTGAAAGTTTTGGTTACTACTATCAACTGAAGAGGAATCACAAATAAAGTCAGAGACTTCCGGGTCATATGAGCAACAAGATGGAGGACTAGACATTTTCTCTGATCCCGAAACCTCTCCAAAACAGAAATTATACACCAGAGATAAAGCAATGTCAGCTTTCTCAGTGGGCTAGGACTCCCAAAATCCAAAAGAAGATTTTTAAAAATAGGTAATAGGCAATAGGCATTTATTAAGTATCTACCATGTGCCAAGTGCCTTGCTAAGTGCTGGGGTTACAAATAAGAAAAAGAAAGGCAAGCTCCCAATCAGATGAGAGAAGACAACACAAAAGAAAACTAAAAAGAGTTGGGTGAGGGAGGGGAGGAGAAGGCGTGGTGGAGACCAAGTGTGAGGAGTTTGGCTGGTGGGAAATGAAGAGCTGGCTGGTCTGTGACCCCTTTTTGTTGTTATTGTTCAGTTGTGTCTGACTCTTTGAGACCCCATTTGGGGTTTTTTTGGCAAAGATATTGGGGTGGTTTGCCATTTCCTTCTCTAGCTCATTTTACAGATGAAAAAACTGAGACCAACAGTCTTAAGTGACTTGACTTGCCCAAGATCACACAGCTAGTCAGTATCTGAGGCCAGATTTGAGCTCAAGAAGATGACTCCAGGCCAGGCGCTCTGTGCACTATGGCACCACCTAGGCATCTCTTTAAATAGAGGTTTGGGGAAGAGTTCTTTGCTCCACTCTCCAATCACTGGGGCAGAGGGTAGGATGAGATTTGCATGCTAACGCTGATATAGTCTCGAAGGATGATGAGTTTACTGGTAAAGAGGGTTTCCTGGGAGTACGATTATGGTAGAATCCAAGTCTGAGGAATACAGCTGGTGGGAAATGAATAAACAATACTCATATATATGTCACATTTTATAAAATACTTTACTTCCCTTATCACATTTAATAACAATAATACTGGTAGCTAGCATTTATATAGTGCTTTAAGATTTACAAAGCACTTCACAAATATCTCACTTTTTCCTCACAATAACCTCTCACAAAAGATGGGTGTTATTATTACCCCCATTTTACAGATGAGGAAACTGAGGCAGACAGTGGTTAAGTGACTTGCCCAAGGTTAAAAAGTTAGTGTCAGGGTCAGAATCTGAACTTAGGTCCTCTGCCTCCAAATCCAGCATTCTTTTGACTTTAACTAAAACGTTATAGGAACAGATCTATTGTCTAAATCAAGGTATACTTCTCTTCACCATGACCTGACTGGCTATTTAATTTATAACTGCAACATTTTGTCATTGTGTATATAGTACCAGGGCCATCCTAAGACCCTCCAGGGAACCATTAGAAAAACCAAGTCAAAGAATAACATTCAAGATTCCTCTTATTGGTTCTCCGCCTCTCTAAGGTTGGGAGGGGAGAGCACCCAACCACATTTCCTGTGACTTAAACTGTGCTAAGAAATTGTGAGCAACTATCCACACAAGGCATTGAGCCCTCCCTATGACAGACTAAAATATTCTAGATTTTTAAACATGTGTTAATAAAAACAAATGCTAATAAAAAAAATGTTCTTTGACCAAACTCATACGCAAGTGTGGTATCCTAGGAAGCTGTGCACCTGGCCTATCTTTTGTTCTGGTTCTGGACCAAACGAATCTATGGAATGCTTTGCTTTTGCTAATTCCAAATCACTGACGGCACAAGAACCATCCTAAAACGCTGCAGGGAGTCATTAGAACAGCCATTTTAGGGAATGCATTCAAAATCCTTCTCATTGGCCATCCACTTCTCTAAGATGGGAGGGAGAGATTTCCTGTGCCTTAACCTTGCACCTGAAAATTGTTGGTGACTGTCCACCCAAGGTATGGATAGCTGGACTTTGTAGGAAAATGGGTATTCAAGAGGCAGAGGCAAGGAAGAAGGGCCTTCCAGTCAGGGAACACAAAGACGTGGAGATGGTTGATGGAATAGCATGTGTGAGAGAGCAAGAAGGCCATTTTGACTGACCTATAGAACATGTTACGTAGAAGAATGCAAAATGTCTAGAAGAGTAGGTTGGAGTCAGGTTTTGGGGAACTTCGAGGAGTTTGTATTTGGAATGTATTTCTCTATCTGTGTGAGTGTGTGAGTGTGTGTGTGTGTATGTGTATGTATAAGTAGCATGATCTTGAGGATGGGGAGATAGAGAGCTGGCTTCAAAGTCAGAATGACCTGGGTTCAAGTCTCACCTCTGAGGCATACTGGCTGGATGTATATACACATATATAGTCCCAAAAGTCTTACTCAACTTGTGATACATATGTGTAGTTATACAGATATAATTATATATGTATGTAGATACACAGTATAATTGTATCTATATACATATATAATATTATATATGATTATGTATATATAAACATCTTAAATTTTATGTGTATAGACCTATACCTATATACGCATGTATACATACATATGTAGACAAGTGTGTATGTGTATATATGTAGTCCCAAAAGTCTTAGTGAAATTTGAAACTGTCAGTTGTAAGCTAATAAAGCTTAAAACTACACTAAGACTTTTGGGACACACAGTGTAAATAAATAAATAAATATATCATATATATATATATATAATATAGTATAAATAGGAAGACAGCTAGGGGGATATTTTTTTCTTTTGCCTTATGGATAACAGCTGCTGTTTTTGCCAGGCTGTCATCTTTTGCTTGTTGCTTTTTCAACTTTATTTTTAAACAGTATAACATCAAGTACGACAACACCGAGCCTAAGACAGATGGAAAGCAAAATCAAATAACAGATTTCCACTGCCACCCTAATAAAAGTGACTGGGTGGGAAGGAGGGGGGTGGTGTGAGGGGGAACAGTGCCACATACCACACAGGGAAGGTACAACCAGACTTCCAGAATTCTAAAAGCAAACAAATATCAATAAATCACAAACTAAAGAGGAGGGAAACTGGAAAATCCATTGAAAGTGACAAATGTATCCAATTGGATGCCACCTGAATTCCCAGCTGGGCCTAGAGGGGAGAACAAACCTTAGGGATTCCAAGGGCTTTCACACACACACAGTAGAAGAGAGCAGCTTGCCTTCCAAAGGGACAACGGAATGATGAGAAGTGGCTCCTAGATTGGATGATGAATGTCACTGGGAACCTTCAGCACACAGTAACGTAGGACACTTGAGATTGCTTCGATACTCCAATGTATTTGTGACTTTGTGCATGAGAGTGCTTTCTCTAGCAGGGCAGGTCACAAGCCTTATCCACAAAGTTGCTGCCCAACATACAGAGGACTTTTTATTCTCTTGGCATGGGGGGTGGGGATACCAGTAGATTTGGCCCTTTGTTTCAGAGAAAAGCCTGGGGCTGATAAACAGATAATTTCCTGAAGCCAGTCTAGTCTTCTCCTACTCAATTCTAGACCCAGATCATTTTCCATTTGCAGTATATGTCCAAGATCATTTTGATAGACAAGTACTGTCCATTAACTGTGATATGCCAGTGGGCACTTTTCATCCACTTGGGGTTTTTCCTACATTTAAGTTAAACAAAACTCTTTTGAATGATTAAGTATCTCATTTAGGGGATTCTGCAATGCTCTGAGCTTGGCACAATAACCTTTAGATGGAAGCATATGGGGGACCTCACCACCAATAGAGAGACCCTCTTAAATTTTGACTCTGATGGGCATCCTGTATAGCAGTGGTAATAGCCATTGGTGAGCATATCTCTGTTTCATGTCTCACTTGGTAATTATTAAAAGGTCATCAAGCAAAACTTTCTCTGTTGATTTATCTTTCAAGGACTCTTATATGGCATTGACATAGCCATGAGGGAAATCTTTTTGGAAGAGAACTCTTAAGGGGGTGTTAATACTTTTTAAATTGTCAACAAACTAAGCACAATGAGATCTCATGGTCTAGCTTTCTGTGTTTACAATGTGACTAAATATATGGCCTGTTGTGGAACTGAGGTGTTCAACTTTGTCCAGCTGCCTCAAAATTCCTGAATAGGGTTGGAGCCAGATGAAAATGTAATTGAGAAATCTTTAACAAAATAAATAAAAATATAATACAACATAGATAATGTTAAGTTGTGGTTTTCTAAGTCAATATGCAAGGGCTAGCTAGGTGGAGCAGTGGATAGGGCAGTGGGCTTGGAATCAAACTCTGGACAAGTCACTTAACTCTGCCTCAGTTTCCTCATCTGTAAAATGAACTAGAGAAGAAAATGGCAAACCACTCCAGTATCTTTGCCAAGGAAACCCCAGATGGGCTTGCAAAGGGTCAGTTATGTCTAAAATAATTGAACAACAAGTCAATAAGCAGCCTGCAGGGATATCTTTCTATTTGAGTTTGACATCACTGTTATAGAATTGTTCACAAAAGCATGTCCTTTTCATCAGTGATTTCCTCAATAATGCGTAGATTATACTTACAAAAGTTTTTAGAGATATAAAAGTAAGCATTTATGTCAGTGGTTATTGATTTTTCTCTCGGTCACCTTTTTGAGATAATAATAAATCTGAGGTTTTTTTTCTGTGACTTGGGAATCTTCTTTTCTTTCAGCTTTCTTGGGAATTGATCCTCCACTCTCTCCCTCAAATTGACTTGTCTCTGGCACAGATATCTTCTATGTACATTTGGTACTATTTTTCCTATCTTTTGGGGGGGTGTCATTTCTACCTCCTCCTCCAATACATGCAGTATTGTGATATTAGAGTCCAAATGTGACGCTTCCACTGTCTTTGATGATGTCTTGATGTCTTTCTTTGAAGAACTGAAATGCCCTCCCTTCTTTTCTCCTATCCAGACACTACGTGTCCTTAGAACCATTGTCCTTGGGCTGGAAGGGAACTTCGAGATCATTTTATGTTGTTTAGTCATGTCCAACTTTTCTTGACCATATTGGCGGTTTTCTTGGCAAAGATACTGGAGAGATTAAATGACTTGCCCAGGGTCACATAGCTAGTAAGTGTCTAAGGCTAGATTTGAACTCAGGTCTTCCTGACTCCAGGCCCAGCACTCTATCCACTATGCCACCCAGATGCAGGAGAGAAAATGAGGCACAGAGAGGGGAGGTCATTTGCTTATTCAAGGCCTTCAAGGTTGAAATTAAATTAAATTCAGTCCAACAAGTATTTATTAAGGGCATACTCTAAACGAGGAACTCTGCTAGGTCCTGGGAGCACAAAGACAAAAAGAAACAATTCCTGCCTTCTGAAAGCTTATATTCTAGTGGGGAGTACAATATATACAAAGGTAAATAAATGTAAAAAAAATTCAAAATCAATACAACATAGTTTTAACTGAGGATGGCTCTGACAACTGCTGGAATTAGGCAAGGCCTCATGAAAACCCAGGGATTCCAAGAGACATTTCTCTTATTACTAGTGATTTGGAGCAATCTTTCATGAAGTTGTTAATGGTTTGCAATTCTTCTTTTAAGAACTGTTTTTTTCATATCCTCTGACCTATTATCTATTATTGGAGAAGGGCTGTTAGTCTCATATATTTCTGTTAGTTCTCTGTATCTCTTAGATCTCATACTCTGGTCAAAGATACTTGATACAAATATTTTTCCCCCAATCAACAGCTTTCCTCCTTACTTAGTTGCATTAATTTTGTTCAGATGCATGTGATTTCTTAGCAAGGAAGAAAGTTCTTAGCAAAGTGAAGAAAGTGATACGGATCCTGGAATATAAATAGGACCAGCATAGTTACTTGGGGCCCAGAGAAATCACATGTGCATTCAGCAATACTTCTTCATTACACAGTACATTCACTAGGTGATGTGCAGCCACCCATGCAGCGCTGGCATGAGGTTGTAAGAGAACTTACACTGTAATTGGGAAGACGAAGGCATGGACCCTGTATAGAAAGAGAAAGAGCCCTCGGTGAGTTAGAAAACTCAGGTTCTAGTCATAGGCATGCCTGGACAGGATGGTGACACGTGCCAGCACACTCTATGGCACATTATCATTGGTCTTCCCATTTCTCTTCAGGGAAGTAAGCACCACTGCAGCTGGGCAAAAGGTTTTGCCATGGCAATGCTTTTTTTTTTTTCTTATTTTGTATTTAAGTTTTAATATTTGAGCTTATAATATGTTTCTTTTTATTGTGTATTTAAGTTTAAAATAAATTAATAACAAGAAAAAAAAGGTTTTGCCAGCATACCTGGCACAGCCCTCTAGGGAAGCCTATGATACTTATCCACTAACTAGAAGTAGAATACTGGATTCAGGGCCAGCAGGGCCTGGGTTTCAGTTGTGTCTGCTTCTTGCTAACTGTATGGCCTTAGGCAAATCATTTCCCCTCTCTTGGCCTAGAGGCTCCTCATCTGTAGAAGAAAGGGATTGGCCTAGATGATCTCTTGATACCTTAAGTTAAAATATAGTTCAAGACAATGACACAAGCGATATCAGAAAGCCAGATGAGTGCTCTGGAACACCAGCATTCCACATGAGTTCACCATAAAAAGAGATGCCGTTATTGACTGGAGTCATCAAGGCATGGTTTTTGGAGCTGGGCCTTCAGCAACAGGTAAGATATAGATATAAGCAGAGAGAAATCTTTGCAACCACATGACTTCTGGAAACTGTGAGAGTATTTTCCAGAGCACTCACAACACCAGGCCCCAGGCTGAGAATGATACATTAAAGCAAACACTGAGCAAGCATTTATTAGGACCCGCTTGTGCCAGACACAACCTTGCCAATATAGGGATACAAAATGTGAAACAATACGTCTGTCATGGAGCTTATATTCAAACACGAGAGACAAGAACTGTGCGTGTGTGCATGTGCACATGTGTTTTTATATATATATGTGTGTGTGTGTGTGTATGTATACACACACAGATATATATGTGTGTGTGTGTGTGTGTGTGTATGTATACACACACACAGAGGCAGTTAGGTGGCTCAGTAGATAGAGTCCTGGGCCTGAAGTCAGGAGGATCTGAGTTCAAATCCAGCCCCAATCATTTACTAGCTATGTGATCCTGGGCAAGTCATTTAACCCTGTTTGCCTCAGTTTTCTCATCTGTAAAATGAACTGGAGAAGGAAATGACAAACCACTCCAGTATCTTTGCCAAGAATACCCCAAATGGGTTCACAAAGAGTTGGAAACAACTGAAATGACAACATATACATATATATATATATATACAGATAGATATAGATATAGATATACATACACATATGTATACACACAAACACGGAATTGGTATAAAGAAAATAAATACAATGCAGTTAAATATTGAGTAAAACCAAGACTCTCTAAGAAGCAACCAGTTTTTATTCCCCAGTTTGCTGGAGAATGGGTAGGGTGCATAGTGAATGAGTGAATGAATGAATGAATGAATGAAAAAGCATTTATTAAGCATCTGCTTTATGCCGAGCACTAGGCTAAGCCTAGGGGATACAAACAGAAAAAGTGAGACAGTCCCTGATCTCAAGGAATTCACAGTTGATTTAGAGGACATAATACATAAGAGAAAATTCAGTTTCAGGACAGGTGGACAGGTCCAGCAGTACAGTTATGGGGCAGATGGCAAGACCAGGAATTCTCTGGTTATGTCATTAGGTTAGATAACAATGGTGAAGGGCATACAGAAAAGATTGAAAGGACCTTAGAAGGTGGTGGCAAGGCAACTGCTAAAGCCTGGTAGTCCTTCATCTCATTGGAAGGAATAAAGGTGTCGACTCCAATCTCAGTCAAGCCCCATAAGCGGTCAAGCATTGGGAATTGGCAAGGTAAGAGGAAGGGGACCTTTGGTGATGGCTACAGTGTACTCCTAGTTCCAAAGGACCCAGTAGATACTGCCTATTACGTTAAGCTCAATAGATATATTTGGGGATCTCTCAGCTTAATCTTGGGTTCCCCTGGCAGGGGGAAAAACAGAAAAGTCTACTTTATACTAACTGCAGAATCACCAGAAAGATCTCAAGCAGAGAAGATTCCCCTCTCCTTTAAGGATCACTTATTCCTCTCCTCCAATCATTTCCAAACAATTCAAAAGTTCATTGTTGGCTTATATTTACACCAATGTTGGCCATTCATTCCCTCACACTCAGACAAAAGCAAAAGCTCTGGTTTACCTGAAGACTTACTGTATATTTCCCTTTTGTGGTTTTGCTTTCAACATCAAGGGCATTTCCTGAGTCCAAAAGGAAGTAAGAAAGGAGAGTTTCCCCTAAAAATTGACCGCTTCTTTCATTTCCTCCTGATTTCCTCTGAGGCTCTGGATGAGGTGGTTGAATGAGGTGATAAAAATTCTTAGAGTAAGCATTTAAATTTAGGAAAAATGAGCAGCTGCCTATATGATATTACTTCCAGAGTGACCCCTTCACTGTTTGATGCCCCACATCTCACCATTAGAGCTTAATCTCTTCAGCTGAAGACTTGAATCCCTATTAGAATGCATTTACCCTCTGAAAAGGATTACATTTTAAGCTTTTCTCAGTCATTGGCACCTAAGGGTGAATGAAGGATCTGAGAGCAAAGTTTGGTAGGTTAATGGTAGGGAAGAATATGAGTGCACTGGGATTGGAAGGAGGCAACATGGAGGGGTGACAAATATTTAAAATGGGGAGACAAGGAGGCACCAAAGAAAAACCCTCAACTTGTACCATGAGTTGTCTTTGCCACTTTATTGGGTAATGTAAATCTCTTCAGTAGGCAGGTAATTCATATGATGAAGGGCACCCCAATAACTGGAGAAAGATGATTTATAAAATCTATCAGTATAGCCTGGGGGTGGGGGTGAAGTAGAACCTGGGCAGGTGTATTTACGCAGAAGATATATGGACAAGAAATACCCACAAGCAACTTGTGCACAAGGCTGGATTGCATTCTCCATCTGCATCAGTACGACTTCCATTTCGCTGTGCAAGAGGAGACTTCCACCTCCTACTGTGCCCTTCTGATCTCCAGCCTCTGGAGAAGAGAAGACTTACTGCTCTGCCTGCTAGCTGATTCCTCTGTGGCATGTCCCCCGAAGGAAGAGGAAAAGGCAAGCTGGAGGGGTGGGACTTCCCAACTCCGATGCTGTCTCTTGTGGTTTCCAGACTTCGAGGGAAAGAGGGGAGGCACCTTCCATCTCAAGCTGCCTGTGGCTCCTGCCTGAGCTCCAGCCTCCTCTGGTGCCTTCCACTTCGTGATTAACGTCCTCATCCCTGGTCATACCCTGCATTTCTAAGTGATTCTGAACTTCTGTGGGTCACCATTCAAACCCTATTCTCCGTACGCTACCACCTAATTTTTTATTCCTATTTCCCTCAATCTTCCCACCTCCAAATCTCAGCCAGATACTACCTACCCCTTCCATTGTGCCCTCTGGAGTATCTGTACCATAGGTTACAAATTTGCCTTCATCTTAAATCTTTTCCTTTCCTATTCTTTCTATCTTTTGATAATCTTTAAGATCTGGCTCCCCCCGGATAACACAGCCTCCCTGGCCACCCTTTCCAGTACCAGCTAAATTTTTGCTCCTCCTCAGCTCACTGGTCCAGGAAAGGTAGTTGGAGTACTCCTTGCTCCCCATTGAGACTTCCAGGCTCTCTGGTCATTTTCTCTGGCTATCCCTCATGCCAAGAATGCTCTCCCTTGTCATCCCTCTTTCCTGGTATCCTTAAAGTTCCCATTAAAATCTCATCTTCCATAGGAAGTCTTTCCCAACTCCTTCCCTCTGTTAGTGATTTCCTATTTATTCTATATACAACTTTTTTTGTACATAGTTGTTTGCTTGTTAATTCCCCCATTAGACTGTGAGCTCCTTGAGAGCAGGGACTGTCTTTTCCCTTTCTTTGCGTCCCTAGTGTTTAGCACAGTACCTGGCGTACTATGGTGCTTTAAGAATGCTGACTGGCTGACTACTCCAAAGTATGCTGACGTATTAAGATAATGATGATTCATTTAGGTCTTAGACTTGTTGCCACCCCCCCTTCCCATCTACCCACTGCCAACGCAATGCCAGCCAATGCCAGTTGTCCTGGGAGACTTCTTGTTGTGAAGATGCCTTTTCTGTCCTAAAAGGTGTGGGTTGAAGCTTATGCTGCTGCTGAGTGAGGCATTTTTTTTCATCTGCCCAGGGCCTGTGCCAAAGTCAATAGTCTGATCAAAATGTTGGGAGTCCCAGTTTCCATTTCAGCCCAGAGTAGGCAACATAAAGAGCAGCGTGGGTGGGGAGCTGGGTTGTAACTGACTTTCCCCTGCTTCCTCCTCAACTCAGTTTTTTGTTGAAACTTTAAAAATAACATCCATCAGAAACGAGAGGAACAGATTGAGAATCTTGGGAGCCTGGACCTGAGAAGTAGACAGTGGCTTTTTGGCCCAGGATGGCATTGAAGGAAAATGAAGTCCCACTTCATCAGCTCTGTAGCCTGGCACTTGAGGACTTCCATAATCTGGCCTTATCAACTAACCTCATCTCCCACTATTCACCAGCATAAAGCCCCTGAACCAGCTAGGCTGGTTTCCTCATCATTCCTTTTCTCTTCCACCTCTCCCCAAACCACTCTCATTCCTGACCCCAAGTTTTTGCTCATGCTTCCCCCCCTTCCCATCTATAACATCCTGCCCATCCCTCTACAGACATCCTGGTCTAACTCAGGAGGTCTCAAACTTTTTGGTCTCCCCTTTGAACTCTTAAAAATATCTGAGGACCACCCCCCTACTCCAAAGAGCTTTTGTTTATGCAGGTTATAGCTATCGTTATTTATCCTATTAGAAATTTAAAAGTCTTACTGTTATTATAAAAATAGTTTTGTTATTAGTATTATTATGAAAATAGGACCCCTTGAAAGGATTCTTCTCCCAAGGATTCCCAGACCACACTTGTAGAAGCACTGGTCTAACCCCAGAGGTGTCAAACACAGACTACTGAGTAAGGTCAAAACCAGATTAAAATTAATTGTGAAAGAGACCATAAAAATGGGAAAAAGACCCACATGTACAAAAATATTTATAGCTGCTCTTTCTATGGTGGCAAAGAATTGGAAATTGAGAAGAAGCCCGTTAATTGAGGAATGGTTGAACAAGTTGTGGTATATGAATGTAATGGAGTACTATTGTGCTATAAGAAATGATGAGCAGGCGGACTTCAGAAAAACCTGGAAAGATTTGTATGAACTGATGCTGAGTGAAGTGAGCAGAAGTAGGAGAGTGTTGTACACAGTAACAACCACATTGTATGATGACTAACTTTGATAGACTTGGCTGTTCTCAGCAATGCAAGGGTCTAAGATATCTCCAAAAGTCTCATGATGGAAAATGTTTTCCACATCCAGAGAAAGATCTATGGAGTTTGAATGCAGATTGAAGCATACTATTTGCTCTTTTTTTTCTTCTGTTTTGTTTTGTTTCTTCTTTCTTATGGTTCTTCTTAGGGGTTCTCATTCTTCTTTACATCATGATTAATGTGAAAATATATTTAATAGGAATGTACATGTAGAGCTTATATCAGATTTCACACCATCATGGGCAGGGAGGGGGAGAAAATTTAAAACTCAAAAGTTTTTGGAAGTGATTGTTGAAAACTAAAAATAAATAAATTAAAATTTAAAAAAATTAATTGGGAAATGATTAGCCAAATAAACAAAAATAATACAACATAGATAATGTTAATTTGTGATTATCTAGGTCATAGGCTGATAAGGAATGTTTCTATTTGTGTTTGACACTATTGGTTAGTACAGCTCACATTCTACCACCTCCAGAAGTTTTCGTTGACTACCCCAGCCTAAAGTAATCCTTCTTTCCTCTTATCCATGATAGTAGGTATTGTTCATGCCACTTATTTGGCATATAGCATACACTGTCTTGACTTGTTATTTATTCATGTGTGTACCCTTCTTTTCCCCTACTTTATTATAGCTATTTGAGGTCAGAGACAACGTCTTCTAATCATATATGGAGGATGGACTGGATTGGGGAGAGACTTGTGGCAGATCCACTAACCAGCTGGCTATTTTAATAATCTAGAGCATGAGGTGATAAAGGCCTGCTCCAGTGTGTGGCAATATCAGAGGAGACAAAGAGGCATATTTGTGAAATCAATAGACCTTGAAAACAGATTAGATATGGAAGGGTGAGAGATTGTGAGAAATCAAGGATGGCACCTAAATTGTGAGTCTGAGGGTGAGGGAATTTTGGGAATTGAGTGAACCACACTGACTCCATCTTGTGACTCAGTTCTGGATCTAGCTCAGTTCCCTTTCTATTCAATTATGTGTCTAGTCTAACTTCCGTCTTGTGAGAAAACTTTATTCAATTATGGGAAATGTGAGAAAACTTTATTGTATTGTTTGAACCCAGCCTTGCATGGCTGGGAAACTGGACCACCCCTCTGAAGACTGATGCAAGGAGTTTTCTCACAGTTATATATTTCAAGCAACCCATATGTCTTATCTTAAAACAGGCCATGTACTAGTCAATCAGTTACTGTTTTTGTGTTCCTTTGATTGAATATAGACACTTAAGGGAAATGGGATATCTCTTGTTCTGATTTCAGGCAATTGTACCTGTTTGCTCTCCCTCTCCCAATTTAGAAAGTCCCTAATCCTTCCTCCAATTAGAAATCAGATTATTTAAGCTTGTATCCTGGTTTACATCCTGTTAATTGTTTTCTTTTAATGCATAAAAATCTGTTTCCCCCTATATTTGGAATCTAATGCCAAGCTGAGGAAGTCTGGTCCCAATTTGTTGTGCAATTGGCATCCATTGCTTAATAAATCAATATGCTTGGAAGCCTCTGCCTTTGCTTCCTGATTTCACCCATCACATGGTACTAGAAGAATGGTGGTATCCTTAATATTGAAGTTTGGAAGTGGGGAGACTTTAGGGAGAAAGATAATGAGTTCAGTTTTGGACATGTTGAGTTTAAGATGTCTATTGGACATCGAGTTCAAGATGTCTGCAACACAGAGATGTGAGACTAGATGTCAGCTGAGAGGTTAGGACTAGATAGGTAGCTTTGAGAATCATCAGCAGAGAAATGATGATTAAACCCATGAAAATTGATGAGATTACCAAGTAAAGTAGTATAAAGGGAGAAGAGAAGAGGGCTCAGGATAGAGCTCTTTGGGACACCTATAGTTAATCGGCATGACTTGGATGAGGATCCAGCAAAGGATACTGTGAAGGAGTGGTCAGATAGGTAGGATGACAGTAAGGAGAGTGTGTTGTCCCAAAAACTAGAGAGAGGAGAATATCTAGGAGAAGAGGATGATCAACAATGTCAAAGGCTGCAGAGTGGTCAAGAAGAATGCAGATTGAGAAAAAGCCATTGGATTTGGCAACTAAGCCATCACTGGTAACTTCGAAGAAAATAGTTTTTCTTTCTTTCTTTCTTTCTTTCTTTCTTTCTTTCTTTCTTTCTTTCTTTCTTTCTTCCTTCCTTCCTTCCTTCCTTCCTTCCTTCCTTCCTTCCTTCCTTCCTTCCTTTCTTTCTTTCTTTCTTTCTTTCTTTCTTTCTTTCTTTCTTTCTTTCTTTCTTTCTTTCTTTTCTTTCTTTCTGCAATTGGGGTTAAGTGACTTGCCCAGGGTCACACAGCTAGTAAGTGTCAAGCGTTTGGTCTGAGGCTGGATTTGAACTCAGGTCCTCCTGACTTCAGGGCCAGTGCTCTATCCACTATTTCACCTAACTGCCCCTGGAGGAAATAGTTTTGATGGAATGATGAGGTCAGAAGCTGGAGTGTAGGGAGTATGAAAGGAAAGGAAGTGAAAGTATGTATTGTAGATAGCTTTCTCAAGGATGTTAACTACAAAAGGCAGAAGAAACATAGGATGATGGTTAGCAGGGATGGAAGAATCAAGTGAGGGTTCTTTGAGGATGAGAGAGACATAGGAATATTTATAGTCAGTAGGGAAGGAACCAGTAGACCAATGGAGATTGAAGATAAGTGAGAGAGTGGGTATGATGGAGGAGAAAGGATGGGATGGAGAGGTTTGCTTTGGCAGGGAGTAAGGTTACTTCTTCATGTGAGACAGGGGTGATGGAGGTAGTAGGAGAAGGCATCTGAGTGATATGAGATGAAGAAGAGGAGAAGAGGGAGCTCTTGATGAATGATTTCAACTTTTTCTGTAAAACATGAGGCAAGATTCTCAACTGAGAGGGTAGGGGAAAAGGAAGCTATGGGAGATTTGAGGAGAGATGAAAAGGTTCGGAAGAACCACTGTGGAGAGCAGGATAGTGAATTGATAAAGGAGATACAGAAGGATTGCCTAGCAGCAGTAAGAGCCCAATTAAGGTTGTGTAACAAAATTTATAGTGGATTCAGTCAGAACAATTACATAATTGTCTTTACCTTCATTCATGTGTCTGTATGGGAGCAAAGACATTGGATAGTGGGAATGATCCAAGTCTGAAACTTGGCAAGGTGTAATCAGTGATATGATAAAGGGCCCAGGGTCTCAAGAGAAGAGGACAGTATAGAGTTCAACTGATTCACCATAGGGTCAAGAGGAGACAAAAAGGAGAGAATGGCTAGTGCATGAGTGATGGCCTGGGAGAGAACTGAGGGGTAGAAGGACTGAAGGTTACTGTGTGGATTGAACAGCAGAAGATGTGGAAAGTCAATAGATTATGGTCGTATTAAGGGATTTCAGAGTTATTTGAACATGGATGTTGGCAAGAGAAAGGCTATGACCATTTTTGTGTATGACTGAGATGCAATGGAGGTGTAGGACATAGGAAATGAGTAGATTGAGGAACTGAATGACTAATATGTTTGAAGGAGGTCACTATGTATATTGAAGGCCCCCAGTATGAGGGCAGGGGTTGGGGAAGAGAGAAAGATTATGAGCCAGGTACTAAATTCATTGAGTAAGAAAGGAAGGGTATCTGTAGACAACAGCTACCAGAATTTTGATTTAGTAGCAGATGTGGATTGCATGAACCTCTGAGGAGGAGAGGTAGTAAGTGATGGAGTAAGGAGAGAATCTGGGAGTAGCAAAAGGGAGCAAAGTATCCCAACTTCCTGGCCCAGACCAGTGAGCTGAGGGGAATGAGTGAAAGCACAGCCAGTACTAGGAGGGGTAGCTAGGGAGGTTGTGCCATCAGAGGGGAGCCAGGTCACAATGATTGCCGAAAGATAGGAGTAGGAAAGGAAAACATTTAAGATGAAGGCAAGTGTGTTGCATATGGAACAGGCATTCCAGAGGGCACAGTGGAAGAGGTAGGTAGTGTTTGGTTAGCATTTTGGGGTGGGAAGGTTGGAGGAGATGGGAATAAGGAATCATTAGGTAACAGTGAGACCTACAGGGGATCAGAATCACTGGGATATGATCCAAGTGTGATTATGTTAATTATTAAGTATAAGGTACCTCTTTTTCCCAGAGAAGGCCAGGGATCAGGCAGGAGACATCCATAGCATGAGATAGAAGGCACAAAGAAGGAAGGAAAGAAGGAAGGAAGGAAATTTAATAAGGAATTATTAACTGTCTACTATGTACAAAACATTGTAGACTGCAGTTTATGCTGGTCACTGGGTATACAAAGACAAAACCTAAAATGATCCTTGCCTTTAAGAAGCTTACATTCTACTGGAGAGAAAGAAAGCCAAAGATCAGCAGAAAGAGAGAAAGAAGGTGAAGGAAACCATACATGTAAGTATTTGAGGTGCAGAGAGCTGAATAATAATGCTAAGTGTTCAGGTGACAGATGGTGTATCTGTGGATTTATGCAACAACTGTGTTTTTCTCTGGGAAAAATGGAACAAGAGGTGTTAAAAATCGTAGTGTCAGAGTACAGCCAATCTAAGAGCAGACAGAGCTCTCTGGAGCTGTGAGAAGGAAATGAAGGATGGAGAAGAGAAGGAGGAAGATACATGAAGAAAGACACAATATTTCTAAAGTAGGGATAAGAAGGGGCAGAATTACAGAAAGTGAGAGAACACTACACAGAAGACAGAAGTCCTGGAGTGTCTGAGCTTTGTCAGTGGATGACTAGATCAGGATCAAAACATCTGGGTAGAAGCAATGGTTTGGATTTGGCCGAAGTAGTGGTAGGAGTGAGAAAAGATCAGGATTTGATAAAGGCTTGTAGAAATCAAAGATCTCTTTCTGCTCAGTCATTCTCCCAAATCTTTCCTACAACCCTGGATCTTTGCCTTTCACTCTCACTTTCCCTTGGTGTTTCTCCCTCCCTTCTTTTCCCCTTCTCTCTTTTCCTCTCTCCCTCCCTTTGTCTGTCTGTCTGTCTCTCCCTCCCTGTCTCTCTCCCTGTATCTTTCTATATGTATCTACCCATGCATAAATACATACACACCCATATATACACACACACATATATGGATAGATTTTTACCATTATTATTATTTCTCTTTTGAAAAACCACCTACTTGACTTTGGAATGTTTATAAAAAGGATACTTATTTGTTTATACATTATATCGCCTTATTAGATTTTAAGCTTCTTGAGGATAGGAACCATACTGTTTTTCATCTTCATATCCCTGGTATCCAGCACAGTTCTTTGAACACAACAGGTACTTAATGTAATATGCATGTTTGTTGGAATAAATAATAAAGAGATAAAATGAACTCATTATATCCAAGGATTTCTGTCTACCCATATCCTTTAACTATTTGTCTTAAAGGGCACTTTTACCTGCTTCTGCTTGCCTGAAGTGCACGCATGCACACACACACACACACACACACACACACACACACACAATGCTGGTTGTGGCTCTACTGGGGCAAAGGCATTTATGGAGAATGGGCCTGCTGATTTCTCAAACTTCTCACATATGTTGTAGTGAAAACTAGACTTGGAAGCAGGACATTCAAGTTGGAACCTTGGCTTTTATAGTTACCAGCTGGGCGATGCTGCAAAGTCTGAGAACTTCTCTAAACTTCAGTTGCCTCATTTACGTGAGGTAGACACTTTATAGACCTTACAGAAATCTGAGTTTTTGTTGTCCTACCAAAAGAATCTATCTTGATGACTCTGATGATTCTAACACAGAGGTGGGGAAACATGTGGCCTTCTAGGTCTTTAAGTATGACCTTTTGACTGAATCCAAATTTTACAGAACATATATTAAGGACCTAGAAGGCCACATGTGGCCTTAAGGCCACAGGTTCCCCACCCTTGTTCTAACAACACTGATGAGAACATGCAAGAATGAGATAGCAGCTGGTCTTTGGGACTAGATTCTTCTTCTGATAGATGCCAGATGGAATATTTTATTTATTTGACCCGTCTGAGGCTGGTTAACTCAAGTGGTCAGATGAGTCCTGGATAATTCTCCTTTCAAGTGAGTGTGAGTGAAAGTGTCATCTCTGAATGGGACAGTTAAGTTCATCATATCCCATTTTTACAGGGCAGTTCGGTGGTGCAATGGATAGAGCACCAGGCCTGGAGTCAGGAAGACTCCTCTTCCTGAGCTTAAATCTGGCCTCAGGCACTTACTAGTGACACTGGACAAGTCCCTTAGCCCTGTTGGCCTCAGTTTCCCCATCTGCAAAATGAGTTGGAGAAGGAAATGTCAAAACACTCCAGTATCTTTGCCAAGAAAACCCCAAATAGGGTCACAAGAGTCAAACACGATGAAAAATTCCATTATCAGAGACTATATCTTGGTTTCTTCATCTGCAAAATTAGGTGGCTGCACTTTGAGGTCCCATCTCACTCTAGCTCTATATTTCTATGGTCCTATCACACTGATAAGTCTACCTCCTTAACAAGGGTCATAGCAACACTGGGGACACTTAGGGATGTTGATCCCTACCTGGAAATTTCTTGCCCCCAGTGCATTGACATCTACTTATATGCTTCCTGTATCACTATTACAGGGGACCCATTCAGACAAAATATGGCCCTACAACACATCCTGACAAAATACATGGCACTGACCACAAAATTGAACAGATATAAGAGTGTAGAGATTTTACTACAACCTACCCCTACCAATGCAACAATATTATCTCAGGGCTTATGAGTTACTAATGGTTGGGTCAATGACCTACTTTCATACTTAGGACATTTTCACCGTCCTTTCACTTGAATAATCAAGAAGCAAGCATATATTGAGCTACCATTATGTCTGAGGCACTGAGCTAACTCCTGTGGTGGCTACAGAGATGTATGAAATGGTTGTTGTCCTCAGGAAGCATATGGTTCCTTCTAGAGACCTAATAAGTAGGAAAATCTGCAAATACTGAATTCTACCAAAGGCAGGAAGAAATACCCTCAACTGGGGACCAGGCTGTTACAAGAGATCTCCACTTCTATAGTTCTTTTATAACTCTTATTAGATATCAATTATTATTAGGTATTAATTACTATTTAATTAGATGTTAAATTATTATATCTTAATAAATATTAGATTTTATCTAATCAAAAGAACTAAAAAGGATAGTTCAGGGAAGCAAAAGAGATCTGTGGATATAAAAGTGAACTGTATGACTATACATGGTTTTGGCATTTATTCATTCTTTTAGCATATTTATTAAGTGTTTATATTACACTAGATAGGTACTGGTAGGTACAAAGACCAAAATAAAACAGTCCCTAATCTCAGGAAACTACCAACCTTTTTTTAAAAAGTTCTAAATTTTTATTGCTTTTTTTCATACCTTCATTTCCAAATATATTCACCCCATCCCCTTACTCAATAAGCCATCCCTTGTCACAAAGAATAAAAAAGAAAAAAAATAGGACTGTTCAGGAAACCGATAAACACATCAACCATATCTGACAAATTATGTAATACTGTATACTCATAGTCCCCCACTCCTACAAAGAAGGAAGGTATTTTCTCAGCTCTTCTGGGACCAAATTTGGTCATTATAATAGCATAGTGTTCTGTTTCATTTGTTGTCTTCCTTTCTTACATTGTCATGGTCATTTTGTATATTATTTTCCTTTGTCTGCTTACTTCAGTTGGTCATTTAGTCACCAGCCACTTATTAAATGCTTACTATGCACTAGGCACTGTGCTAAATGCTGGGGATACAAAGAAAGGCTTCTCTGAAGTCTTCATTTATGTACGCTGATATAATTCCATTACATTCATACACCACAGTTTGTTTAGCCATTTCTCAACTGATGGGCATCTACTTTATTTATAATTCTTTTGCTACTACAAAAAGTGCTACTTTGGTATATGTGGGAACTTTCTTCTGTTTTTGACCTCCTTAGGGTGTCTGCCTAGGAATGGGATATCTGGATCAAAGATGTGACATTTTAGTCACTTTCTTAGGATAATTTCAAATTGCTTTCCAGAATGAATGGACCAATTCACAGCTCTACCAACAATGTATTGGTGTGACTATCTTTCTGCAACTTTCCAACACTATTTCTATCTTTTTTCATCTTTGCCAGTTTGCTGGGCATGAGGTAAAACTTCATAGATGTTTTAATTTGGATTACTATTATTATTCATGGATTTGAGTAATTTTTCATATGGTCATTAATATTTTGCAATTTTTCTTCTGACAACTATTTGTTCTTTGACCAGTTATCCATTAAGGAATTGATTTGAATTAGTTATTAATATATCTTTGATCTCAGAACCTTATCATAGATGTTTAATTCAAAGATTTTGGGAACTTGCACTGTATTGGAGGGAGGGAACAACATGATACAGATTAGTAAATTGTATATATATATGTATATATATTTACATATATGCATATTTATATATGTACATATATAGGGAGAGACAGAGAGACAGAGACAGAGACAGATACAGAGAGACAGAAAAAGAAATCTGGGAATAGTAACACTAGCAACTAGGGGGAATCAGGATGAGTCTGTGATAAGTCTTGAAGAAAGCTATGGATTCTACTAGGTGAGGTAGGGAGGAGGCCGTCATTGTTTATAGAACAAGATCCAGGGTACAAGTGAAGTGCTTGACCTTAGTGAGATAGACCAGTTATTCATCAGAGAGAAGAATAAAAGAGGAAAGAATGGACCATGATGTCCATGTATAATAAGATATAGTAGGAAAGAAGAGGAACTCACTGGAAATGACCTAAATCTCATCAGTACAGGGAAAAGAGAATAACAACAATAGAGCCATGTGATACAACCTTTAACCTCCAAATTTATAGATGAAGAAACTGAGGCCGAGAGAAGTAAAGCAACTTTCCCAAGGATATACAAGTTTGGAGTAGCAGCACTGGGATTTGGACTAGGATCTTATGTAGCTTTGTGGTTTCCACTACATCACACTATGATGGCCAGATGGGTATAAAAGACAATAAATAAGAATGTGGAAAATTAAGGTAGTAGGTAGATGGGAAAGCAGCACTGCTCTACTGGGGACGTCCAACGTCCTTGAAACCTTGTCCCATAGCTGGCATCCAGTCTCTTTATCCAACCTATCCTAGAAAGTTTTTGAATTTAAAGCAAAGTTGTTTGCTGCATCCTGGCACCAAGGCATTTAGATATGCACCATCAGTTGAGCTTCAGAAATAGCCTGTTTGGGGAAGAATGACTAGATGCTTTCTTTAATAATGTAACACCTTCATACCTTTGCACAAGTCAGCCACCATGCCTAGAATTGCCTTTCCTCATCACCTCTCCCCATTGGAGTCTTTAGTTCCCTTCAAAACTCATCTCAAGAGCCACCTCCTCTGTGAGGCTTTTGCTAGCATTCCTTCTCCTCTAAAACAATTGATATTGATTATTTCAGGGAAACCTGAATTCAAATCTGGCCTCAGACACTTACTAGCTATGTAATCCTGAGCAAGTCATTTAATCTTGTTTGCCTCAGTTTCCTCATCTGTCAAATGAGCTAGAGAAGGAAACAGCAAGCCACTCCAATATCTTCGCCAAGAAAACCCCAAATGAGGACGTGAAGGGTTGGACGTGACTGAAATGACTGAACAATTACAACAAATTTATTTATATGTGTACATTTTGTTTCCCCCAACAGAACTTAAGATCCCTCAGGAACTGGTTCCTTTATGTCTCTAGCACAATGCCTGCCTCATAACATGTACCAAATAAATGTTCATTTTCTTTTGAAATGGGCACTGGATTGGGTGTCACGGCGACTCAAAGATTCAGATATAGAAAAGGACTCAAGAAATGAGAGTCTGGATTTCATGTTTCCCCTCTGAGTGCCTACATCAATTGTCTAACCCAAACCCGTTCTACATTTGGGGTGATTTTACTCCTTGAGACATGTAGTCTCCCGGTTGAAACTTGTCACTGTAGGTTAAGTCAGGCCATGTTAAGCAAGGCATTGTGGGGTGTGTGCGAGAGCTGGACTTCTTAGAGAGTATTTCCAAAGGGAGGATTCATTAGAAAAAAGAAAATTGGCAGCTCCTTCATCCACTTGCATTCCTTAAAGACCAAGCGCATTTCATTCATGAAACAGGGAGAGAAAGCCAGAAGAGGAGTGCAGGGAGGTTTGCCTCCCTGACACTCATTTTGTGGAGCTCCAGAAAGAAATGAGAACAGACTCAGAAGGCTAGGCTGAAGTGGAAGATGTATTCCTAGGCAATCAGAGCTGAGCTCTACTCCAGGCTTGGCCACTCACTTGCTGTGTGTCCTTAGGCAGATCACTTTCTTCTCTGAACCTTAGTATCTTCATCTCACAAATGAACCGATATAAATACAGCCTTGAAATAAATGAATAAATCCTTCCACATAGCGACTTTCTCCTTCACAGTTATGATACATCGCAGGTCAGCATAAGAAATTAAGTGGGAATTTTGGGGGAGTTTTGCAGAAGCCAGCTGATGACACAGAAAAAGTTGAGAAACTCAGAAACACAGGATTATTATTTTAAAAGGGTTTCCAGTAGACTGGCATCATACGAGAAAAGGCTAAGTCCTTATTTGATTTCCTAAAGGAAAATGAAGGTGAAGAGTCTACCCCAATGGATTTTAAGCATATTTTCCAAATCACAAGGGTGCCATACCCCTAAACCCCCCATGATGTGGAAGGGATAACTGTAAATGATCTTTTAGTTTTGTTTCTGCTCTAATATTATGTGATTCCAGGACTTCAAAATGGGAAGGACCTACTCTGGTATCATTATCCCTATTTCCCAACATGGAATATGGGTCCCAAAAGGTTGAGTGACTTGTCTAAGATGATCCAGCTAGGAGGGAAGCCATTTCTTTTTTCTTTCCAAGTGCATTCCTCCAATCACCATAATTTCTTAAACTTTATCATTTCCATCATGCAACAAGTAGTGGATAGAGGGCTGGGCTTGGAATCAGAAAGATTTGGGTTCAAATTCTGCCTCTGATGCTTAGCTGAGTGACCACAAGCCATTAAGACAACCTCTCTGAGCCTCAAGTAGCTCTCTAAGACTACAAATTAGACACAAGTTATTACCAGTAATGAAATCAAAGAATCTTGATGTGCTAACACCATTTTAGGAGAATTCAAATTTTGCTGGTAAAACAATCACAGAATCACAAAAGTGGAAGTAACCTCTGAGGTCATCTAGTCCAGCCTATATCTGAACAAGAATCTGCTCTCAGTGAATCCAACAAATAGTTATGGAGCCAAGACCTCTCAAGTCAAGACCTCTAGTGAGTATGAACCCACTACCTCCAGAAGCAGTCCCTTCTTCCACACTTGGGTAGCTTATTATTAGAAATTTATTAGAAAGTTGTTTTTTTCTTCAACGCTATATGTACCTCTCTGAAACGTCAACCTACTGTTCAGCCCTGTGGCAAAGAACAAATTTAATCTATCATGACAATCCTTCCCATATTTGAAGATGCCTGTCACCTCCTTTTAGCTGTCCCTACTCCAGGCTACACATCCTCAGATCCATCTATCCAGAGTAGGCCCCACTTTCCTCTCCTCTATCACAAATTATTAAACATAATGGTTACTTACTATCAAAGTTCCTATCATTTCTACTTCAACAACCAGACCCTCGCTGTTGGTGAGAACCAGTTACAGAATAGCTGGTCCTTCCACTTTGGAAGAGAGAAGGGATGAAAAAACCAAGCTTTAAAAAAGGTACTTCCTGCTCTGCTTTTGGCAAAAAGAGCTCCAGCAGATTTCTGAAAAGCTGAAGTCCTCATGATGACCACATCATACCCTCATGCCAGCCTTGTGATCTGTTTCCCAAGATCATCTGTTTCTTCCTTCTCTCCAGGTAGTCTGTAGTATAATTTTTATAAAATAAATTATTTCTGTCTCTTTTGAGGCAGAATGTTTCTCCGCTTTTATTCCTGGACTCCTTCACAAGAGGATGTCTTCTACATTAGTCTACATGTGTTCTTCTATAGTGCAGTACATACGATGCTACTCTGCCCCCTCTTTTACCAATACTGATCCCTTTTTCATGTTCTATTCCTTTAGAATAAAATGTAAGCTTCAAGAGCCATATTTTAATCATGTGTCCACCCCACTCAGTCTCAGTGTTAATTTGGTGTTTGCCTCCTTGCATTAAAACCTCTAGTTCAGCTTGTTTAACTTCAACATTTTGCACATTCAGGTATAAGCACCTGAAACTGGGGGTGCTCATAAATGCTTAACAACCTGCTCTCTGAATATATATAATATATATATATATAATATATATATAATATATATATATATAATATATATATATACACACTTATACACACACACACACACACACACACACACACACATTACACTTTTAAGTTTAATCTGTGTTATTATTAACATTTTCTCTCTGGACCTAGAGTCAGGAAGACTTATCATTCTGAGTTCAAATGTGACCTCAAACATTTACTAGCTGTGTGACCCTGGACAAGTGAATTAACCCCATTTGCCTCAGTTCCTCATCTATAAAATGAGCTGGAGAAGGAAATGGCAAACCACTCCAGCGTCTTTGAGAAGAAAATCACAAATGGGGTCATGAAGAGTCAGATACAACTGAAAAACAACTGGACAACAGTATGACTTTCTTAAGTCTAGACAATCAATAAAACAATAAATCAAGTCTTGATTTGTAGGTTTGCCTACTTCCCAGGCTTAAATGCTCACATTGAAAATTTAACAGTTGGCTCTAGAGAACCAATTTGAGCTAGCTCCAGCACAACCCTGTCTGAGCTGATGGACTGGTTTTATTGTCAGGTCCCTTAAACCTCCTGAATTACTAGAAGACTCTACCCCTATTTCTTCCTACATAGTAGCCACTTTCTATGGAAGGAATTCATGACCCGGAGATCATGTTTTTGTTTTTAAACATGTTGGTAACTATATTTCAATTTAACTAGTTTCCTTTGCAATCTTACAAATTTTACTTTATGCATTTAAGAAGTTATACTGAGAAGGGGTTCATAGACTTTACCAAACAGCCAAAGTAGTCCACAGCATCAAAAGAGGTGAAAAACTCCTACCTGCTCTGTATTTCTAGCTTAGTAGTTACACATGGGCACTTTTCTACTATCGTCTTCCTTTCCTGTTTAAATCTATCAATTTCCCCCCATTGGGAACATTCTACCCTTGCTAAGACCCACCATTGCTATTTTTTAATCTGTACACCAGAAATCCAAATCCCATTTTTAAACACCAGATTCTTAACTAGCGCTTCACTCCCCAAATCTGCCTTTCTCTCCTCAAGCCTTTGACTTTGATGGATGGCAGTGATGAAAGTGCCACCTGTGCCCCCAAAGCCTTCATTTTCTTGCCCAAGACTTCGTGATCCTTAGCAATGCTTCCTAGGTTTTTTCTGTCACTATCACTCGTCCTCCTGTGGATCACTAGGAGTGAGTAGTAGTCATGCGGTTTGACATACCTTGGAGGTTCTCTGTCATGTGCTGGATACACATCCTGGGAAGTCAGTAGAGTTCTTTATTGATAATGTCAGGTAACTATAACAATCACATTCAATTTATTCCCTCATCCTATGCACCTCCTATTCTTTTTCCATCTTCCTCAGCATCTTGGGGACTATCAGAAAAATCACAGCTCACTTTTATATAGTGCTTTATGGTTTACAAAATACTTTCCTCACAAAAATTCTGCCAAGTAGTATATTATTATGCCCATCTTGCTGATGAGAAAACAGAGATTTGAAAAGTTAAGTCACTTGCCCAGTATCATGCAGTGGGTGGCAGGACCAGGATTCAATCTCTGGTCTTCTGACTCAGAGTCCACTGCTCTTCCTTCTGAATAACAGACACAATGGGGTATCATTGAAAAGAGACCCTCGTTGCTTCTATTACACAGAAAACCTGCTAAATTGGCAGTTTGAAATGTGGGAAATACTGGGAGTGAGGAAACTGTGCAGTCAGGCAAAAAAGGGTGCAAATTCAGTCCTCTTAAGGTGCCTATTAACACTTTAGAATTGGGTAATATCACACATTTCAGCTACTCCCTACCATCAGGGCTGCCTCATAAGTAAATGGCATAGTTGGCCATCTGCATGCTCTGATTCTACATGTTCTCCTGCCCGCAATGAGTCTCCCAAAGTCCTGTTGCTGACTCTTAAAATTCTACCATTAGATCCTAATTAGGATTTTCATTAGGATTATTAAATTGCAAATACCTCAAAAAGGGTATTTAGAGGAATTGATCATTATCAGACTTATCTTGGACATTCACCTTAGGGCAGGTTTTCATTTGGAAGGCAGACTTTGAGTTCTGTGATGGCAGGGATCTGGTCTTATTTATTTCTGTGAATTATACATAATGGACACTGTAAATGTCAAGTAAGTGAAGGAATGATTCAATGAACACAAAAGTTCCAAAATTTGGTGGTACTGCTGGCTAACATTGAGGGATGGGGAATGGCATCTAGGAGACAGCATGGGGTGGGGTAGGGGGGCACTTAGGAATCTTGATAAGGGAGTCAAGAATTTAACAAAAAGAAATTTATCTTAACTCAAAGGTTGGCAATGCCAGTCAGTTATAACCTGCTGCTCAAGAGCAGCTATATTTTTCCTCTCTTCCTTCCTTCCTTTACTGTGTGACCTCGGACAAGTTACTTTCCCTCTCTGGGCCTCAGTTTGCTCCCCTAAAAAATGAGACAATTGGATTGGAGGAGCTCTGAGCTCCCTTTCCACTCTGACATTCTGCAAATCTCTAAGTCACAAAACCACAGAGATTTGGCCCAACCACAACTTTCAGTCCTAGACTTTTCTGCTGCAGGCATGTAGATTTGTCCTCCTGAGCTGACAGTCAAATCATCATGTTTGCCACGGGCTTTAGCTTTCTTTCCTTGATGACACACTCATCTGAACCAGAGCCTGTCAAACAGAGATTACCTTCTCGCTTCACAGGCACGTTGTTGGCTGGATCTGCTGGTGATGATGGAACAGGGTATGAAGGAAGGGAAGAAAGATAGGCAGTGCTGTACTGGAACCACAAAGCCCTCAGTGCCCTGCAGGATATTTCTCAGGTAGGGCAGAGAGAGGAGTGCCAGTCACTTACATGCCAGTTAATGACAAAGCTTTGGGGAAAGTCATGGCCAAACCCCAGGCCTGGCAGGCAGAGTCAAAGTTGACACCAGATACTGGGCCCATGCAATATAACTGCTTATAGGAATGAGTCCAAAGTCCTCGGCCTGGCATTCATGGCCCTCCACAAGCTATTGCCCTGCTTCTTTTTCCCCAGTAGAAATGTTCCTCTCATCTACTCACTATCTCCTAAAGACATAGTACTTATTCCTTCCCCCTGCTGGCAATACCTTTGCTTGTATTGCTTGTAGAGCTGTGTGACCTTCCTCATTTGTAAAACAGAGGACGGTTTCTATGGTCTTTTCTAGCTCTATGACACCTGTGATCCTTAAGACATTGTTTTGATTTTCTGGAATACCCTCCCCTTACCTTTCACAGTCTTCATTCTGCCCATCCTTTGAGGACTTATGTAGCAGCATCAAATCATTAACCATCCTTTGGGGAGTGAGGTGACCTGGGTTCCAATGTTAGCTCTGGCACTCACTCGCCATATGACCTTGGGACGTTACTGCCTCTCTAGGCCTTCATTATCTCAACTCCAAAATAAACAAATTATCTTTTAGGCCTCTTCTAGCTCTATTATTCTGTGAACCTTCTTTGACCACCAAGGTCAAGCAGTAATCCATCTCTCTCTTCTCTGACTATTGTAGGAAACATGTTTGCTGCTTCTTTTACTGGCATATGGCTTACAGGAATGTCCACGTGTGTGTCCTAGCTAGACTTGAACTACCCTGAGAGCAAGGGTTTCTTTTCTATCCTTCATCATCCCTAGCACATGGTAGGTACTTAAGCTGGCTGGTTGAATGATTGAATACACTGCCCCTGGAGTGAATCACTGGTGGAGTAGAAGGGACGAAGCTATAATAATCAATTGCACAGGATCACAGATGGAGAGTTGGAAGGGACCTTAGAGTCTCTCTAATCTAACACCTCCTTTTACTGAAAGAGGAAGCTGAGGTCCAGGGAGGATGAGGGACTTGCCTGAGATCACACAATATAGTATTTTCTTTCTTTCTTTTTCTTTTTTTCTTTCTTTTTTCTTTTTTTATAATACAGTATTTTTAAGTTTGCAAAATGCTTCACATAACTTTATACATTTGAGCCTCAGATACTCCTATCGCTATTTTATTTTATTTATTTTTTATTTTATTTTATTTTATTTATTTATTTTTGGTTAGGCAATGGGGTTAAGTGACTTGCCCAGGATCACACAGCTAGTAAGTGTTGTGTGTCTGAGGCTGGATTTGAACTCAGGTCCTCCTTAATCCAGGGCAGGTGCTCTATCCACTGCGCCACCTACCTGCCCCACCTACCACTATTTTAAAGAGGAGGAAACTGAACCCAGTGATTTGCCAATGATCATTCAATTATTAAGTATCAGAGATGGGAACTGAACTCAAGTCTCTTGATTTCAAGTTTATCCATTCCACCATAAGGTTCTTCAGTGGTTTCCTTGGCCACCTCTCTCTCTCCCTCTGGCCATCTTGCAGAGATGGGAATAAAGGTCTAAGCCCCATTACCCTGTTTCATTTAGTCTGACACTGTGTAGGACTATACAGGTCAGGACTATACCACTGACTCTACTGTGTTTATACTGAAAAGGAAATGGGGAGGGGCAACTGGAGGAGGAGTAGAAAGACAATAAGAAGGATTAAAAACCATTGTAACACTTAATAAGAAGTTTTATTTAGCACAGTAATTAGAGGCAGCTGACCTCCTGCAGAGCTCTGTGAGTATCTTGTCTGCAAGCCCTCAGTAAAACAAATCCCTGAGGTGAGTGGAATGTGCTCTGTAGGTTCCTAATTGGGCTTTGCAATGGGCTTTGCCATCTTTTACTAGTGCTTGGATATCCAGGCTAAACCAAGTTCTCAGGATACGATGAGCAAACTGAAGAGCATCAGTGGAGGTGACATCCCCCACAAACAATCTAGAGGTATCTTGGCAGTTAGAGTACCTGGCTTCCTAATACCTACAACAGGACTCAGTGAGTCCTTGTGTCCAGCAGATCTCAGTGACAAGGAAGAGGTGAGCAGCCCTAACTTTCTGTTGCCTAAAGGGCCAGAGCAGTTGAGTCTGAATAAGAGCTGCTATCACACATTTGCTTTCCAAATAATAAGGTGCATTGTGGAGAGAGTGCTGGACTTGGAGTCAGAAGGACTGGTGGTCAAGTCCCACCTTAGACATTTGTTGTTATTAACCTCAGTGAACATCAGTTTCCTCATTTGTAAGTGGAAACAAATAATAGCATTTACCTCGTAAGACTATTGTGACGATCAAATGGGATGATGTATGTAAAATGTTTTGCAAATCTTATAAAACTATATAAATATGAATTATTATCACTGCTATTATTATTCATTATCTCATTCAATGGAGAGTGTGGCAAATATATGTATGATTTCAGGGTCACCAGGAAGATTTCCCCTGTCTCAGACCTTTTCAGCTGCACAGCTTCACCTGAAATCCCTTTGTCAGGGGACAAAGCCTTCCATTCCACCATCAGAGATAAGGCCTAGGATGCAATCCGCTGAGAGAGGAAAATGGGTGATTTACATTCACACTGAGGGCTGTGTTGGGCAGTTAGCTGGTAAAGTTGGAGTCAGGCAAAGTTTGAATCTTACTTCAATGATATATTGGTTTTTCCTTTCTTTATTTGCCCTACCCGGCACACACACACACCCGTCTTCCTGTACCTGTATCTGTCCCTCACTGTCCCAAACCTAGTAGCAACATTGGTATGCCAACTCTAGCAAAGTATAGGGCCCCTTGGCAATTTACCCTGTGTATCTTTACCACACTCCTCCAGCTTTTTTACAGGAGTGAAATCAGGTTAACATGAACATCAAGGGAGAGAGAAAGAAGTGGCCAAAGAACAGCCGGAATGTGGCAGCGGGGAGGGGCAACTCCATTCCTCCCTCTGCCCTGGTGAAGGTGGAAGGAGGAGTGAGAGTTCCAGCCCAGGGAGCCACTTCCTCTCACCATCTCTCCCACTCCCCCAAGGCCAGTATCCTAGGATGGTAAGTCCAGGGTGATGCCCTAGTTTCTTGTACCCTTGGAGAGAGAGACAGTACTCCTCAGAGCACTGGGAGTATTTTATTAAAAGGAGCTCTCATTGCCTTTTTGTCCCTAGGCAGCCAGAGAAGATGAAATGGGTGGGTGCCGAGAACACAGCCTTCAGGCTTACAACACCAGGAGAGATTATCTTTCAAGCTAGAAACAACTTTTCTGTCTTCTTCTCCTCAGACTCGGTTTTTTTTTTAGTTTACGTGTATCCAAGACATCCTTTTCTGGATTCTAAAGACTATTTTAAGTTTGCATATCAAAGCCAGAGACCCCAGCATCCTGTCACTTTTAAAACACTGAGAGGCCAATGATCTGGTTACCTCCCACCCACAAACATGATTCTCTCCCTCTCACACTCCTCCCCACCCCCAACTTCCATCTCCTGCAAAGCCCTTAAACCTACCTCCTTGTCTGCATCCCAACTCCCAGTGTGGTATAGTAGAAAGATCCCAGGGCTCAAAGTCAAAAGGCCAGGGTGCCAATTCTAGCCTTAATTCTCTGTGTGACCTTGGGCAAATGACTTTCCCTCTCTGAGCCTGAATTTCCTCAATTATAAAATAAAGATGTTAGACAAGGTGAAATTTGAGGCTACTTGGAGCTCTAACATTGTTATGTACCTACACATCAATGCCCAAGTTAAAGAATAATTTAAGACAATAATGAATAGGAAATGCTCTGAGTTCAGAGAAAGACAAAATCATTATGGGCTGGGGTGGCCAGGGAAACGTTTAAGGAAAAGGTGGGATGAGACCTGGTCCACCAAGAAGATATGTAGTATATCTATGTGTGTGTGTGTGTGTGTGTGTGTATGTTATATAATATAATATATAATATATATAATATGTATATAACATATATACATATAGTCTATAATTGTATGTGTGTATATGTCTATCTTGTCCATCTTTATATGTATGGGTATATAAGATTCTTACAAGCTGGTCTAGGGCGGGGGCTCAAGTCCTTCCCCAGGCCTGGAATTTCCTTCCTCCCTCCTCCACCTCCCCTTTGCCATCCGAGGGTGAGAGCTGGCAAAGACACACCTGTTTGCTCAGGCTCGGGGCTAATCTGGTCTTCTGTGTTTCCGGCTGGACAATGTTTTCCTGAGTTAGATCTGTGCATGTTTGGGGAGGGGATTTATCTGCAGGCTGTGGGCGGGTTGGGTTTGGAGAGGTGGTGTGAGCTGACTCATATTTATGGCCAGCTGTCTTGCTACCCTGCCTTTGAGGAGTATTGGAGCTGGGGCAGTGAAGGGAAGGGAAGAGAAGGGGGGAGGGGGAAACAGCAGCAGCAGCAGTAATAGCAGCGGGGTGGTCTGTTTTTCTCCAGAGTTTAGCTCAGTGATATGTGTCTTAACTCTTTCTATGCTGTTTTAAATTCCATGATTTTCTTTGAAAAATAAAAAAAAAATAAAAGGATGTTTCCTTATTTTAGTGGGACCAGACACTGAGGAGAACAGAGGATATAAAAGTCCTAAAAAAAAAAATGTCAGAAAGACCTGAGTTCTAATCCAGCCTCAGACATTTACTAGTTGTGTGATTCTGAGCAAGTCACTTAACCTCCTTCAGATTGTAAAATGGGGATAATAACCTCACAGGGTTGTTGTGAGGATCGAATGAAATAGTGTTCATAACGTGTTTTGTAAGTCTTAAAGCACCATACTCATCCTAGGTATTGTTGTTATTATGTCAAACCTGTGAAGGAAATTCAGCTTCTCTCCTTCCCTTTTCCTGCTTTCATGGACCTCCTCCACCCTAAGCTTCCTTAATCAATATCTGTCAATAAGCCAGTAAATATTTACTGAAAACCTTTTACATGCAAGGTATCCTAGGTAGGGGGCAGCTAGGTGGCACAGTGATTAGATTGTGGGCTTTGAATCAGGAAGTCTCATCTTTGTGAGTTCAAACCTGGCCTTAGACACTTACTAGCTGTCTGAGCCTGGGCAAGTCACTTAACCCTGTTTGCCTGTAAGATAAGCTGGAAAAGGAAATGGCAAACCATTACAGTATCTTTGCCAAGAAAAGCCCAAATAGAGTCGAAGAGTTGGACATAACTAAAACAACAACATCAAATCCTGTTAGGTGCTATATAGATTTGGGGTAGGTTGGGGGATGGAATGAGAACCAAGAGGTAGAAGAGTTGAAGGAGTTCTCTTACTGGATGAGGGGAAAGGAGGTTGGGATCACATCAAGTTTCTGCTACTAGTTCTCTAGATGACCTTGGGCAAGTTACCTCTCCAACTATGCTCCTCATCTATGAAATAAAGAGCCATAGAACTTTAAGATCCCCTCTAATCCCAAATTGGCTATCCTAAACTGCAATACAAAAATTAAATGACAGCACTGAATCCCCTGTCCTCTTATCCTTCTGTTGTTTGTGCCCCAACAACCTTGGATCACCATTACCATCTGCTTTCTTTTCTCCTATTCAGTAGCTGGTAGAAATCTTGGAACCATGCCTATTGGATCCACTATAAATTCATACTATCCAATTTCAAGTAGGCCTCCACTGATGGATGACCATTCTTTCACACTCCCCTGGCTCTCTATCTCATGCTTATCTCATGAGTGTTCCAAATCTTCTCTCTCCTCATGCTCCCAAAATCACCTCCATGCTATTCACCACCTTGTACAACTTCATAGCAGATAACTTTGCTTCCTTCCTTACTAAGAAAATGCAGGCCATCCATCCTGAGTTCTCTCATTTCTAGACCTCTACAAAACTCATCTATATCTTCACTTCCTTTGTCTTTGGGGAAAATGTGGCCCTCTTTCTTCTCAGCACTAACCTCATCCACCAGTGCCCTCAATTTCACTCCTATTCATCTCCTCTATGGGCATGCCCCATCAATCATTCCCCTTCTTTCTCATTTATCCTTATCTACTGGCTCTTTTCCTATGGCCCACAAATACATATTTAGTAGGTATGAATTGGAAGGAAAGGGGAATGACAAGAGATCTTGGTCAAAAAGGAAGATTTCAGAGTTCAAGATCATGGAGTTAGAACAACTTTGGGTAAAGGATGGTAAGATATAAGTGTACTTAGGTGAGACCCAGTGAAAATGGAGGTCACAGGAGTAGGCCTCTGTCTCACAGTTTCCTCTGCCTTTCACACTGTAGAGATGACTAGAAAGCCTGCTCCTTGAGTGCAGATGTCATGCCTTCAACGGATGCTGTACAGTGCCCAGCCCAGGGCCTATCACCATGGAGTTCTTTCTTTCTAGTTGCAAACACAAATTTTTGACTAAGAAGAAAATAGTTTCTTTGGGCATGGATGGCCATGCCATACCATGCTGCTTAGGTTTACCTTTTTATCCTCAGCCAAACTGGCCACTGTTTCTCTGCCTGCTTCCAAATGTTGGGAGACAGACAAGTCAGAGGTAGGAAGGAAGATGTTGTGGACTAAACCTGTGGAGGCACTGACTTCCTTTAATCCCCACCTCTGAGGATCCAGGCCAGAGCTACAGCTGTGCATAGATCATGTCAAAGGCTACATATTTATGTGATTTGTGGAGCCTAGAAAGGCTACCGTCTCCCAAATATCTCTATCATCCTGCTGCTCCAGCTGAAATCCCCAGTGTTTAACCATCTTCTCCTCATTTAGGGTACAGAAAGCTCCAGTTAACATAGAGAAATGTAGGCTACCTGGGAAGGGATCAGCCATTAACATCTTATTCTAAATCAGGGATACAGGCTAAGTAAGGTGTATGAGTAGCAGTTGAGAGCAAAAAAGAATGAAGGGTTAAAATGGGGGGAGGTGTCCTCTGGGCACCCTGATGCCCAGGAGGAGGGTCCTAGGTATCTGAATTTGGGTGCAAGGGGTTCTCTCACCATCAGAGAAAGCAAAGGATTCGAAGAAATATTCCACCCTTTTTACAGTTTGACCAAAGACCTTGGAAGTCTTTCTTCTGAAGGTGAGCCCTTCTGTGGACAGCATTACCTGCCCCATATAGTTCTGCCCTCCCCTGAGATCCTATTACCAGCTAGGCAGAACTCTGTCTCCTTTCAAAAAGAGACCCATAGTCTGCTCCATTTTAGAGACTGTGCCTTTGATGGATGGTCCTTTCTGGCTCCAGCTGGTCTCCAAGCCAAGGCTATGAGGGAAAGAGATTTGATGATAGTCTTTGGCCCATTTCCAACTGCTCCTTGAGATTGGGGGGGAAAACAAGTCATCAGTTGTGAGTGTTCTTTAATGATGTAAAGTAGGACAGGGCTAGCCAGGCAGTCAGCTTTAAGAGCACAGAGGTCTGGGTCTTGGAAGGCGCCTGAAATCATTAAGAACCCTTTTTAAGCTGAGGGGCCTTGCCCCTTGTCACTTATTTATCTAGAGGTGATGTGCTCTTCACATTTGGCCATTTGTCCTCTGGACCAAGAATGCCAGATTTGTGGCAGGACAAAGGGGGAAAAGCTATCTTAATTTGGCTTCCTGACTCCGTGCTTTCTCCTATTCCCTAAGACTTGACAGTGGAAAAGGTAGGGTATAGATAAGAACAGTTTAATGTGATTTTGCTAATCGGGACCCCCTGTGTTTGTGGTTCTGAAAGAAATATTTCAACCCTCACCCAGAACGATCTTCCCTCCTCCTCACCTCTGTCTCCCGGCTGCTTCAACTCCCAACTAAAGTCTTAAGCCTTTCCCAGTCTTCTTAATTTCAGTGCCTTTGCTCTGAGACTACCCACAATTTATCTGCATACATCTTATTTATAAGTAGCGGTTTGATTGTTATGTTACCCATTAGACCACGAGCTCCTTGAAAGCAGTGACTGGTTTTTGCCTTTCTTTGTATCCCCGGCTCTTAACACAGTGCCTGGCACAAAGGAGGGGCTTAATAAACGCTAGTTGGCTGAACTGACCTTGAGTGTTTAGCTCTGCAAAGAGTGTCCTGGCCCCAGGGGAGATTAGTTTATTGGGAGGAAGAGTGGCTAATAAAATCTACCAGAAAATGCTTAAGGAGAGGTGAAGTATTAAATCGCCAGTACTCGGAAAGTCTTTATTTCAGTCAGTTGACAAGCATTTCCTAAGTGCTTACTATATACAGACACTGTGCTAGGAACTGAGGATACAAAGAAAGGTAAAAATGGTCCCTGCCCTCAGAGAGTATATATTCTAACGGGGGAGATAACGTGGAAATAACTAGGGACACAAAAGATACGTACAGAATGGGTCTAGCCCTGTGACAGGCACTATGGGAGATTCAGGGAAAGAAGATGTATTTCCTGTCCACAAGTACCCTAGACAATGAACTTCTTGTTGACACATTGTAGTCACTAAATAAATGCTTATTGACTGACTATATCCATGTACAAAAGACGGTAATTCAAGACCATATTTAATCAAGTGCCCAGTTGTGGCACAAACAGTATGTTCTAGCTCAGGGACTAGAAAGGTCATTGTGGTTAGAGTGGACAAGGAATGCTTTATGGAGAGGGGGACACCTGAACTGGACCTTGAAGGATGGTACAATTTGGATAGATGGAGGAGACTAGGAAAGGCAACCCAGGAAGGGATAGAAGTATGAGCTAAGGACTAAAGGCAGGAATGAGTATGGCACATGGATGGGACGCTGAAAAACTTAATGCAGCTGCAGTGAAGGGCTATATTAGTAGCATGGGAAACTCTTCTACTCAAAGACTTAATTTCTACATCTGTAAAATGGGAATCATGATATTTGCATTATTTACATCACAGGGATTTTGTGAGGAAAGCCCTCTTCAAAACTTGAAGTGCTACATACATATGAGTAAGGAGAATGGTAATCATGTTAGATAGCAGTGAGAAGTAGGGTTGGATAGGTAGAGAGGTATCTTATTCTGCAAGGCCATAAAGTAGAGGTATAAGAGTTTACTCATATGATCCTAGATCTGGAACTGGAAAGACCTCTAGAGATCAATTTGCCCAACCCCCTCATGTTTACATATGAGGAAACTGAGGTCTGGAGCAGTTAAGTGACTTATACATAGTAACAGAGCAAATAAGTGACAGATACAAGGTTTCAACTAAAGTCTTCTGACTCAATCATTCACACTATAAATTTTATTTCTAATTTATAATCTTTATTTTTCTTTATCATTTTATATTTTTTATCAATTTGTCAATTTATATTCTTTGTTTTTCTTTATCATTCGGCCACAGCTACATGGGACATTAAAAACACTATATTCACAAGAAGGGAGCTTGACTTAGCCACTTGGCTCAGAAATCGTTTTTTGGAGGTGGGAACAAGGCTCTCTAACTGACCCTGTTGATGGGGCAGGCAGTCTTGACTTCCAAAATGAAGCTGGACAGAAGCCTTGTATTGGAACTTTTATAGGAACTTACACATTGTGCTTTTAGTACATGAAGGGGATGTTGAGCTTTAAAAAAAAAAAAAAAAGTGCTTCAGGCTTTCAAAATGATCAAGCTTGATCTGCCTGACACTAACAGCTCTTGCTGCAAGAATGGCAGCTTGCTATCTCTCCATGTTTTACATACTTCCAAGATTCTAGCCACTTAAGAAAAGTTCTTTCTTCCCATCAGTTGCCACAAATGGGTCCGTCTCCTTGGTCTGAAGCTCCCCAGCTCACTCCCTTAATCTTCCATTCCTCATTTCAGTTCAATTCAGGAAATTCAAGAATCATTTGTTAAGTGTGCCCAATGACTGTGCCAGGCACTGGGAATTCAAAAAGAAACACTCTGGCCTCATGGAGTTTTCATTCTGTCCCTATTCTCAATTCCCTAGCCCCACCCCCACCCCTTTGTTAAATCTATGTTAGCTTGGAATCCTGGAAATGTCTTTGTTCTTAGCCAAATCAAGCCAATGTCTTTGTGCTGGTCAGCTTTGTTTAGTGAGTTCTTCTCAACCTACACACACACACACATACACACACACACACACACGCTCTCCTACCACTTACTTATTTCTGTCATTTGAAAAGCCAAGAAATCTAGTCATACATAGGACAAAAGATGGTAAAAACAAACAACATAACCCTGTGTGCACAGAAGAGACTAAAGGACAAGCCCGTTCCAAATATCACAATAGTGCATTGAGGTAGTGACACAGTAATGAAAAAAAGGGACATTCAAAGTTCAAGTTGGTATTGTCATTAGCTCAAGCCATCGGTGTCACCATGCCCGCCCCCCCCCCCCCCCCGCCTTCCCACCACCTCCCTCCCCAGCCCTGCAGAAAGCAGGAGCTACCAGCCCAACATCAGCCTCCACTATGAAATCTCTGGCCTTTGCTGGTTTGTGTCAGCACTTGAACATTATTTAAATGTAGTTTGGGGTCCGTGAATTGCAATTACCTCGGTGTTATTATTCAGAGGCAGATTGTTAAGATTCAGGCAGCTGTACAAGGAGATGCCCTGTGCTGTTAAGGTCCAATTTAGGAAGGCCTTCAGAGTCTCTTGCACGGGGTTGCTAGGCAACTCCATGCTACAGAAGTGTAAGCTTCATCCTGGAGTAGGAAGATTCGTGAGAGCCTCTGGGGAATTGGATGTGCTGGTCAATCTGAGAAAGGCACAGTGTCAAGGGTGTGGGGGTGTGTGTGTGTGTGTGTGTGTGTGTGTGTGTGTGTGTCCCGCATGTATGTAGGGGAGTGTAGGTGTGTGTGATTGTGTATGAAGCAGGGGTCTGTCCACTTGACTGGTAAGAAACAAACCTTGGGAGGTTCATGAATGTTTCTGGGAAGATAGAATACAGAGAAGGTGCAGAAGGGCAGAGGTCATCCATGTAGCCACAGAAAGATACCCACAGCAGATGCTGATATGATTTCCCTTCCCTTTCTTCTATTTACAGGAAATGATCAGGTTCGCTAAGGAACTGTGGGTCTGAAATTTGAGACTAAGACCAGGTTGCTTGTGAGTATGAATTTCGATTACTTGTGGAGGGTCTGTGATTTAACAATGCCCCTGGGAAATGGAATTTTCTTTCTCCTTTTCCTGGTGAAGGACAGGTCTCTGATGGAGCCAGTTTTAACATCTTGTTTTCAGAGGTCATCTTTGCTTCTTGGAAACACAAGTTAATGCACTTGGGGTACTTCTTAATGCATTGAATTTTAGAAGAATTAGATGGATGGCTCTGAAGACTGGTTCTTACCAAGATGGTATAGAATCTGGCCTATTTGGTTTATAAAAGTGAGATGGCTTCTCATCTTGCTTAACTGGAATAATCTGGAAGACTTGGTCTCTTCTCCAGAGAGAAGATCCTTTGCTTGAGGGGGGTGAGGCAAGGGTAAGGGAGGGGTGGAGGTAGGTCTGGCTTATTTTTTCATTGTAACAAGACACACCACAACAAACAACACCAAAAAGGGGGATCAGATCTCAAACTCGTGGTGGAATGCCAGAAGCCACTAGTCATTGAACAATCTTCTGCATAATCAGAACAAAGTTCCTCTCTTACCACTTAGCTGGATTTGGAATCCTGAATAGGACCTCATAATTCTCATTTTAAACAATCAGAGTCTGAGCTAGATGCCAAAATGACTCTAACAATCTTGTTCATCCAGGGTGAGTGGAGTATGGAGTATTCTGATAAATTAATATTCTATTTAACTAAGAGATACTGTATTATACAAACTATTCAATGACTCAATCAGAATGAATTTATTAAGTGCCTGCTGAATGCCTGGCACTATAATGGGGGTTGTGGTGAATGCAAAAGTAACATGGGGCACTTAGTGGCTTGAGGCAATTATAATCTAATAGAAGAGATAAGGCATACTCACATGAAGCAATTAGATAACACAAGGGACAGTACGTAATCAAGTTCCAGATTGCCTGATGCAGACAGTCCAGGCTACAGAAGTTCAGAGAGTAGAGAGATCAATGTGGACCAGAATAGACCACGAAGGCTGCAGGACGAAGGGCTACTTAAGCATGGGCTTGCAGAATGAAAAGGATTTTTGAAAGGGTATGTGTGAGGGTAGGGTTGAGGGGCAAGATTTCAGCCAGAGAGATAGCATGAGTATGAGAGTATGGACAGAAGCATAACCTGTGTAGGAGATGCCAGCAGACTGGCCTAAGACTAAATCTTTGTGTAAGGGATCAGACTGAGAATGGAGTGCAGGGATAGATTATAATAGCCTCGGAATGTCATTTATAAATGGCTAGGTTTCAAAAAACTAACATATGATACAAATACATTTCACTCTAAAGCCTCAACCTGAATTCTGTGAACTTTTAAAAATATTTTGATAACTATGTCTCAATATAATTGGTTTCTTTCATGTCCTATGTATTTTATTTTATGCATTTAAAAAACTTATTTCTGAGAAAGAGCTCATAGACTTCACCAAAGGGTTAGGACACAAAAGGTTAAGAATCCCTGTTCTTGAAGAACTCAGGACTTGATTGAATAATTCCTCTGAGAATCTGGAGTCCCTTGAGAATCTGGCAGTATGTTACAATCATTCCCCTCTCTAGAGATCAATGACCATGATCCAATTCTTTATACTCAATTCTGCCTATTTGAGGATTTTTTAAATTATTATTTGGTTTCTGAATAATCAGAAGCTTACTCTCATTGTTTGTAATTGAGTGTCTAATGCATGACTGACCAAGGAAAAAGGTCCTTTGGAAAACTAGAAAGAAGGGGAAGCTTTTGTCCACAGAGGAAATGAGCCATAGGTAAAGACTTGGGGCAAGAGAGACTGCTGGGATGTCACTAAAGGATGCAGAATCATGATATTTCAAGACCTTATCCTCCATCATTGGAGCCCCCCAAATATTCCAGTCACAGGGGGCAGAGCCAAATGTCATTTTCACCTGGACTGACAGTGATTTTCAAGTATTCCTGAGATATACAGCAGCTTAAAATAAGCAATCATGAATTTCAAACTCTGCTGTGATTGAAAATGATGGTGCTCCTTATGTTTCAAACTTTGACTGTATATGATGCGTTCTGTTAAATTGTCAACCATTCAGGCCCCATTAATTCAGAATTTGTGATCATTTGTCCGTTGGGATTAGGTTAAAACTTAACCTTTGCTCAGAGAAACATTTTTTTTCAGAGAGAGTACAAATTCATTGAACAAACAAGATCCTAGAGGAATATTTAAAATGCTTATCAAACTTTCCACATATCTTCAAGCACCTTAGATGGGCCATTTATAACAGAACAACTGGTATGCTAATAATGAGTCACTCATCAATTCATTAGAGCATGTCCCCTATGAAGAGCCCTATTAGGCAACAACTTAGTTTGAATTACTGTATTCCAGCGCTTGAACAGAATGAAGCTGCCTTCCTTCAAACCCAGTCTATAATTCAGACTTTCTATTGAATTGGATTGGTCTTGCTCTCCAGTTATTCTGAATCAGGGAGATTTTGCTAAATGTGTTATCTGTTCCTATTTGGATGTGGTTTAACTCAATTCAATTCAACATTTCAACCCAAGATTTATTGAGCACCTGCTACATAAGAACTCAATGTTCTCTATTAGAGTATTGAGTGCCTGCTTTGTAAGAATTCTATGCCAGGCACTAGGGGAGAGATACATTTTAGATTGGATCTGGTGCCTGTCCTCATGGAACTTATAGTTTAGTGGGGCACCTGGAGTCAGGAAGACCTGAGTTCAAATGTGGCCTCAGACACTTAATAGCTGTGTGATCCTAGGCAAGTCACTTAACGCTGTTAACAGTTTCTTCACGTGTAAAATAAGTTGGAAGAAAGAAGTGGCAAATCACTCTAGTAACTGCCAAGAAAACTCCAAAAGGGGACATGAAAAGTTGAACACCACTGAAAAATTACTAAACAACAAGGGGTGATAAGACATATATACAAATGACTACCCTTAAATACTACTCAAACACCTGGGATTTCATTGAGGTGATGATTTTTTGTTGTTGTTGTTCAGTCAGTTAGTTGTGTCCAACTCTTCATGAGCTCATTTGGGGTTTTCATGGCAAAGATACTGGAGTAGTTTGCCATTTCCTTCTCCAGCACATTTTACAGATAAAGAAACTGAGGCAAACAAGGTAAAGAGACTTGCCCAGGGTCACACAGCTAGTAAGTATTGAAGGCCAGATTTGAACTTTCCCACCCCTGATCCTTGCTAGTTATGGGACTAAGGTCAAATTGTTTAATCTAAGATGGAGACAATAATACTTGACCTACTAATCTTGAAGGATCATCCTGAGGAAAGGGCTTCCATGGATTGTAAAGAGCTGTATAAATGAGAGCTATAATTATTCTTCTAGTTACTATCTTCAAGTCAGACCACAGCCAAATGGTGTGCCTGATGCACCATCGGTGCATCCACTAAAGTAGATCTGGATCCCTCTACCTTCTGATACAGCAGGTAGCAAAGTATATAGAGCTCTGAGCCTGGAGTCAAGAAGACCTGAGTTCAAATCAGACATCAGACACTTACTAGTTATATGATACTGGGCAAGTCACTTAACCTTGTCTGCCTCAATTTCTTCAACTATAAAATGTAGGTGATAATAATAGCACCACCTCCCAGCATTGCTATAAGGATCAAGTAAGATAATATTTGTAAAGTACATGGTAGGTGCTTAATAAATGCTTATTTCCTTCCTTCCTCTTAAATGACAGTTTCACAAGTTGCGGTGACCATAAAAGCATCATCTCTTGTCTGCTCTTGATTTTGAGCCCCTCCCCATTTATCTAAGCTAGTTTTCAGACCAAAGTCCATTTTTGGACATATTTGAAGCCTTTCCAATTTAGTAGACTCTGCCAGAGTTTACTTTAAAAAAGCTATTGGCTTCCAGCAAATACCAAAAGACAAAGAATACTTATTATGTCTAGCATATTATCAAAGCCTTCTGACTTTTAATAATTTGATTTTACTATTACATAGGAACTTTATCAATATATAGAGAGGATCTACTCCAAATAATGAAATGGGCCGCCTAATGAGGTAATGAACTCCCTATCCCTGCAAGTATTCACACAGAGCCCTAGTAGGGGGTGAGCAGTTGATCTCCTGGATCCATTCTGAATCTAAAATTCTATGGTTCTATCATTCTCTGATAGCCTTATTGTCCCAAACAATACAAATATTACACTAGCTGTTCAGTGAGCAGAGTTGCTGCCTTCAGGCGTACATTGAGTGCTTATCTCCTGGGTTTCAGTCTCATCGGCTTTGTCTAGTGTCTGCAAATGTTTGAATAGAATGATATTTTTTCTTTTTGCAATTTTATGTGCCTGTTTTCTCATGTTTCCTTGAATCTCCTGCTGATGCTCATGCTCCCATTCTAAGGTTATGAGGAAATCCATTCAATTGCCACATAACCCATCCCAGCTCCCTAAATGAAATTTGGTGATGTCTCTCCTTGCCACAGGAAAAAAAAAAATCATTTCCAGTGGAGAAATAGAATCATTATCTTGATTGAAATAACATCTACTTCCCAACCTGAAACCTGATAAAACATCAAATCGGTGGAGTCTCCTTATTACTCCATAGAATTTTTAGGACACAAGGTAATGACTTGTTAGCTGATGCTGGTAAGGTGATTTGAGCATTAAGGAATTCAAAGTTCCCCACTGGGAATGGTGGGTTAGACCCAGTGCTGTTCAGGTTATATTATTAGGAAAAATATTGAAGTAGGACCTGAAATATAAAGACAACTCGAAAATGAAGGAAGGAGAATTTTTTTTCCCTTTCTCTTTAGCACTTGGGTTACTGCACCAGCTGGACCTAATGGACTATGGGACCAATGGTGCATCAGGCACACCATTTGGCTGTGGTCTGACTTGAAGATAGTAACTAGAAGAATAATTATAGCTCTCATTTATGCAACTCTTTACAACCCATGGAAGCTATTTCCTCAGGATGATCCTTCAAGATTAGTAGGTCAAGTATTATTGTCTCCATCTTAGATTAAACAACTTGACCTCAGTCCCATAGCTAGCAAGGATCAGGGGTAGTAAAGTTCAAATCTGGCCTTCAACATTATTAGCTGTGTGACCCTGGGCAAGTCACTTTACCTTGTTTGCCTCAGTTTCTTTATCTGTAAAATGTGCTGGAGAAGGACATGGCAAACTATTCCAGTATCTTTGCCATGAAAACCCCAAATGGGTTCATGAAGAGTTGGACGCAACTAACTGACTAAACAACAACAACAAAGAATCAGAGGTGAGACTAGAACTGAGATCTAAATCTAGCGGTCTTTACACGATACCAGGCTGGGAGGAGACCAACACACATTCATGGAGCACTTTAAGGTTTATAAAACACTTTCTTTACCACAATCTTGTGTGGTAGGCAGTGGATAAATGTTATTGTCTCCATTTTACTGATGGGAAAATAGGTTCACAGAGATGGCTTCATCTCTCGTTCAGGCTGCTCGACTTGCTCATGCATATGCAAATTAAGTGTCAGAGCTGGGTCTAGAGTTCAGGTCTCCTAGTTCTGGACCCTGTGCTCATTACACTACACCATACTAGCAGCTCTATAACAATATGTTTAGAAGTTTACAGAAGGCAGAGATCTGTTTCAGGATCATAGATTTAAGACTGGAAGGGACCTTAGAGGCCATCAAATCCAACCACCTCATTTTACAGGTGACAAATAGAGAGGATAAGTGACTGGTTCAGAGTCACTTAGCTACTAAGTGTCTGAGGTGAGCTTTGAATCCAGAATTTCTTGACTGCAAGACTAGTGCCTTATTCCAAGTCTGAGTCCCTCATTTCACAGATGAGAGCCCCGAGGCCAAAAAAAGATGAAACAACTTTGCCAAGATTACACAGATGCTAAGAGGCAAAGCTGAGATTTAAACTCAGGTCATTTGACATCCAAGTCAACATTCTTTGCTATGCACCAAGGCTTAGGCTGTAGAACAAAGAGACTGAGAGATCTGGGGTCTGGACCTGCCTCTGTCAATCCATTGTTGGGTAATCTCAAACAAGTCTCTCCAGGCCTTCATTTCCTCATCTGTCAGATATGGATTATCCACAGTGCCTGTGTAACCTCCATGAGAGGCCGCTAGGTGCTGTACTGGATAGAGTGCCAGGCCTAGAATCAGGAGGACTCAGCTTTGTGAGTTCATATCTGGCCTCAGACACTTACTAGCTGTGTGACCCTAGGCAAGTCACCTGACCCTGTTTGCCTCAGTTTCCTCATCTATAACATGAGCTGGAGAAGAAAATGGCAAACCACTCTAATATCTCTGTCAAGAAAACCCCAGATGGGGTCACAGAGAGTCAGAGATGACTGAAACAACTGAACAATGAACTGCAACAAGTCTAATGAATCATAGATTCATAGTCAGATGCCCCGAGTTTGAATTCCAGCGATGTTACTTACTACCTCTGTGACCTTGGACGAATCATCTCTGTTCCCTGTGCTATAATCTTCTCATTTGTAGAATGGAGGAACGAGATCAAATGATATTGAACTTTGAATCCATTAGCCCCTGACATTTGATCTAGAGTATGTCTTTGCCCCCAAGCAAGACCTGACGGAGGCTCCTGAAGAGAAACAACAAGCAATCCTATTTTCCAGAGGCTGGTTTAATCATTCCAACCTGCCATCATCCCACTTGCTGACATAGAAGGCTCGTTAAAAGCCCTTCACAATCTGGCTCTAGCCTACCTTTCCAGGATTATTACATATTACTCCTCTTTGCCTATTCTATGTTTCAGTCAAAGTGGCCTATTTCTTCTGTATAACATTCTGTCTTGTGTTTCTGTGCCTTTGCTCTCTTTCCTGAACGCCATCTTTTGGAATTCCTAACTTTCTTCAAAACTCAGCTACAATGCTACCTCCTACATGAGGCCTTTTCTGAGCCCTCTAATTTCTAGTGTCTTACAAATTATTTTTGATATATGTTTTGTATTAACATATATGTATATAACATATACGTATGTATGAAATTGTAGCTGTGTGTATATACTGCATATGTGTATGCACATACAGGTTTTCCCCCAATAGAATGTAAGCTCCACCAGGACAAGAACTGTTTCATTTTTTCCGCTGTATTTCCAGTGTCTTGGACAATATTTGGCAAATAGTAGAAGCTCAATAAAGGTTTATCGAATGCATGAATAAGTATGTGTATGGATAAGTATCTACTGCCAGCCTCGATTGCATATATAGAAATGGGACTTGTTTGGATTAAAGTATTCCTTCCAGAGACAAAGGTGACAGTGACCATCCAGTGGGAGCATGCAAAGTTCTTCTGAAAAAATGTTAAGCCTCGTTTGCTTCAGTACCTGACTCACTCCTGATGACAATGCCTCTCCCCCACCTACCCATGCTGGTGGTGAGGGAGAAGCCACTGGAGACAGGTCACTTCTCCCCTGTACCCTTGTCAATTAACCACCATGCCAATCCTAGAGGCTTTCAGGAGGTCGATGGCAAGCTCTATAGTCTAGGCCCCCAGATGATTTCCCCCTGCCCAGGGACTGAAACGATGAGCTGCACTGATTGGATCGACAGCTTTACCCCCGCGCCTCTAAAGTCTATCAGGCACAAAGCAGGTCAAGATTTGTATGTCGCCGTGTGATAGAGAGACTGGAATGGGTTTGATAAAGGCATTCCCTTCAAAGAACTCATTCTTTGCTTTCAAGTAGGACAATGCATCAGAGAAGTTGTCAGGCCCGTTTTGACAACGGTGAGAGGCATTAGCTAATATTTTGATTTTAATAGAATGAATAATAAAGAGCCCTGAGTACCTCGCAACTAATTTGGAAGAGCCTAATTCTCTGCATGTCCTCAGTTTGAGTCAGTCTCCAAAAGAGTCTGTAACAAAAGGGTCTTTTTTTTTCCCCTAGGGAAAAAAATGCATTCCTCAGCCAACTTTTCTCCTTTTTAATACCCTTCCTGTAATGCTTCTCCGTTAACAGTTACTTATGAAAAGATGAAATAAAGTTGGTGCCTGAAGCAGCAAGCCTCAGACAGAGCCCAGGAAGGGCAGGGTTCCTGCTTTTGTTCCGTGGTTCTGACCAGGTTGCTGTACACTACCTTGCCCAGTATGGTAGCAAGGAATTTCAGATGTAGAAGAATTCATTAAGCAGGAAGCCTTGGATGGAGTAGGCATATGCCTTATATTTAAGTTTATGGGGTTTCTGACCAAGTGCCATGATTTCAAAGGCACTGAGAAAGGCCTCACTCTCCACTACCCCTGAGTGAGAAAGGCCTCACTCTCCACTACCCCTGAGTGACTTCCTGATCTGCTCTCTGTTGCTATAAGGACTGTTGTAGTTAATGAGAGGGTGGGAGCGTGGTGGGGGGAGAGACAGAGACAGAAACAGAGAGCAGCAGCAGCAGCAGACTCTCTTAGGCAAGGTCCCAGGGTAGGATCCTCTGTGTGTGCTTAGGGAGTTGGTTTATCAGTCATGACCAGTATCTGAAAGAGGGACTCATGTGAACCAAATTCACAAAGAACTAACTGACAAAGGTTTCCCAGTTAATTGATTTATACTTAAAATGCTCGACTACTATGGAAATATGTTTCACATGATTGCACATGTATAACCTATATCAAATTGCTTACTGTCTCAGGGAGAAGGGAGGGCACAAGAGGTAGGAAGGAGGAAAATTTGGAACTCAAAATTGTTTTTAAAAAGAGAGAATTTTAAAAATCGTTTTTACTTGTTAATTGGGGAAAAAATAAAATATTATTATAAAAAATTACTTAAAACTGCCAAAGGGACTGGGATACCAGTGCCCATTGGCCAGCACATTCTCTTTCCATAGGGAAGTTTATATGGGAAAGTAGTTTAAGATGGAAAGATGGTTTGCAAGTCTAGAGGCATAGGAAACAAAGGGAGTTGAATGAACTTAAGAGATCATGTCAGAGTTATAGCTGTACAGCTAGAAGAGTCATTAGAAGTCATATTCTAATGCACCCTTCCTCCCCTCTTTTTCAGATAAGGAAACTGAGGCCCAGAGAATTTAAGTAACTTGTCAGAGGTCACACAGATAATACGTAAAAGAGGCAAGATATGAGCTGAGGTGCTGTGGCTCCAAATCTAATGCTCTTTCCCCTGAATCATGATCCATTAGGCTGTGTTAGCCTGATGTACCCATTTCTACCATGGGAATCAATCAATCAAACAACATTTGTTTAACTTTTACTTTGCAACAGCCACTGTTCTAGACATAAGACAAAAACAAAATTACTTACATTCTATCAAGAGAAACAACACGTACACAGATGAATGAACAGAAATACATGGAAAGTAGATCAGATAAGACAATTGAGGCAATAGTAGCTAGGGGAAGGCAATAAAGGCCTCAGGTAACTATCTGATTAGTGCCACTTGAACTCAGCCTTGAAGGAAGGTAGGGATTCTAAAAGGTGGGCAGCTAGGTGATGCCATAATGCACAGAGTGCCAGGCCTGGAGTCAGGAAGACTCATTTTCCTGAGTTCAAATCTGACCTCAGACACTTACTAGCTGTGTGACCCTGAGCAAGTCACTTAACCCTGCTTGTCTCAGTTTCCTCATCTGTAAAATGAACTGTAAAAGAAAATGGCAAACCACTCCAATATCTTTGCCAAGAAAACCCCAAATGGGATCACAAGAGTCAAACATGACTGAACAACAAGAGTAAAGCAGAAGTCACTAAAACTTCTGGAAGAGAAGACACGGTTGGGTCTGTCCTTTAGGAATATCTCTTTGCCATTTGTGTGGAGGAGAGAGGCTTGAGACAAGGTAGTCCAAATAGGAGGCTGCTGCAGCAACCCAGGAGAGAGGTGATAACGGCCTACAGAAGGGTGGTGTCTGTGCATAGGAGACATGTGAGGTAGAATTAACAAGATGGCCAGAATACTCTTATTGGCAAGGCAGGCTGCCCTCTCCTACGCACCTCACAAATTCTTATTCTATAGCTCAAGTCTTTCTAAACTCCATGAAGAGTTCTCTTCCCATGTGTTACTAACAAGTTCTAGTTCCCAAGATCTTGGATTCATTCCATTGTTCATCTTGGATTAGTTACACTGAGGTTGGTATGTAATGGAAAGCATGGAATATGTGGGATCAAGTCCCGAGTCTTACACTTAACTAGCTATGTGACATTGCACAACCCTTAACCTCTCCAGTTCCTTACCTGTCAAAGGGGATAAGAATCCCTGCCCCACCTATCTTGTAAAGTGAGATAATAGATGGCAGAGTATCCTAACAATCAAAAGGTGCTATACACCTGTAAGAGATTATTATAATGACTATTATTTCAAAACCATCTGTCCCAGATAGGCTCCGCATTTAGAAAGCTTGTGCATTGAGGAGCTGGGATCTGACTGTTCTAATTTCAGTAAATTGCTCATCTCTCTGTACTTTTGGTTTCTTGTCTGTGAGGTAAGAAGCAATAATTGATAGGAAAGCATTTTTCAACAGAAGGTAGAGGGAAGAAAGGCAGTGTGGATGCCTGTCATGAGTGCCTGCCTAGCCCCACCCAGGGTCATATATTCTATGGGGGTTCAGGAGCCAGGCAAATACTACAATGAGATCTCTAAAACTCTGGACCACTTCTCCATCCTCCCTCCCTCCCTCTTTCCATCCATTTCCCCATCCATCTATTCATTCAACAAGCATTTATTTAGTGCCTGCTACATACATAAGCAGGGTACTAAGGAGACTTCAAAAGAAATGTAGGAGATGGCCTCTGACCTCTTGGAGTTGGCAAATCAGGTGCTGAGAGAGGCTGAACACAAGAAATAATTAAGTAGCAATGTGAGGCAACATATGAATTGAATGAGTGGTTCAGTTAGACAAATGCATGCGCCAGGCCTTCAGAAAAAGGAGAATTCACTCTGAGCAGGGATGATCCACAGGGTGGTGAAGTGAATCTCAGAGTCATGGAGAGACCTCAGAGGCCCTCTAACACAACATGTTCTTGAACGGGAATTCCTTCTACTACATCCCTTAAAAAAAGGTCATCCAGGGGCAGCAAGGTGGCGCAATGAAAAGAGCACCGGCCCTGAAATCAGGAGGATCTGAGTTCAAATCCGGCCTCCGACCAAACACTTGACACTAGCTGTGTGACCCTGGGCAAGTCACTTAACCCCAATTGCCTTAAAAAAAAAAAGTCATCCAGCCTCTGCTTATAGATCCCTAATTTGGAGGACTCACTACCTCCCTAGGCATCCTAATCCAGGAAGTTTTCACAGAAGAGATCTGACTTTTTTTGGTCTTCAAAGGATGGATAGTATTAAAAGCTGAAAGGAGAAGGGAGAGCATTGCAGGCAGAGAAATAAAGTCTGAGGGAGTAGGAATGGGCATAAGAGTGTTGTGGGGACAAGCGAGAGGTGGACTTTACTAGAGGAGAGAAGCAGTAGTAGTGGTGAGCACTGCTGACACTCATGTAGCCCTTGGAGAGGTAGCTATGAAGTGCTGAAAGGCTGGCCTTGGAATCATTGAAGATCTGGGTTTAAATCCTTCCTCTGACACACCCAGGCTGCTGAACCCTATCACAGACATCTCTCAGTGATGCAAGCAGCTCCCTAAAACTGTTAGTCACAGAGATTTGCTGATCTCCATCTGTAGAGGAAGTTTGTTACCTGGATGACATCACAGGTTTGTACCCTGTACACACACACACACACACACACACACACCCCTATCTCTCTCTCTTCCTCTTTCTCTCTGTATCACACACCCTTCTCTCTCTTCCTCTTTCTCTCTGTATATGTAATACACACATACATATACATATATACACCTATAATATATATACCAATACATGTATATATCTGCACAGACACAGATACATAGATAGTTAAAACATTTATTAAACACGTTCCCTGCTGCTGACACCATGCAGTACATACAAATGCACATGTAGAGATGAATCTTGTATTTCATGTCTGTATGAAATATACATGTGTTTTATATATGGTTTTTTGAAGTTTGCAAAACTTTATAAAATCATCTCACTTCGTCTTGAGGAGTTGTGGGTGCTAAAGTTAGAGAGTGAGGGTAGAACGATACTATAGAAGGCCTTGGATGCCAGAACAAATAGTCTGAACTTTATCCTGAAGATAATAGGAAGCCACAGCACGTTTTTGAACAATTAAAAAAAAAGTTTCCAGGACCACCAAAAAATTATTAGTATCATCTGTTAGATTTTATTATAATAGCATTTGATCTGTACTTCAGAGAAAACATTGATTTCATCAATTGCTTACAGGTCAAAGCCCATTGCTGCCATCTCTAAGGGACCTTTCAAATCCTTCTTTAATATTGGAATGTTGTTATATCCCTTGAAATAAATGAGCCATCACCTGAGGATTAGAAACCATTTTAGGGGCAGCTAGGTGGCGCAGTGGATAGAACTCTGACCTTGGAGTCAGGAAGACCTGAGTTCAAATCCGATCTCAGACACATAACACTTACTAGCTGTGTGACTCTGGGCAAGTCACTTGACCCCAATTGCCTCACACACAAAAAAAAAAGAAAGAAAGAAAGGAAAAGAAACTGTTTTAAAAGAAGAGTTTCATAGCTATAGTAGAATCATAGAATGTCAGAGCTGGAAGAAACCTGAGAGGTCATCTTGTCCAGTTCCCTCATGCCACAGATGAAGAAGGGCCTGAGACCCAAGGAGATACAGTGACTTACCCAAGGTCACAGGACAAGTTATAGGATCACAAATTTAGGGCTAGAAGGGTCCTCAGAAGCCATCTACTCCAACTATTTCACTTTACTTGAGGCATCAGAAGGGGAATGTGGAAACCCAGCTCATCAGGCTCCTGGGTCTGAGCTCCTCTGCTGGACCACAGTGGCTTCCATTTACTCCTGAACTGACCACAGATGTGACTGGTACAAACCTGCAAGTACTTGCTCAAAGTCGTATAGCAATTAAATTTCTTAGGCCAGGACTAGAGGGCCCAAGTATTCTGGATCCTGGTCCAGTGTTGTTTTCATGGAACCACACACTGTCTCTCAGGAGTTGGCCAGAATCTCCTTTCTCCCAAAAAAACTGATGAGACAAGGGTGTGTGTGTGTGTGTGTGTGTGTGTGTGTGTGTGTGTGTGTGTGTGTGTGTGTGAGAGAGAGAGAGAGAGAGAGAGAGAGAGAGAGAGAGAGAGAGAGAGAGAGAGAATGAGCAGACAACCCATCTAAGTGTTTCATTAAACACTTGGATATAACGGTGTGGACCCTGGAGGGAGGATAAGAGAAAAGGAGACATGTACAGTCCCTCACACTTTCCCCAGAGATAATTTCCTTGGACAAGTCATCATAGAGAGTGATTTGGAGGGAAATGGGGAACGGCCAGAGTCTTTTCATGGAATCCCTTATCTGCCCCTCCACTCCTCCCCCTCCTCCCCCTCCACCCCCAGTGCCGGCTAGGGCCGGTTCAGGGAAGCAGCAGTCTTGGCAGGGTCCAAGCCTCCCTCATTTTCCTCTCCTTCCTCCAGCAGGAGCAGCAGCTGGCCCACGTGAACTCCATTCCCCGTGGGGCTGGCTTGTCGTGTCAATCGTGTGTGTGAGGAAAAAATAATAAATCTGCAGAGATGTTGTTAGAGTTCGGTCCTTCACTGCCGGCTTATCTCCCTCTCCCCCAGGCAGCCACTAATTGAGGCCAGGAGGTCGGCTGCCTAGCTCAGACCACATTTACAGGAGGAAGAGAATGCAAATGCACCCCTTACTGTTGAGGCCCACTTCCCCCACAGCCCCCTCCTATTTCACGTCTCCCCCACCCTCTCCTCTGCTCCCCTCCCACACGTATTCAGACTTGTCCCCTTTTGAATAGGCTGCTCTGATTGGAAAAGTGGGGAAATGATCATCATAACAGATTCCTCAGCAGTTTGGTGCTTTTTTTTTTTTCTCAGAGGCTCCTACCTACCTGCCAAGGTGTCCATTCAGGGCCAACTCTAAAGATATAGAAACCCAAATCAGTGGTACCATGTGGAACTCAGGGGCATTGAGATGAGCCATGATGCCACCCCCCACCTCCTACAATGATTCTCTCTCATCAGCCTGTGGCCTGAGATTTCACCATTAATGAGCCATTCCTTTGAATTAAAAGTGCTATTCCCTAATCCAGTCAAGTACACCATAGGAGGTGTAACGTATTAAGTTATCACCACCCATTAACATCTTAGTGTGAGGGAATTCTCCTGATCCTTTCTAGCCTGGCAGCTGAGGTAAATAAGGAGATGCCCAATAGGTTAAGTTTTTATAGAAAGGAGGAGAAAGATTCAGAGTCAGAGCATTACCTCAGGAGGGCAAGTCAGATCATGGAAGAGTTGAGAATAACTTGGGTGCCTTGATGAGGGGAATAGCTTTTTTCTTTCCTGAGACCAGCACCCCCAAGGTGCTGAGACCCCCTACCACCACTACCACCACCTAGCAGTCTTCAAATCCCTGAACTTCTTTTGTTCAAATCTTTCCCTCTACTGCGTCTGTAATATTCTCTCCTGCCTTTGTTATGGAAGCCCTATGCATACCCAACTCCCACCCTACTTCCTCTAGTACACCTCCTCTTTCCTCCCCTGCTCCACACTCAGCCCACAGTAATCCATCCCTCCCAAATGCCTATAGTACTTATTATCTGAATCATCCATTTGAACACTCAGCAAATACTGCTTTCTATTACAGTTAATTTTTTTGTCAGCAATAGAAGACAGGAGTCTATCACAGGGAGTTCTCTCCTCCACACGGCTGTGAACACCACAGGTCAATAAATGTTGATGACAATGACGATGATAGTGATGACAACGATCATAGTGGCGGTGGTGGTCAGGAAGGATAAAAATGGAAGGTTGTAAGGGCTCACTCCTTCTGCTGGAGCTCTGGCTAGTGAGTGGGCATGCCAAACACCCTCGAAGTCTCAAAGCCTGGTATATAGAAGACGGAGAACATTCAGAATCGCAACAGAAAGGACCCTATCCCTTTTCTCCACGACAGCTCTTGGCCAATGTGGGCATTGACATAGTTTGTCAGAGTATGCTGGTTACTCACCACTGTCCACGCAGAATCAGTCCATGGAAGGGACCTCAGGTAGTTATTTAGCCAGCAATTAATTCCTATTTTCTTTTGTAAACCCCTTCTTGACTACTCTTTTTCTTTTGAACTAAACAAAGGTCAACAAACGTGGCAACGGCTAGGGAGAAGGCGGAGAGACCAAGCCTTTGGTTTATCTGGTATGGGAAATTCCCTGTATGAGGAAATTTCTTTCACCAATGCAGGTGGGCATCTATAGCTTTAGAGAGTTGCCCAGAGCAATGAGAGGTTAAATGACTTGTTTAGCATCTCACAGCCAGGATGGGTCAGCAAATATTACATTTCAATATACAGGGAAAAAGAGAAAAGAGGATTGCATATGAAACTGTGAAGCTCTGTTACATATGGGTTTTTTTTAAAGGGTATATTGTATCTAGGGCAGCTAGATAGTACAGTGGATAGAGCACCAGGCTTGGAGCCAGGAAGATCTGAATTCAAATCTGGCCTCAGATACTTACTAGCTGTGTGACTGTAGGCAAGTCACTATTTGCCTCAGTTCCTCAACTGTAAAACGAGGACACACTGGAGAAGAAAATGGGAAACTACTCTAGTATCTCACCAAGAAAACTCCATAGAGTTGGATAAAATGAATAACAACAATGTTAAATCTAATACAATAGCAAAAACAAAAACAAAATTGTCCTATTTGTCTGAATCTCCTTATGAATTTTCTCCTAGTCTTTTTTTTATGTATTTTTAAACGTTTCATCAACATTCTTTTCTTTTTCTTCTTCTTTTTTTTTTTGGCACCCCTATCACTGTCCACCCACCCTGCCTCTTTTAAAAAATTATCTCTACTTTCTCAGACCTCCCATAATATTTACAGTTGGTTAACTTCCTCGTTAGTGCTTAATGATGCTCTAGCTATTTCATTGGAATTCATATTGTCCTCTTCTTGTATCCTCCACAGTGCTCATCACATAAGAGGTGCCCAATCAAGCCTTGGGCAAATCACTTTATCCCCTTGGGGCCTCTATTTCATTAAGATCCTAGAATTTAGAGCCAGGAGAGACTTTAGAAAACATCTGGTCAACCAACGAGCATTTATTAAGCACTTACTATTGGCCAGGAACTCTGCTAAACCATAGGAATACAAACACAAGCAAAAAGAAAGACAGGCCCTGCCCTCGGGGAGCTTACATTTTAAGGCAGGAAGTCAACACCTGGAAAAGGAATCTGAGAAGCAAAGTAAGAGGGGGCGGATAAAGATACTCAGAATGGGATCAGGGAATCGGGGTACAACCTGGAAAGGAATGGAGACATGGTTGGCCTGGGTATCCTCCTTGAAATGGAAATTCTAGCAGGAACCAACCAGCAGTAGTAGGGTCAGAGGGTACTTTTGGGGTGTAAAGTCCAGAAATAAACTGAGCTTCCAGGGTGAAGAAGTTTCTATGACATGGTAGATAAAGTCCAGAGAGTCAGGGGTGTAGCCTGGAGAAGGAAAACATGGAGTATAATCCCGACATTTTATAGAGGAGAAAAGTCTGAAGGAATGCCCACCTAGCACAGCATCTTGGACAAAGCAGATTTCAATAAATCCACATCCTTTCTTTTTTTCTTTTTCTCTCTCCATCTCTGGCTCTGGCTCACCCTTTGCCCCTAACCCACAGTCCTGTTGACCCTGTGGAGGTGGGAAGATTGCAAAAGAAACAACAGAAGGCAAAATCCTAATGTTCGATAGCTGTAAGTCTGTCCAATCTGTAGCTTGTCTGGGTGGGCATAGGCAGAAGGGGTGAGGGGGCCACTCCCTCTGACGCTGGACAGGTGATTCTCCTCCAAGTACAGACAGGCATCCCCCTGGGTTAGGAAAGAGAGGTTTGATAATTCTATGATCCAAGGCACAATAGGGCGTCTTTTTCCTATCTGAGGAGAGAGATAATCTGAAAGAGCCGTAGGACCTTGGTCAGACGTCACAGGGGCCATTCACAGTTCTGATATTCACTACCTCTGTGGCCTTGGGGAAATAATCAGTTCCTTGGGCCCCAGCTTTCTACTCTGTAAAATGAGGTGACTGGACCGTATAATCCTGAAGGTCCCTTCCAGTCAGTCAGTCAATAAACATTTATTAAGTGCCTCTTAGCTCTTGCTGGGAAAGGGGACCACTGTTGATGTTGTTATTTCAGTTGTGTCCTACTCTTTGTGACCCCATTTGGGGTTTTCTTGGCAAACATATCACAGTGGTTTGCCATTTCCTTCTCCGGCCCATTTTACAGATGAGGAAACTGAGGCAAGCAGGGTTAAGTCCCTGTGCCCTGTGCCCAGGGTCACACAGCTAGTGTCTGAGGCCAGATTTGAACTCAGAAAGAGGTGTCTTCCTGACTCCAGGCCCACCACTCTAACCACTGCACCACCTAACTGTCCCTAAGGGGATGACTAGCTTTTGTTATGAGAGCTAGAAGGGACCCCAGTGGTCATCTAGTCCATCCACCTCATTTAGAGTTTCAGTGAGGTGACATGACTTTCCCAAGATCAGTAACATGGGCAAGAAATATCAGGGCAGGAACTCAAATGCAAGGCTTCTGATTCTAAAGCCAACTGACTTTCTACTATGCCATATTGTCCTCAGTTAGTGAATAGGCAGAAGCACATTTGTCACCTTTTAATCATGGTTGGATCATATAATCCAACCCCTTCATGTGATAAGTGGAGAAACTGAGGCCCAGAAAGAATGAAATAATAATACCTAGCATTTATCTGAGTAGCTCAGTGGCACAGTGGATAGAACACTGGACCTGGAGTCAGGAAGACTCATCTTCCTGAGTTCAAATCTGGCCTCAGACACTTACTAGCTGTGTGACCCTGAGCACAGTTTGCCTCAGTTTCCTTATTTGTAAAATGAGCTATAGAAAGAAATGGCAAAACACTCCAGTATCCATGCCAAGAAAACCCCAAATGAGGTCATGCAGAATCAGACACGACTGAAAAACAACTAAATAACAAACATTTATCCAGCACTTATAGGTTTTCAAAGCATTTTGCAAATATTCTCTTTGTTCATCCTTACCACTGCCCTGGGAGACAGATTCTGTTATTATCCCCATTTTACAGGTGAGGAAACTGAAGCCGAAGGAGGTTAAGTAACTTGCCCAAGATCACACAGGTTTGAGGCAGGATTTGAATTCAGGTCTTCCTGCCTCCAGATCCAGTGCTCTATCCACTGTGCCACCTAGCTGCCTGAAATGACTAGTTTAGAGTCAGAACTAGAACCCAGGTCTTCTTACTCCCAGTCCAGTATTCTTCACAATAGAGGGGGTAGAGAGATTTACATGACCTTCACAAAGCAAGTTGGGCAATTTCCCCTCATTTGAGACCACAGACACAGTTTTTAGGTTACCTTGTTAACACTACCATGTTTAAGTCCCAGAACTAGTCACTAATGGAAGCTCACAGTATAATTGGGTGTGGGGAGGTAAGCAAAAAGAAATGAAACAACTTAAAAAGATCACAGAGCAATATGGCGCACAGAGTATAGGTTGAATGTCTCCCTGATAAGACAATGCAGAATGAGGAATGGGCAGAGCCCAGGGAGGGTTAACTGAGGAAGGGTTCCTGGATGAAGTAAGCTTTGAGGGTAGTTTTGAAGAGAACAATGGTTATGGATGATCAAAGTGGGGGACAGGTCACTGCAGCCTCCTCTTCCACCCTCCTTGAAAAGGTTCAAAAAGATAGGTCATCTCCTACGGTGCTTTAGAGAAATGCATGATTGCCTTGTGGGGGGGGGATTCTTCACCCCAATCAATAGCTCCCCCTTCTTATTCCTCTGTGTGTTCAGGCAGCCTTGATGATGACTGGCAGTCACTCCATTTGTTCACTTACTGAATTAGAGAGCCCTGAGCCCACCAAGCCTAAGGAAATATCCCAGTGCTCCCCTCACTTCTTTTTACTAAATATTTTCCAAGGTCTGGTATCAGCATAGTACCCTAAGTGATCTAAAGGACATGCTAAATCAGGAACGAACCAAGCTAACTCCTTCCCCAGAGCCCAGGTCAGAGCAAGGCTGGAGGAGAAATGGGGTAGGTAGTAAGCAGAAGGAAGTTCTCCATGTCCATTAGTGAAATGACTCTTATACAGGGGTGAGTATCACCCAGACCCTCAACCCTACCACCAGACGACAGGCATTTCCTCTGTCCCACTTCAGTTTGGGGTCAGGAGGCTGCTGTAAATAGCCCTATGTTATTACCCATTAGGCATAAGTGAACGGGAAGGAGCTATTCTTTACTAGAGAGAGGGAGGGAGAGAAAAGAGGAAGGAGGGAGGAAAGAGAAGGGAGAGAGAGAGAGAGAGAGAGAGAGAGAGAGAGAGGTGAAGGGCATTTAAGCAGCAGCAGGGAAACCCCATTGTGCATGTGGTTAGAACACAATTGATTGCTGATAGGCACATTAGCGGGACGACTCTTCACAGGAGCCAGCCTGTGGGATAAGAGCAGTTCAAGTGGGGCTTTCAGTAAACAGATAATGGCATGCCATTTTAATTGCATTTTATCTTTGGTGGGAATATGAGGTTATACTGAATGTGGGTTCTCTCTGATGAGCTAGAGGTACCAGGTAGGGGGTGCTGCCAGCAGATGAAGTAAGAAACTATCTTCTCTTTCTTTTTCTATCCCTTTAAAGCAAATAGAAGGAGTCAAAGGACACTGGATTTGAAATCACTCACTATCCCTGTGACTTTCCAGACCAAAATGCCATCTCCCCCAGAACTCCCAGAAATCACTCCCCACTTTTTGTTGTCTCCCCATATTAGAAGTAAGCTCATTGAAACCCATAACTATCTATCTCCATTTTGTATTTGTATTCCCAGGCTTAGCATAGTAATTGGCATGTAGAAAGCACATAAATGCTTTTCATTCATTCATTCATACATACATTCATTCCTTAATTCCTGGCTTCAAATTCTAGCACCACCGCTTACTAGCTATATGGTGTTGGGCATGTCACTCCCTCTTTGTGGATGTCAGTTTTTCCTTCCTTAAACTGAGCACTGTTGTGTTCAAGGAATCGGACCTTTTCTACCTTGCCCCAGTGGGCAGAACTAGAAACAACAGATGTTTCCATGATTTTGCATTTTCTGCAAATGTAGAATTACTCAATATATTTGTTGTGATCCTGAGTACTTGAATGGGATCTGAGGAACTTTTTTACCCTCATCTTTATTTGGGGAGTGAACTATGAGAAGGGACATAATGAGCTAAGGGAGTCTTTAACGTTTTTTTACTTTAAAGTCAGACCTGGTCTTTGGGACCCCATAGCTTTGTGCATTTACAAAGCATTTTTTTCCCTTCACAACCACCCTGTAAATCAGACTTCTTTTATTTCTCTTGTCTCTCCCATAGTGCCTGGTACAGGCATACATGGAAAGTAGCCTATTAACAATGCAACAGACACAAAAAGTACTCACAGCAGTCCATAAACAATCAATACAAGAACCTCTTTGGTAAGTCCCATTTTCCATAGCGTCCTTAGGGCCTCCAGACACATAGAATCATCCTGTGGTTTGGACTTTCCTCAGAAAGGAAAAAAAATTAAAATTGCAATAGAGGCAAGGATGTCCCACTTTCACCCTATAGAAACCCATGCTCGCATCTCTGAGGACTTGGATTCCTCAAGAAGAGAAATACATTTGAGGTTGTCAGACGGACAACCCACCTTTCCACTCAACTCTCACTATTGGAGTAATTCATGGTAATGGCATGCTCCTTTGCCATTATTCTGTCTTTGGGGGCCACATGCAAGATCCTGTTCTCTTTCCCCAGGCCAAACTCTGCCCAGGAATCCCCTCTCTCTTAGTAGGAGGCCAGACTCTTCTCAAAGCCCAGGTTACTATGTAGGTATTCCCGTAGGCAAGGGCTGCCTAGAAATACCCCTTCTCTTGCTAAACGTATAGATTCCACAATCAGGAATTCCAGGATCATTGCTTAGGAAGTCTGTCTTCTTTGACCGGTCTAGATTCTGGCACCTATAAGTTGGGTCTGCTAGAAAAGCAACCCTTGAGGAGAAAACTTTTACCCTCCTCCTGAAGCTGGCATTCAGTATTTCTCACCACTTAAACCGCATGGTTCTCCTCATCATGACTGCCATGTGTTTGAGAGCATATGGCTCCCATATGCTTTGCCCCAAGACAACCATTAATGGCTCAAGAAAGTAAGGAGAGGGGAAGCCAGGATATAGATCCTGATCCTAGGTTTGTGGGAAGGCAAAAGAATAAAAAGATCAAAAAGGTCTATAGGTACACTTTTATAGGCCAGCCCAAGCAGGTGGCTCCTTCCACAATAGTACAGGCCATCCAAACCTACGTCAAGGGGCATGTCCATATCCTCTGTAGAACAAACAATCATTGTTCCAAACAAAAGCTCACCTCCTTATAAGATAATTAAGTTGATCAAGGAACTCTCTTGATCTACCTGCATAAATTAAAAAATGTGACAATATTGGGACTATTAAGACAGTTTTTGTAATAGAGGAATTGGCAAGCTTCTTAAAGACACAAACAACTATTATTTAAAGTAATAATACTAATATATAAATAATATTAATATTTATGGTATAGCTAGGTGGCACAGTGGATAGAGAAATGAGCTTGGAATCAGGAATACTCATCTTCCTGAGTTCAAATATGGCCTCAGACACTAGCTGTGTGACCCTGGGCAAGTCACTTAACCCTGTTTGCCTCAGTCTCCTGATCAACTTATGTAAAATGAGCTGGAGAAGGAAATGGCAAACCATTCCAATATCTTTGTCAAGAAAACCCCAAATGGGGTCATGAAGAGTCAGAAGCAACTGAACAACAATAACATTAATGTTTATGTAAGTACTTATGTGCTAGGTGCTATGCTAAGAGTTTTACAATGATTTTCCAGTTTGATTAACAACTCTGGAAGATAGGTTCAATTATCCTTTACAGATAAAGAAACTGAAGCAAACAGAGGCTAAGTGACTTGCCCAGGGGCATACAGATGATAAGTATCTGAGGTCAAATGTGAATTCAGGTCTTCCTGATTGGACACCCAGAGCTCTCTCCACTGCACCATCTACCTGCCCTCTGTATACACAGTCATTAGAAGCCTGTATAAGTGTCAAAAGGGTGGTAGATATAGAGACGGGTCTCTATTTCTCATTTCTTGTTCAGCTTCTCCAATGCTAGTGTCCATGTTGTTTTTCACCATGGCTTGCTTGGGAGAACTCTAAGAGAGAGTGAAGAAGACCTGGGTTTTAGCTTCCTTCTCACCACCACCTACCTGTGTGAGCTTCCTCCTGTGCAATGGACAACTTGCTACCTCCCCAAATTCTAGGTAGAGGGGAATAGCAAGGGGTAATAGGGTAAGAATTCTTAGACCTACTTACTAAAAAGAGGCTGATCTCTTTCAAGATCTCTGATCCTGGCAGCAAAGCTCCCCTCAAAAAAAATCAACTTTTGAACATAGTAAACAATTAACAACTGTGATAAGGAAACATTTTTACGTGTGATCCAAGAAATATAAAATTTGGAGTGGGAATATCTGGGTTGAAAGCCTGGAACTTCCATTTACTACCTGTGTGGCCTTGGGCAAATCAGAAGGTATCATGGTGCAATAGAAAGAAACAAGGAGCCACGTGACTTTCTGTGTGATCTTGGGCATGTCCCTTCTCTCTGGACCTGTTTTCTTATCTGTAAAATGGATTGATCTCTGAAGTTCCTTCAAATGCTGAGATCTTAATATGCCATTTCACACAACAGCTATATACAATCTGAGACCTGGAAAGGTCCTTAATGGTTATTTAATCTAACCTCCTCATTTTACAAAGAAGCAACCTGAGTCCGAAGGAAGTGAAGTAAGTGCCTTGTTTAATCAAGGTCAGGTAGCGAGTCAGTAAGAATGTCTCTTAACTCTCAAACTAGAATGCTTTCCAAGGGATTATTTCCCTTCTGCCATTGTAGGCTCAGCATATAATGTAGTAACTGATGCTGTGTTGGAGCTTAATAAATAGTAGAAGCTTAAGAAATGCTCATTAATTGACTTTTCTACTATACTACACTGTCACCCATTTGCTCACAAACTGACCACGTGTCAAGCATAAATCTTCAAGAGAAAATTACCAGCTTTTGAATCTTTAATGCTTTTGTGCAGGGATCCTAAGATTCATTCTTTTAGCAAATATCCCTTATTGAGTGCCCCTGGGTAGGGAAACATTTAGTAACACTACCAGCTTTTGCTTAGTAGCCCCTTGTCCAACTTGGGATGCATTGGCCCTGGCTACCTTAAAGTTATCAGATGCTTAGCACCCAAAATGCTGTGTGCTGGGCTGTGCCTTTTGTTCTCACACAAAATGAAATCATTTTTTCCCTGGCTTTCATCTTTCTTCCACTTCCCCATCTTTGTGTCTTGGCTTATGCTGAGCCCCATGCCTGGAATGATCTTCCTCCATCTCTATTTATTGAATTCTCTCCCCCTAAAAGCCCTTAAGGAAACCTTTCCCTGACAATCACACCAATCTCCTACCCCAAGTTTAATTAACATTTGGGCCTCATCTTTATTATTTTTTAAAATAAATTTTTATTCATATCTTCTGTTTCTTATATCACCATAGTTGTCCCAGGTATCCCTTCCCTTCCCTGCCACTTGGACAGCCCTTCCACATAATAAAAATATTTTTTGAGAGGAAAATAAATCAGTAAAACTGATCCATACATTGAAAAAGTCAGAAAACGTATGTCCATCTCCACAAAGAGGTTGGTTGGGACTATTTTCTCATATCTCTTCTTTCAAGTCCTGCTTGATCTTGATTTTGCCACATTTGCTTTTGATTTTCTGGCATATCATTCTTTCCATTTACTTGCTGTAGTTACTGTGCATATTGTTTTCTTATCCGACTCTGCATCAGTTCACATGGACCTTTCCAAGCTTCTCTGTGTTTATCACACACATTTCTTACAGCACCATAAAATATTCCATTACATTCATGTACCACAATCTGTTTAGCCATTCCCCAAGTGATAGGCATCTACTTTGTTTCCAGTTCTTAGCTATCACAAAAATGCTGCTATAAATATTTTGGAGTATATGGGGTCTTTCTTCTTCTCAATGGTTTCCTTGGTGTATAAATTCATTAATAGAGTTTCTAGTTCAAAGGACATGGATATTTCTAAATTGTTTCCAAAATGCTTTTACGATTCCACAGCTCCACCAACATTGCATTAATGTACCTGTCTTTCCATGTGCCCTCCAACATTGACTGTTGCCTTTTTTGTTATTTTTGCCAGTTTACAGCATGTGAGGTGAAACCTCAGGGTTGTTTTGGTTTGCATTTATTTCTCTTAGTATTAGTGATCAGGAGCATCCTTTCATGTGGTTGTGAATACTTTACAATTCTTCCTTATCTTTATAGAGAAGCAACATCTAACCCACAATGAACTTAGATTATATTCTGTTGTTCACCAAAGCCACATGAAGCATCAGAACATTTGTTTTTCAATTTTCATAACTGCTTCCCTCTCTGCCCTGCCTCCTTTACCTCCTTAGCCCTCTCTTCTCCCTCCCCCTATCTCCCCCGTTGTAGAAACCATATGCAGACCTGCTAAAACAACTCTATGTGGGCTGCCACCTTTATCTGCTGTTGCTGCTTTTACAGGAAACTTTCCATGGAGCCAAGTACAGAAAACCATCTTTTCAAACATGTCAGTCAGTGTAATTTTATAAGATCTGTGCTAATTGCTGGAGCATCTCCTCAGAGGAATCTTACAAGCCACTGTGGGGAATGATCAAGAAACAAGAAACTTGGGTAGTTCCAAGAGGGCTATTAATACTGTTGGGGCTCATCCTAAACTAATTCATTGTTTCCAATCAGGATAAAGAACCCAGACACACAAACAAACTTCATTGAATGGCTTCTTTAAAAAACCTAGTATCTCTGACGCAGGAAAAGAAACATACTGAGTCTATATTTAACATTACTGAGTAATTGAGACACTAGAGCTGTTTAGCTTCTTGTCTACTTGGATCTCTACCCCTTCTCCTACCTCCCCATGCACTCCCTCACTTCTTTTCACCATTCCTTACCTGGTCCAGTGCCACATGTTTCATAGATTGACAGCTAGATGCATAACATTATTTGTTTTCTTTTTTTTTATTAGATCCTCAGGATCATAGATTTCAAGCTAGAAGGGACCTTCAACACCCTCTAGTCCAAACCACTCACTGTACAGATGAAGAAGGTGTTCATTGATGGAAAGAATATCAAGATAACATTTGGTCAAACCACTTCCTTTAGGCAGGCTAAACTATAGTAGAATTTGAAATTAGATGACCTGAGTTCAAAGCTCAATTCTGCAACTTACTACTTGTGCTACCTTAAGCAAGTCACATGGTGACTTTGGGCCACTGTTTCCTCATCTGTAAAATGAGGAGGTTACATTAGGTCCCAAATCTGACTATAAGATAAAGTGTTAATATCCTTATTTTACAGATGAGGCAACTGAGGCTCAGAGATTGAATGACATGCCTAAGGTCATGCAACTAGTCTCCTACCTTCTGTTGAAAGACTTTGTCCACTGTATCACACTGCTATAATGGACCTTTTGAAAGCCTAGGGTGGGGGGTATTTGGTTTTGTTCAAAGAGGAAAGACAAGAAGAATGAATAAATCAGTAGTACCTAATAGGGGAAAATTTGGGTGGTGGGTAAGCAAAGGAGTCAAAATACTGGATAGGCAGGAGGTTCAAGGAAGAGGGGGGAGGCAGAATAAATAGGGAGGAAGGTTGAAGGTGGGTTTGTGAAGTTGAAGTTGTAGGGATGGAAAGTTTTTAAAACGATCGCAGACCCATAGTTAGCAATTCCCATGCCCCACGCAAATACTACAAAGTGGGAGGAGTGAGGAAATAAGAGACAGAGAGGTGGGAGACTGACTCTGGGGAGAGGGGAAATAAGGGGAGAAGCTCATTTGGGGTATAGGACAGCTTCCATATCCCACTTCCAAAGTAAGTACTTTCTTTCCCATAGGCTTCCCTATGCCTCAGTTTCCTCCTCTGTAAAATGAGCTTCTGAGATCTCTTAGCTCTAGACTTGTAATCTTATAATTCCTATGGGGGAAGGTCAATCACTCAGAAACTGGTACAGTGACTTCTATATTCCTCCAGCCCCTGTAAGGTGGTAGAAGGGAAAAAGAGGTAAGTGGAGGGTCTATCAGTGGGGAAAATCTCCTTAGCTGTCATTTTGCTCAAAGTAGGAAGGCAAAAAGAATGTCCCAATGGTGGCCTCTGGTGGGTGAGTTACTGGGCCTTTTAAAGGATCTTCATAATGATAAGAGTGGTAGACACAGGTTGGGTGAAGAAGTACAGGGGGTCACACAAGAGATTCAGGGACCATGGTGCAGGCTCACTGTGGAGAAGACCACCAGGAAAAGAAACAACTCCTAATTACTTTCAGTACTCTGGTCATCCTACCTTATTTGTGGCTCTGAGTGGGCTTAGGTGGAGAAAGAATTGGCAATATCGCCTTGAAGGAATGAAGGAATGAAATAAGTACTTATTATGTGCCAAGCACATAGCTCTTCAGCTGTGGATAAAAATACAAAAAGCAAAGACAGTCTCTGTCTTCAAGAAGCTTAGATTCCAATGAAGGAGACAACATACAAAGGGGAAAGAGGAATGGTAGCCAGGGAGGGGCACTTTTAATACAGAAAGTTACTGGAGTGGTGATTGGGGCCTTAGGAGGATAGATTGACACACCAGGAACGTTGGCAAACCTGACTTCATTATGGTTCACAATTCTAAAATTGGGGGCTTTAGGATGAAGAGGAGAGAAGTTGCTAGGGGTGGTAGAGGGACAAGGTTGCTGGTGAAGATATGGAGAAGATGGCCTGACAGTCAGAAGTGATGCATTCTTCAAAGTATTACTCTGGGCAATCAGTTGTGCAAAGGATAGATGCTTCAGGCAGAAGATCAGAATGGACCTTTCTAGCACCTACATTTATGAACCTCTGACCTTGCAAGGGATTTAATGGACAAAAGAGAAGGGGCAGACCAAGGAAAACTGAGAATCAAGTTCAAATTGCAAGATCTCTGATCTTAAGAGCAAACCTGGGGGTGGGAGGTGGGAAATCAGCCCTGAAACATAACACACAACTTAACCTAATAGTGTGTTGGGAGTGTTCACATTTGGAAAGACCTTAGGTTAAGAGCTGAACTCTACAGATTAGGAATGGAAAACACTGCTGAAACCTACTTAGCTTTGTATGCAGGAAGCAATCAAAAGCTTGCTGATTGATTGTCTCATCTTGAGTAGGTAGGACAACTTTATTTAATTAGTCAAATATTATCTATTTATTGGTCATCTTCTGTCCGCCTAGACTATGTTAAGTCTGGCAAAAGTATGTTGGTGGACGCAATATAATGAAAGCAGAAGACAAAGAGTTCTCGGCTCCAGAGGGGTTTATCATCTATTTGGGGGCAGCCTGTTGCTATGAAAAGCACACACAAACCCCAAAAACAAAAAAATCCCCACTTGATTAGAAGCTGGACTCTAGCCTTGACTCTAGCCAACTCCACCAGTTACCAGCCATCCATCCGACCTCTGGCAGTCACTATACCTGTTCTGCCCACCTGACCTATCTATAAAGAGTACTGAATGAGGTAACGGATGTAAAAGAACTTGTGGACTGCAAAGCACTATACAAAATTTAAGACATTGTAATTAATTTGGAAAGATGGCATACCTGAAACATTATAGAACAGTACAGGAGAACATCTCATTCATCGCTTAAGTTAAAAGTGTTAAGGGGTTCAAAATAGATGAATAGTTTAGAAAGGCTTCCTGGAGCTCTGGGGTCTCAACTTCAGATAGACTGACCCCCCCCACCCCATCCCCCAGCCTCAAGGACTAGGTATTTGTGAGTAAAGGGATTGTGCGATTGGAGGGAGAGGGCAAAGGGCTTTGGGAGCTTATTATGGGGCAGGTACAGAACATTAGGACTGATTGCAATATTTTTTAGGTTAGCACGGTAGGTTAGATCAGTTCATTAGAATGTAGTCCTAAGGAGGCCAAGGTTTGTGGACTTGCTCGCTGTGTGAGCTACTCAACTCCGTTGACTTCATGGCCACAGCCTGCCCAGCTCATTTTGACTGGCTTTCTCTCAAATACGTGCCTTTGGTCACAACTTGATCAAACCAGGAGAGTGTTGATAGTTTGACACAAACTCATCCCACTACTAGAAACACAACTCAAAATACAGGCTTGCTCTACAAGTAGAGTATCAATGGTAACTGCTCCATAGATTTGAAAGGACATGTCCTAAGCTCAAAATTAGTTTCCTTTTATCCTTGGTATAGGGGTCAGATCAAACAGGCTTCTGGGATTGAGATGTCAAGTTTCAACTCTGGTTCTCCATCTCCTTATTTCTTCTTTTCTCCTCCTCCCAACTCCCTGAATTTTGTCAAGGGACAAAGAGAGGGTTGAAGGAATTCCATTTTCCATCTTTCAATCCGTCCTCTAATTTTGGTGAGTCCCTCTGTCATCAGGTCCTGGGAACCAGGGTAACTGACTGCAATGGTGAAGGCAAGATGGAATGGTCTGCCTGAGGAGCTCCTTCAAGCAATGGATAACCTTTGGTTATTAGGGATGCTGCAGAAAAGATTACTGTCCCATGAGATGTTGGACTAGATAGGTTCTAAGCTTCCTTCCAACTCTGAGGTTCTGTTAGAACAAGAGGTGGGCACAGGATTTATGCCTAATAACATCCTTAAGCTGGCATCATTTGGAAAGAGTAAAGTGATGTAGCAAGAATGTAACCAATATCAGGCTTGCTAGGTAAATGGAGGCTGGGTCTGAAGAAATTCCATAAACCATAAGATCATAGATTTAGAGTTAGAAGAGACCACAGAGGCCAACAAGACCAAACTCCTCATTTTTGCTGTTCAGTCGTTTCAGTCGTGTCTGACTCTTCGTGACTCAATTTGGAGTTTTCTTGGCAAAGATGCTGTAGTAGTTTGCCATTTCCTTCTCCAGCTCATTTTATAGATGAGAAAACTGAGGCAAACAGGGTTAAGTGACTTGCCCAGGGTTGCTAGTAAGTGTCTGATGCTGGATTTAAACTTAGGTCTTCCTGACTCTATCCACTGTGCCACCTAGGTGCCCAACTAACCTTCTTATAACACTAAAGATTGCAAAGTACTTCACATTGATTATTTCATTTGAGCTCCACAACAGACATCACCATCCTTTTTATTCAGAGGTTACTAACTTGCTCATGATCACAGAACATTCGAATCCACAGCTTTCTGACCCCATCTCGTGCAATATACCCCATTGCAGCACTGTATGAATCACACAAATCTGAGAACTTGATTTATTGTTTTGTTGATTGTCTAAACTTAAGAAAGTGATGGATAGAAATGCTAATAATGCAGATTAAAACTTGTGCTCCTTTCACTGAATTGAAATGTCAGAAAAGGTCCCTGGAGCCTTTCTTAATTATAAAATCTACCACCTTTGTTCTAGTTCCACCCTATCCCTACCTCCATTACAAACTCTACCCATCCTTAAAGCCCCACCTTCTGTAGGAAGTTTTCCCATCCCCTAACGATCTCTTCCTCTCATGATCACCCCAACCCTCAATGTCTGTATCGAAACTTTGTGCATTGTGTCTTATATTTCCAGCTAATTACAATTGAATTAAATTGAAATGAGCAGAGCCCAACACCTTCCCCTACTCCTTTTTGGGTTCCACTTCATATTTCAGAGCTACTTAAGTAGGTTTTGCAGAGGTGTATGGGAGTCAGCACTGAGAGTTAATTGCTAAATTTTCAGTGTGAGCATTTATACCTCGGAAATCAACAAACACTATCAATTAGGGATTGATTGATTGTTTTATTGATTGTCTAGACTTAAGAAAGTGAAGCAGAACATGTTTTAATAAGGCAAATTAAACTTTACAATGCCATTGCTACTTTTTTTTTTGAAAACCAGTTGTTAACCATTTACTAGCATACCTCTGGGGGTAGGTCTCCTGGCACTGGTCAGTATCTGGGCCTCTGGGAGCAGTGCCAGCTCAGCAAAGTTACAGACCAGTATAGAAAAAAGATATATCTTCCTTTCAGAATTCTTAAGAATGAGCTCTCATTACCTTTCCTGTCATCCTCAGAGCCGATTACTCATCTTCTCAAACTTAGGAGACATAACAATGGAATGGAAATAACAGAAGACTTGTAGTGAGATGATTTGGATGAATGAATGAGTGAAAAATCATTTATTAAGTATTTGAGGATACAAATATAAAAATCAAGACAGTTCTTACTCTCAGGAGTTTACACTCTAATTAGGAGAGAAAACACATATAAGAAAGTTTAGCTGAAAGGCAGCCCTAAGGGTGCAGTAATGGTGCAGATAGCAAGGCCCAGGGGTTCCCAGGTTATATGGTAGGTCAGGTGACAGTGCCAGAGGTCTTCAGGGCAGATGGTATGGCCTCCCTCTGGAAGGAATAGTTGGTTACCCCCATCTCATCCAAGCCAAGTATATAGTCAAGCAGGGAGAAAGGGCAGGAAGGCAAGAAGAAGTTCCCTGATATATCAATCAATCAATCAATATTTATTAAGTACCAACTATATGCCAGGCACTGTGCTAAGCCCTGGTAATAGCCTGGGATGAGTTCTGGCCAGGGTGAGGAACAAATGGGAAAAGCAAGTTCAGGCTCTGTTACTCACTAGCTGCCTGGCTGTGGGTAAGTTACTAAAATTCTCTGAGCCTCTGTTTTTTTCATCTGCAAAATGGGGATATTACTATAGGAATCACCTCACAAAATTATGTCAAAGAAAGTGCTCTATAAATTTTTAAAGAACTATATAAATATAACATTATTATGCATCTTCCTATATATCAGAGACCATATGGGATCTTGGATAGGGCGCTGAACTTCAGAAAGACTGGGGTTTGAATATTACCTCAAATACCTATCAGCTCTATGACTCAGGGCAAGACACTTAACTTCTCTCAGACTCAGCTTCCTCAGCTGTAAAATGAAGATAATAATAGCACCTACCTCACAGAGTTGCTGTAAGAATCAAAAAAATGTTTTGCAAACTTTAAAGTAACATATGAATGCAAGCTGTTTATTATAGTGGAAAGAACATTGAAATGATGCAGGTGATCCTGTCTCTAACTCAAAGTGTAACCTCGACCTTAACTTGTTTTTGAGCCTTGAACTGGAGATATTAATGCTTATACGAATGTCTGCCCTATTTATCCAATAATGTTATTCTAAGAATATGACATCCTCTTAGATGACAGAGTCAGGATCCCATTCCATTTTGTCTTCTCCAACAGACTACTTCCTCTTTCACCCCTACTCTTTGACTTATTTTCAACCTTTCCCTCTCTCCTGGTTCATTTCCTATTACCTACAAACATGTCCATGCCCCCCCATCCTGAAAATACTCTCATTTGACCCTTCCATCCCCACTAACTATTGTCCTATATTTCTTCTGCCTTTTGTAGTTAAACACCTCTAAAAGGTACTCTACAGCAGGTGCCTCCACTTTCTCTCTTCTCATTCTCCTCTTAATCCTTTACAATCCGGCTGCTGACCTTATCATTCCACTGAAACTGCTTTCTCCAAAGTTACCAGTGATTCCTATAGTTGCCGAATCCAGTGGTGTTTTCTCAGTCCTCATTCTCCTCCATCTCTCTGCAGCCTTTAACACTGTTGATCACTCTTTCTTCCTTGATACTCTCTTTTCTCTAGGTTTTTGGGCCACCACTCTCTTTCCTGGGTCTCCTACCTACCTGACCACTCCTTCTCTGTCCTTTACTGGATCCTCTTTCAGATAATATCCTCTAACCATAGGTGTTCCTCAGGGCTCTGTCTTGGGTCCTCTTCTCTTCTCCCTCTATATTATTTCACTTGGTGATCTCATTAGTTCCCAGGGATGTAATTATCAACTCTATGCTAATGATTCTCAAATCTACCTTTCCTGCCCCAATCTCTCTGCTATCCTCCAATATTTCATGTCCAACTGCCTTTCAGACATCTCAACCAGGATGTACAGTAGATATGTTGAACTCAATATGTCCAAAACAGAACTCATTATTCCCCCCCCCCCCAAACTTTCCTCCCTCCTACCTTCCCTACTACTGTAGAAGGTAACACCATCCCCACAGTACCTCAGGCTTGCAATGTAGGAGTCATCCCAGATTCCTCACCATCTCTTACCACCACTACCCCATATACAAGTTATTGACAAGGCTTGTCAATTTCACCTCTGAAACATCTCTTGAATATACCCCATTCTCCTCGCTAACACTAGTACCCCCAGGTGCAGGTCCTTATCACCTCACACCTGGACTATTGCAGTGAACATCCTGCTGATAGGTCTGCCTGCCTCAAGTCTCTCCCCACTTTTGTTCATCCTCCATTCAGCCACTAACATAACTTTCCTAAAACACAGGTCCAGTCATGTCATTCCCACCTCCCTTCCTATCAATGAGCTCCAGTGTCTCTCTATTGCCTTTGGGATCAAATACAAAATGCTCTTTTTGGTACCAAAACCCTTCATAATCTAGCTGCTTTCTACCTTCTCAGTTTTCTTACACCTTCCTCCCTACCACATATTCTTTGATCCAGTGACACTGGTCTCCTGGCTGTTCCACAAATAAGACTCTCCATCTCTCACCTCTGGGAATTTTTTCTGGCTGTTCCCCATGCCTGGAACATTCTCCTTCCTCCACTCCAACTAATGATGTCTCTGGCTTCCTTTAAATTCCAACTAAAATCTCACCTTCTACAGGAAGAAAATCTCACCTTTTCCAACTCCTCTTAATCCCAGTGCCTTCCCTTTATTAACTATTTCTTATCCTGTATATAGCTTGCTTTATATATGTTTTTATGTGGTCTCCCCCATTAGACTATGAGCTTCTTGAGGGCAGGGACTGTCTTTTGCTTCTTTTTGTATATCCAGTGCTTAGCACAGTGCCTGGCACACAGTAGGTGCTTAATAAATGTTTATTGATTGATTGACTTGCCTGGGGTTACACAGGTAAGTTACAGCAGATCTAGGATTCAAGCACAAGTAATCAGACACCAGATGCAATTAGTGCTTTTTCTCTAACACCCTCTGTCTCCTAGATAAGATCCAGTCCTTCCCCTCAAGATGGTTATATTCTGCTTGGAGAGATAAATTCATACACATGGAGGAATCTAAGAAAAAAATCTCAAATAATAAAGAGTGAAGTGCTGGATCTGGGGGGTACACATTGCACGGGTCACAGATCCTCAGGGAAAGTAGAGAAAAGAAAAAAAGCATAAGCAAAAGCATGGTGATAGGAACATAGTTACCGGTAAAGCCTCCCTTCTTTTCCCGGAACTATGGAGAATTTTTTAAAGGAGGTTTTAGACCAGATCTTGTCCCTTTGGGGAGAGTCAGACAGCATGTGCCTGTGTTCTAATTCAGGGTGTGATTAATCTGATTATTTTTAAAATCTTTTTTGTATTTCATATGGGTCATGCCCTGACTATGGCTTTAAATGCAGCCACAGCAGGTTGTGCTAAATCAATTAATTTAATTTGATTTGATTTGATGTACTTGGTGTTAGTACCTCTTGAACACAGTATGAAAATGATTGCCAAATAAAAATTCACATTAGGACTTTGAGCCCAGCCCCCTTCTGAGAGCTATGGCCCTGATCACCATAGTAAGAAACCCCTTGAACTCCAAGAGTCAGCCTGGTGTCCTAACATTGACTCTTACATGCTAAGAGTTGTTATTATCTTGCCTCTGCACATCATTTTAAACTTTCCAAAACACTTTCCTGTCTAATCTCTCTCCTGAACTACCATCCTGCATCACCAAATGATAACTAGACATTTCAAATGATGTCCCTTAGACTCAAAACTCAAAATGTCCTAAGCAGAATTCATTACCATCCTTCTCTTTCTCCACCAACCCACCCCTCTTCCAAATGTCCCTGTTTTTGTTGAGGGTACACCATCCTTCTAGTCACTCAGGTTTGAAACTTTGGCATATCCCTGACTCCTTTCTTTTCTGTACCCCCATGTATCCAGTGAATTTCTAAAACTCGTGATTTCTACCTCCCCAACTTTTCTTGAAGTTGTGCCTTTCTCTTCACTCTCATAGCCTTCATCCCACTTCAGACCCTCATCACTTCTTGCCTAAACTGCAGCAGTAGCCTCTTAATTTGTCTCCCTAATAAGATTAAATTTAATAGGGATAAATGTAAAATCATACACTTGGGTTAGAAGAGGGCAGGAGGAGAAGCATGCTTAGATAGAAATTTGTCTAAAAAAGATCTGGGGGTTTTAGTAGGCTATAAGGTTTATGAGTCTAAATGTTATTTGGAAGACCCCAAAAGCTAATGATATTTTTGGCTATATTTAGACACGGATGGCTTCCATCAATGGTCAGTGATCAATGTTGTGTTCAATTCTGAACACCGTATTTTAGGAAAGACACTGATGACAGAGAACATAGATGAAGACATAGAACAGGGGTAAGGAAACGGTAGCCTCGAGGCAATATGTGGCCTTGAAGCCTCTGGTTCCCCACAAGGTGTCCAGAAGACAACCTACAATCTGCTTTCTCATCTTGCAATTTAACTGAAATGACTCTCTCTAAAGTTACCAATAATTTCCTACATGTCAAATCCAGTAGTCTTTTCCTCAATCATTCTTCTCAGCCTTTCTGCTGCCTCTAACCCTTGTTTGGTCACCCTCTTCTTCTTGATACCCTCTTCTCTCTTAGTTTTGGGGATGCCACTCTCTCCTGGTTCTCCTACCCATCTGGCTTCTCCATTTCAGTCTCCTTTTCTGGATCCTCATCCAGGTCAGAGCACTAGCCATGGATGTCCCAAAGGGCTCTGTCCTGGGTCCTCTTCTCTTTTCCCTCTATACTACTTCATTTGGTAATCTCATCAGATCCCGTAGATTTAACGATTATTTATATGCTGATGATTTTCAAAGTTACTATCCAGTCCTAACCTCCCTGCTGACCTCATCTTCTATCTCTAACTGCCTTTCAGACATCTTGAACCAAATGTCCAGCAGACATCTTAAACTTAATATGTTCAAAATTGAACTCATTATCTCTTCCCCCAAAGCCTCCCTTCCTTCAAATGTCCCTATTATTGTCAAGGGCTCCACCATACTCCCTGTCCCTCAGGCTCAAAACCTACGTATAGTCCTCATCTCCTCATTATCTCTCATCCCTCAAATCCAATCTGTTTTCACCTTTGCAACATTTCTCATATTCTCTCCTCTCTTCTGCCACTGCCACCATGGTGCAGGCCCTCATCACCTCACACCTGTATTATTGCAATAGCCTGTGGATCTGTCTGCCTCAAGTCTTTCCCCACTCTGATCCATCCTACATTCAGCTACCAAAGTGATTTTCCTGAAGTGTAGATCGAAATACATAACCCCCTACTCTATATTCTTTAGTGGCTCCCTATCACCTCCAGGATCAAATACAAAATCCTCTGGCATTTAAAGTCTGTAATAACCTAGCCTCACACCTCTCCCCCTATACCTTTCCAGTCTTTTTACACTTTACCCCACTGCACACACTCTTTGAGCCAATGACACTGGTCTCCTGGCTGTTGCATAAACAAGACACTCCATCTCTCAGTTCTGGGCATTTTCTCTGGCTTTCTGTCATGCCTAGAATGCATTCCTTCATCTCCACCTCCTGGCTTCCCTGGCTTTCTTCAAGTCCCAACTAAAATTCCACCTTCCACAAAAAGCCTTTCCCAACTCCATTTAATTCCTGTATCTTCCCTCCAATTAACTCCTATTTATCCTGTGCATAGCTTGTTTGTACATGTTTGTTTGCTTGTTGTCTCCCTCATTAGCTTGTGAGCTCCTTGAGGGCAGGACTGTCTTTTACCTCCTTTTATAACCCCAATGCTTAGCACAATGCCTGGCATGTAGTAAGTAAGCTCTTAATAAATGCTTAGTGATTGAGTGACTGACTAGCCAGTATGGTAACAGGCCTTGGGGCAGCTAGATGGTACAGTGGATAGAGCACCGGCCCTGGGAGAACCTGAGTTCAAATCCAACCTCAGAGACTTACTGTGTGACCCTGGGCAAGTTACTTAACCCTGGTTACACACACACACACACACACACACACACACACACACACACACAGAGCCTTAAGTCCGCGCCACATGAGGACTGAAGGAAGTGGGGATACTTTATCTAAAAAAGAAAAGATGAAGGATAATTATAGCTATCTTCAAATATCTGAAGGGCTATCATGTAGAAGACAGATTAGTCTTGGTCTGTTCAGCCCCAGAGGGTAAAAAGAAGAGCAATTTGGTAGAATTTGTGAAGAGGTGCATTTAGACATGATGTAAAGAACTTTCTAACAATTTGAGCTCTCCAGAAGGGGATAGTTTTTTTATTTTTGTTTTGTTTTGTTTTGAAATATAGTGGGTTCCCTTTCATCGGAGGTTTGTTTTTTTTTTCTTTTTAGCCACTCAGGGTTAAGTAACTTGTCCAGGGTCACACAGCTAGTAAGTGTCTGAGGCTGGATTTGACCTGAGTTCAAATGTGACCTCAGAAACTTACTAGCTGTGTGACCTTGGGCAAGTCACTTAACTCTGATTGCTTACAAACAAACAAATAAACTAGAGGACTCCTGAGGTTCCTTCCAGCTATGTGTTTTGTAATTTTGAGTCTCCAATTCTGTTTTTTTGTTTGTTTTGGTGGTAGCAGAGGAGAAAAGTAGAAAAATTATTCATTTACCTCTTTGGGTTCTCCCAACCTGTTGGGGGAGGATGGAGGTCCTCTACACCACTATCACCACCACCACCACCACCACACCACCCCCCAGACCCTTTTGGGGCAGTTAGAGTGAAGTTGGTAGGGAACACTCTAGTATCAGCACCAAGCATTCATGAAGACACCTGTCAACAAGAATGACCTATCTGATGAGTCCTCTCTTGGGGCCTACCCAACACAGGCACATGTGACAGGGAAAGTTACCCCTCTCTCCCCCCAAAAATTTCTCCTAATGCCTGAAACTCTCAGTTTAGCAATCCTTTCCTTTGTGTTCTTCCAGCCCAGAGGAACCTTTCCCTCCCCTGTGCTCCTGGACCACTGGACCAGTTTCTCCCTGTGCCACTTATTGGACACTTACCATACACTACCTTCTACTCTGAGCTTTTTATGTATAACTATGTCCTATCTTTTTTTTTTCCATCATAGGATGTTAGAGCTGGAAGATTCTTTAGAACTCATGTAGCTTAACACCTCTCCCCATTTTATGCATGTGCAAACTGAGGCCCAAAGGCAGGAAGCAGCTGCCTTCTTCTTCCTTTCTTCCATTACATGGTCTGACACATCATAAAGCATTCAAGAAACATCACATGGCTGGCTGACTGGGTTATGTCTTACTCTCTCCCTGGTGGCTTCTATTAACAAGCAAACAAACACCCTTGGGAGAGGTACCACATTAAGCAACTCACACCTCCAGTAGAATTAGTGTGCCAGCCCTTAGCCACCAGACAAAGGTGAGGGGGGAAGGGATGAGGATTGCTTAGGCCTTCTGTGAGTGCTGTGCCCTGCCCAGCCCTGCCTGCCCTCCTGGCACACTGGGCTGGGCTGAGCTGGTAGCTGCAGGCTGGTGGGGGCTGTGGCTCCCGTCCTTCCCCAGAGGGTTGGCAAGGAGCCCCAAAGCTGGCTTGATTTCTGGCCGGCTCAGGGAGTAGCCTGAGGGTCAGCCTTCAGGCCCCACGCCCCAGCTGCTCTAGGCCTCTGCCGTCCTAGCTCACCACTCCCTTCCTCCTCTCCTCTTTGTCTTCTCCTCCTCCTCTTCACTCTCTCTCCCTCCCTCCCTCTCTCCTTCCCACCCTGCCTCCTCCCCGCTTCCCCCTTCCCCATGACCTCTCCCTCCGCCTGTCCCCAGCTGGAGGATAGAGGCAAGAAAGGGTTCTGAAGTCTCAGGCGTTCACCCGGTAGGAAGCCAGCGCAACTCTGAGGCAGCTGCCTCCCCCGCAACCTGGGTGGGTGAGGAGGTCGGAGTTGGGGCTGTGTGAGAATGTGGAGGAGAGGCTAAGAAAAACATGCTGGGGCCCCAGAGAGGCCGGCGGGCAGGGTCAGGGAAGGGAGGGAAGCTGGGGGGGGAGGTGGGCGGAGGAGACAGGGGCAGGGGGAAAGAAGACCAGGAGGAGGAGTAAAAACGGGAGGAGGAGGAGGAGGAGGAGGAAGAAGAAGGGAAGGGGCTGAGGTAATATCTTTTTTGGACTGAGGCGGAGAACTTGTGGTTACATCACATTCCGGATTCTGTTTTCTCATGAATCCTGCAATGGGGGCTGGCAAGGAGAGGAGAGAGGTGGGGTGAACCAGTCCTAACTGGCCTGGCAACAAAAGGGGCGTTGGCTTGGCATGATATTGGGTGCACCCATTGCACCCTCTCACTCCCCTCCTCAAGCTCTATGCAGAAACCTCACTGATTTAAAAAAAACATTATATTTAGGATTCCTGCCTTGCCCCTACCCGCCTCACTCCTGCCCCCCCCATTTCTTGACAAGCTCTGGATTCCCACTTTCCTCTCACTTAGTAACACTCAAAAAAAAAAAAAAAAACCTCGTAGGAAGGCCAAAGTTAAATTTATCCCTTCTATCCCCCACCCCAACTTCTCCCCTAGTTGAAATGAAAATTCTAGTATTATTAAACTGAAATCTTATTCCCCTTCCAGCAAAATGTAAGCTCTTTGAGGACAGGAACTGTTTCCTGTTTTGTATCCCCAGTGCCTAGTACTGTGCTTTGAACATGCTGAATAAGAAAGATTTATTGAATAATGCCAAATCCAAGTAATGGACCAGCTTCTGGGACAAAAAAAAAAAAAAAGACAGAGAGCAGTCTTTCATTCTTTAGTGCTCCCTCACTTACCCATTCTGTGCCCTTACCCCTTGAGTGCCAATGATCTCATGGGGTTTCTAGAACCCTCCTGTCACTAAGAACAACCTGAAAAAATGGCTCCTACTTGGCTGTTGGGGTACCCTTTCTCAAGAGTACTTAACATTTTAAAAGAAAACCTAAATTTACTGGAAATAACTCATAGCAATCCATTTCTAATGGTAGCATTTTGGATTTTGTTGAGGGATTTTTTGTTTGTTTGTTATTTTAGGGTGGAGGGTGTGGCAAGGGAATCCTTGGTAAACCTAAAATGTTATCATTTAATCCAACAGTATCCATTCAACAAATATTCTCAGAATACCTACTAAGTGCAGACCAAAACGTTACGTGCTCAGGGAGACACAAAGTTTAGTTAGTCCCTTGTTATCTTGGAGCATACAGTCCAGGAGGAGAAGACATAAACAACTAAAATACACAATATCCCAAGAGAATCACATCGAAGAGGTGCAAAACAGTGCTATGTGAAATCCCAAGGGGACTATACAGACAACTTGTCCAGCCTATGCTCAATGTTAAGCAGACTGTTTTCACCCTTCTCATCTTCCCCACTCTCTCTCACTTTCTTTCTATTTAAAAAAAAAAAAGTTTTTTTTTTCTCTCCCTCTCAAGTCCCCAGATTCTTAGATTTCTACTACTAGTTGGGGGATTAAAAAAACAAAGGACCTCAGTTGGGGGCGGTGGGCAAGAATTGATTAGTGTGTTCTATTAACTGCTGGGTGTTCTTTGGAGGAAAGGTGCAAGTTTCCTCATCTGAAAAATTAAGATAATGATGCTGGCAGTAACTACCTCAGAGGGTGGTGATGGGGATCAAATAATAAAATATATGTAAAGCATTACTGGATTTTTCCTCCAGTCCTACGATTTCATTCATTCAGTGAGGAAACCCTCTCTCCCAATGCAGATCAACAACTATTCTGCAACTTTGTATAGTCTTAGAAAGTTGCCTGGGACAGTGAAAGGTTAAGTGATTTGTTCCACTGTTAGAAAGCCAGAATGTGTTAGGGCTGGAAGTGAAACCAAGGTCTTCCGACTTGGAGGGCAGCTTTTCTATATGCCTTGCCAGGCTACTTCTCTCCCTAAGTCCTATATAAATACGAGTTATTATTTGTATTTATTACAGATTGGTGCCGGAGGTTTATGAGTGGTGCTGTAATTCAATAAATCAGTCAACCTGAAAACATTTATTTTTTATCATGTGCCAGTCACTGAAGATGCAGAGGCAGAAATAAAATAATCCCTGCCCTCAGAGAACTTATATTCCATCAGAGAAATACAATATACACATGGAAGTAAATAGAAAATATATACTAAGCATATGCACTGGAATTTTAGGAGGGGTCACAAGTGGGGGGCAGAAGGGGAGTCTGGCCATCAGGAAATGCATTCAGGTTGCAACTGAATTAGAAGAACCCTAGGAATCTACAGACCTGTAAGTGAATAGAATAATAGACCTTAGGGGCCATTTAGTCCAAACCCATTTTTTTTTTAATGGGTAAGGAAACAGACTCACTGGAGAGATTATATGACTTGTCATAATCATACAAATTAGTGGCAGTCAGGATTAGATTTCCTGATTCTCTGTCCAGTGTGCTTTCCACTACCTCACATTGTAGTTTGATTCTAAGTCAAGTCCATGGGAGCTGAGTTTGGTGGTGATCATCTGAAATGCCTGCTCTTGAAGAGGCTGGGGAGGGCGGATGACTTGAGCTTAAGGACGCTGAGCTACGGTCAGGCAGCTGATCACGTGTCTTCATTCAGTCCAGCACAAATATGGTGAGCCTCTGAGAATGAAGGCGGGGCACTAGCCTCCTAAGTTAAAAAGGGACAAACTGGCCCAGGTTAGAAACAGAACAGGACAAAGCTTCTGCGCCGACCAGTGCAAGTTTCAGACGGCAAGAGAGGGAGGGAGATGCAGTCTCAAAAAAAAAAATTAAAATAATTTTTTTTTTAAAGTTCAAGGGGAGTATCAGATATTTTGGAAGAAAGGAAAAGAGCCTGACCTTATACAGATGCTCTCTGCCTCAAACCTTCGACACTGATTGAAGAATTTGTCAAACCAAGTTTAAAAATGCTCCCATGGAGCCCAAGGGCTTAGATGCAGGTATTACCACAACAGTAATGGATAACACCAGGTGAAAACAACTCAGTGTTACTAAGACTCTTTCCCATGTAGGAGATGTGCCCCATACCTTGCAAAAAGCCTGTCTTTGGTGGCAAAGGGCATGTTGGTTCTTGTGGGTACCCTGGAAAATCCTGCAGGCACTGATTAGGCATTTCATCTGGAAAATTTGGGTCTTGTAGATCACTTGGGATGGAAGATCCCATATAGGGCTCATTGCAGAGCTGCGATACTTGTCTGGAGATTATCCAGGTCACATTGCCTATCTCCCCTACTCCTTCCATACCATCCTGGAGCATGTCTGGTGGTCCTTTCCTGTTCTGGAGCACATCCACCAACAGACAGGGAGAATGGGGAGAAGAGAGAAAAGTGGTGAAATTCAAGCCAGTCAGTTGGCTTTTTGTTAACATATCAGTTGTTAGCATATCTAATAAAAAGGTTTGGTGGGAAAGGAGGTTGCGAAGAATGGTTAGCTAAAGCCTTCAATTGCAGTCCAATTTCCTTAACTCAGACCTCACAGATTTGGAATTCGGGGTAATCTGACTTGACTGTACTAAAATTCACCTTTACATTATTAAAACAAGGTCCAGTCAAAAAAGCAAAAACCAAACCAGATTGGAAGTGGAGAGGAAGATTTTTAACTTAGAAAAAACTTTTCAAGAACCTGAGGAATAGTTAGAATAGTCATTTACTTCAACAAGTATAGGCAACTCTGAATTTATAGGTTGTATTCCAAAAGCTGATGCGTAAGTCAGGAGTGTAGAATTTAGAGAGCATTTTCTCATAGTCAGTCAGTAAGCATATATTAAGTGCGTACTATATGCTAAGCACTGAGGATGCAACGAAAGGCAAAAAACACCAGTTCTTGCCATCAAGGAGCATATAATCTAAGGGGGGGGCAACATGCAAATAAATGTACAAATAAGATACATACGGGATAAATGAAAGGTAACAGCAGAGGAAGGGGAGGAAAGGGGAGAGAACTAGGAGGGGAATTAAATTAAAGGAAGCCAAGGAAGTCCAGAGGCAGAGTTGAGGAAGGATAGCAGTCCAGACATGGGGAATAACCAATGAAAATGCACCGTCAGGAAATGGATCGTCTTGTTCAAGGAATGACAAGACCAATGTCATTGGATTGAAGAATATATATGGAGGAGTAAAGTATAAGAAGACAGGAAGGGTAGGAAGGGGCCAGGTTGTGAAGGGGTTTAAAAAGCAAACAGGATTTTATATATTGATCCTGAAGGTAACAAGGAGCCAGTGGAGTTTATTGAAATAGGGAAGTGACATAGTTAGACCTATGTTTCAGGAAAATCACTGGAAGCTGAGTGGAAGATGGGCTGAACTAGAAAGGGAATTGAGACAGGAAGATCAAGCAGCAGTTTTTTTAATAGTACAAGTCTAAGTTAATGAAATCTGTGTGAGTGGAGAGAAGGGAGCATATGGTGGAGATGTGGTGGTAAAAAACAACACGGCTTGACGACAATTGGATGTGAGATGGGAGCATTATGAAAAGTTGAGGATAACACTAGTTTGAGCTATGGAGGATGCTGGTGCCCTTGACAGAGTAATAAAGAAGTTTGAAAGAAGGAAGTTTTGGGAGGAAAGATGAGTTTTGTTTTAGATATGTTGGGTTTGAAATGTCTGTAGAACATCCAATAGAAATAAAGGTACTTAGGTTCCCAGTTCCCACAAAACACAAAAGCCTATTTAATTCATAAGGTCCTTGGAGTCCAAGTATTAGAGTTTAGTGTAGTGGAAGGAATAGGGGATTTGGAGTCCTGCGTGTATTAAAAACTTTCCTCTCTTGCTTACTGTTTTATGTTGGGTGAATTTCTTCCCCTTTCTGAGTTTACTTTGCTCATCTGTAAAATAAAGGAGTTGGATGAGATGGTCTCTAAGGTACCTTCTAGAACCAATCTTGGATGATTTGATTAATTTACTTGAGTAAGAGCATTTTTAGAATTTTACTACCATATGAAACGTGCATATGTTTCATGCATATGAAACATAGGGGAAAATGCATTCAATTGCAACTTGGACAGCTAGAAACACATTTCCTCCTGGGTATAGATCACTAAACAGTAGCAAGAAGACTTAAGTTTGAATAGTGCTTCAGCGTTTACTAGCTCTGTTGATTAGGGACAAGTCAGCCCCTCTTTCCTTATTCATAAAATGTGGATAAGAGTAGTACCTACCTCACAGAGCCGTTGTGAGAATCAAATAAGATAATATATAAAGCACTTTGCTATTATTATTATTATTATTTAGTTTTATATTAATTAATCTTCATTGGTTGTGAAGACTTTTCTCCCTCACCTTCCCCACCTTTGGAATACAAAGAGCACCAAGGTTACCTCTTTTCTTAGCCACTGGACATGGATCCTGGGTCCTGAGACAAGGGCTAGGTAGGTAAAGAAGATGCTGAGGAAGGGAAGGTGATGAGAAGAAGAAAAGGGGCCTTATGGTGTGGGGGAAATCACTGTGTGTGAGAGAGAGAGAGAGAGAGAGAGAGAGAGAGAGAGACAAAGAGAGAGACAGAGGAGAGGGCAGGCAGAGTGGCGAATGGAGGGAGGAAGGGAGGGAGGGAATCAAGGAAGACTATATGGAGGAGAAAACATGAGCTCTATGGAGAAGGATTTCTAAAAACTAAGAAATAGAAAGTGTGCTCCAGGTGCACTATTCAGGCCTATTCCATTGGTTCTAATCAGAATCTCCATGCTCTCCTAGGCTTCATCATACAAAAATAGGATAAGGCTCATCTCAGTGGTAGTAAAAAACTAAGATGAATTTCTGTCTTTCATATACATTATTTACCTGCAATTTGTGTATTACTATACATCCTCATTATTGTATTTTCGTCCTAGTCTCTGTAATATAAAAGTTTGTAAGCTTTTTGTTCATGTTTCTAAAATAAAGCATTTTGAAAATTGTCTCAAATTTACTATAGTTATTCACATATGCACACGTAGATTTTGGAGAAGAAAACCATATTCAAGGGCTCCTGTTTCTTTTTTTTTTCCTAACATGAGCCAGGATGGGCCAAGTTAAGAACACTGAAATAGAATCATGAGTGGGAAGGGTGACATGATGGGATGTGAGGTGGGGAAATGCCCATAAGACCAACGCTGAGTCTTGGAGGTGGAAGGAGCACAACAGGACTGTGTTGTCCCTCTTTTCTCCCACTGTCACTCTCACTATTACCTGCTTTGCTCTTTGTCACAGAAGATCCTGTCCTTCACTAGCCCTGGTACAAGAGGATCTGAAATGGGAGTGGGCGGTACCAGTAACTGACAGAGAAAGAAAGGGAAAGAGGAGAAGATGGCAATAACTAGAAATGGCAGAAGACATAGAAGGGATATTTTTGTGGCCACCAGCTGTCTCTGGCCATTTGGATATAAGGTTAGGCATATGGCTTTTGAAAACTGCCTTCATTTATTACTTTCCCAACCCTCCCCTGCCCCAATTCTGAAAGATGTAAGAGAAATGTAAGACATAGAATCATTGAGTATGAAGTTGGAAGAGGCCCCTAAGGATCAGCTAGTCCAGCCACCTCTTTTTACCCATGAGGAAACTGAGACCCTCAAAGATGAAGGTACTTGCCTAAGGTCATACAAGTTTTAAGTAGCAGAGTGAGAACACAAGTCTTTTGGCTTCAAATCCCATCCTGGTCTTTAAAGTTTTTATCCGTCCAGTGCTACCTTGTAGGTATCACTCACCACTGTAAGTTCTAACAGCTCCACCCTAGTTTACCTCTCACCAGGATGACTTGAACAGCCTCCTAATTTGCTTCTCTATTTCCAGTTTCTGCCATCTCCACCCCATCTTCCACACAGCTGCCAAAACAATCTTCCTCAGGCATCGTTCTGACCGCATTGCTTCTCATTGCCTCTAGGACAAAAGGCAATCCCCCTCAGTCTTTGTTTAACACCTACCAAAATCTGGCTTCTGCCTATCTTTCCTATTACTCCCTTTGAGGAACTCTATTTTCCCAAGTCAACTGTACTACTAGCTGGTCCCCAAACTCAAAATTCCGTCTCCCACTTTTGTGTATTTGCTCGAGTAGTACCTTCCTCCCCCTGTGCCTAGACCACATCCTCTCCATATGTGCATGTCTCAGAATCTTTACCCTTTCTAGGACTAAGCTTGGATGCCCCTTCCTCTATGAAGCATTTCCTGAACTTCTCCTCCTCAGTTGTTGATGCTTAAACCTTCCTTAATTTTCTTTGTACTATGCTTAATTGTGTGGATGTTGTATACCTCCAATCAAAGATGAGGATAGGAACTTTTTTATTTGCCTTTGTATCTTTAATGCCTGGTACAATGCCTTGAATACAGTAGATGCTTAATAAATGTGTACTGAACTGAATTTCCCAGAAACATACAACTAGGTACAAGTTCAACAGGACAGCTAAGTGGGGCAGTGGATAGAGTGCCAAGTCTGGAGTCAGGAAGACCTGAGTTCCAAATCTGTTTTAGACACTTACTAGGTGTGTGACCTTGGGCAAATCATTTAACTCTGTTTGCCTCAGTTTCCTCATCTGCAGAATGGACTGAAGAAGGAAATGGCAAACCACTCGAGTATCTTTGCCAAGAAAACCCCATGGACAGTATGGTCCATGGGGTCCATGGGGTCAGGAAAAGTCAGAAACGACTCAATAACAACAATGATAAAAACAACAAAAAGAAGCCAGGGTTAGGACTCTTTCCTATGGCTGATTATCAGATGTTTTCTTTCATAGGACTATTCTATTACCCTATATGAAAGGCTAGGCCTCTTTTTCTTTTCAGGGGATGATAAAACCTAGGAGGGTGATTGTGGCAAGAGAGTGCCTTGGAGATGGGAAGAAATAAGCTAACCTTGGTGAGGAGGTAAGATTTGAGACACTTCAGACTTGGGTCCAAATCTCAGCCTCGTCACTAACTAGGCCTGTGGCCTTGGGCAAGTCATGTCCTTTCAGATCTTGTATTTCCTTATTGGTAAAATCAAGATAATCATCCTGACTCTACCCATCTCACAGGTTTGCTGTAAGAATAAAATGTGATATTGCCTGCAAAGCCTTGTAAGCCTTAAAGTGGTAGAGAAATAATCCATTATTATATTCCATAAGAGGTGTCATTGTGTATTAAATAGAGAATAAGCCTCTGAGTCAGGAAGATTTGGGTTCAAATCCCATGCCTACCACATACTGGCTGCTTGACCTGTAAGTCTTAGTGTCTTAAGCAACTCTCTAAGACTGTAAGTAAAAGAACAAGTATTGGGAGTTGCCTTATTAGAATTCACTCTACCAATTAAATCAGATTTGGATGTCCATTCCCCCAAAATATGGATATGTGTGTGCATAAGCATGTGTGTATATGTGTGTACTTGTGTGTACATGCATGTATGTATCTATTTCAAGCACTTATCATATCACCATATAGCCATTCTTTGCTATTTTTTGTTTGTATATATGTGTATTATGTGTATGTGTGTATTTAACTGCACCTGCATATACATGTATGTGTATATATATATGTGTGTGTATATGTATATATATATAGTATGTGTGTATATGTACACATATGTGAATATATTTCAGGATTTTATCACATCACCATATAGCCACTCTCTGCTATTCTGTATGTGTATGTATATGTATAACCACATGTGCATACAAGTATATATGTTGTACATATATGTGTGTATATTTCAAGTGTTACCACATTATCATTTAGTCATTCTCTGCTACTCTGTCCACTCCCACCTTCACCTCCAGATTTCCCCAAAACCTTTCTTAGAAGGGTGGTAGGATTTCAGTCTAGAATTGCCCTTGAGAATTCACATATCCATAGATGAAGATTTAGAAGAGGATGGATCCCCAGAGTCTGACCACATCATTTTAGAGATAGGGAAACTGAGACCCAAAGAGTGGATGTGACTTGCCCGAGGCCACACTGGTATTAAGAAACAGAGTTTCTCAACCCAAGTTTTCTATCTCCCATGCTCATTTCACCCTACTGTGCTATGCTGCCTCCCAATTCATTACTTTGGAGAAACACTGAGCAGTTCAACACTGCTCTCCTGTAGCCAGTACATTCTTCCCAAGAGACACTCCAGCATATTTAGTCACAACCTTATCCCAAAGCAGAAATAGCCTTTTTTTTTTTTTTTTAAAAGCTACTGTTGGAAGACTTGGCTGATCCTAAAACAAACACCTCAAAAGTAAAGAGAAGGAGACAGGGAGAAAAAAAATAGGAAACGAATGTTTGTCCCTTGGTGGTAGTGCGGGTGTATTTAGTTTGTTGGATCTACAAGGCAAGATCCAATCTCTTTCCTGTTTGGCATGGGTCTATCCTGAGCTGGTTTCTTTGCAGCAAAGGCCAAGAATGAAGAGAAGTGAGGTTGTTGTTAGAGTGCTGCTGGCAGAGATTGCCAGGCATCTGTTTCTATCAAAGAATCATTTCCATCAGACCCACAGGGTCAGAAGGTTATCGATGCAGAGCTGAATGAGACTTTGGAAGGCCCTAGTCCAACCTCCTCATTTTAAATAGGAGCAAACGGAAGCCAGGAGAGTGACTTCATTATCCACATTCACTTATGAAATGCTTACTGTGTGCTAGGTACGGGGTTTAGCACTGGGGACACAAAGAAAGGAAGGGAGTGTGGGGAACATGGCCCCTGACCACAGGGAGCTTACTTTCTAATGAAGGAGACAACATACAAACAGCAGGACACTTACAAGATGTATGTAGTGTACATGGGTGGTATATGACTTACCCAAGGTCACACAGGTAGCAAATGACCGATCTGAGCTATGAAACCCAGGTCTTCCAACCACAAATCCAGCAAGTTTTCTGCTACATTGTGGTGACTGAAATGTCTCCATCACAGCTGCTGCTGAATCAGGAAATTTCATTGAATGTAGTGTTTGTTGTTGTTTTTTTGCTGCTTGGTTGTGGTTTAGCAGGGAACCTAGAAAAGGGCAGTGCTACAAGGACTTTTAATAAATAAACCTGTTATAATGGAGGGGGACTAGAATCATGGGGTTCAGGGATGGAAGGGATCTTGAAAATCAAAATCATAGGACTATAGACTTAGACCTGGAAGAAAATTTGGACAGCAACCAATGCTCCCATTTTACAGAAGAGGAAATTGAGGTCCTGAGCAAGGAAATGACTTATCTAAGGTCACAGAGGTAGTAAATGGTCTTTCTGACCATTGAACTTCAAGTCTAGACATCTGGGTTTTAGTTCCAGCTCTGTCAATCACTCCCCATGTGACTCTAAACAAGCCATGTAAGCAACTTACCTCTCATTTAACTCATCTTTAAAACTGGGGTTAATTATAATTTATTATTTATAAGTTATTGCTTCAGAAAGTATGAAGGACTATATAGATGGGAAAAATTATTGTGTATGTTTGTTTTTAACATGACCTTTAAAAGAATCTCTTCATGGGATTCCATTCATCCCCTCACTTATACCCCACTCACATGGAGGAAGCTGCCAGCCATCTGTCATGTTGTTATACACCTCTGACAGCTCCTGGAGTGTCTGTCATAATACTCAGGCAAGTTGAGGCATGCCCTGACAGTGGTAATGAAGTGTGTAGAACCTGAAGTCTTTAACTCCCTAAGGCAGTGAGCCGCAACCTCCTTGTAAGGTAGTGGAGGTCAGTGATGACTCTCTGGTTTTCACAACACCTTCTGTGGCATGACCAGAGAAAGACCACCATTTTGACTTGGTAATATGGAAAGAGCCCTGGGTTTGGAGTCAGAGGGCCTGAGTTCCAATCTCAACTCTGCCACTTACTACTTGTGTGAACATGGGCCAGTCTCTTGATTTCTCTTTCTTAATTTATAAAATGAGGGGTTGGAATGGATGACCTCTGCGGTCAGTTCTACCTTTATATCTGTTATCTTATGGTACCATGTTGTTGTTTAGTTGTTTCAATCATGTCCAACTCTTTGTGACCCTAGTTGGATTTTTTTTTGGCAAAGACACTGGAATGGTTTGCCCATTTCTTCTCCAGATCATTTTACAGATGAGGAAACTGAGGCAAACAGGGTTAAGTGACTTGCCCAGGGTCACACCGCTGGTTGGTGTCTAAGACCAGATTTGAATTTAGGAAAAGGAGTCTTTCTGACTCCAGGCCTGGCATTTTATCCAATGTGCCACTTAGCTGCCCATGGTACTATGATTTGGGTTCAAATATTGGTTCTGACATTGAGTTCTGTGACCTAGGACAAATCATTTTATCTTTCTAGATCTCTTTCTTCTGTAAAATGGGGGAGCTGGACTAGATAATCTCTAAGACCCTTTCAGCTCTAAATTTCTGACCCTTTTGCCTTTTGTCTCTTCTAAAGCTCTTTATGGGGATGTGGGGGTATGTGTATGTATGTGTATTTGTATGTATAATAATGATAATAATAATAGCATTTATTAAGTGCCTACTATGTACAAGATCGTGTGCTAAGTACTGTAACTAAATTCAACAAACATTTATTAAGTGCCTACTATGTGTCAGGCACTGTGCTAAGCACTATCACATTTGATCTTCACAACAATTCTGGGAGGTAGGTGCTGTTGTTATCTCCATTTTACAGTAAAGGAAACTAAGAAAAACAGAGGTTAAGTGACTTGCTCAGGGTCACACAGATAGTAAGTATCTTAGGCCATATTTGAACTAAGATCTTCCTGACTTCAGGCCCAGCACTCTATCCACTGTGCCACCTAGCTGCTTCATATGTGTATAATAAACATACATATATACACAGACATACATTCATGCACATACATGCAAGACAATTAAACTATTTCTTGCTGTATGACCTTGGCTAGTCACCTCCCCTCTTCAGACCTACAGTTGCCTCTTCTGCAAACTGAGGGGGTGGGACTAGATGACCCCCTAAATTTCCTTCTAGCTCTAAATCCATGATCCTATCCCTTTCTAAGGTTTTCTTCAGTTCCAACATCCTATGAGTCAATGAAAATTAAATTTGTTTGGAGATTTATTTTTCTTTTTAGAAACTGTATTTTATCCCTTGAGATAATTGGCAATGTTGTGGGAGTGTTACAAAACCAGATGGTTTGGAATTGCTGCTACCTTGGGGACAGTTGAACAACCCCTTCACTAATACCTCTCTGGCCACTTCTCCTCCCTCTGAAACAGTTGGGAGGAAACAGCAGCAGTTGAAATTTCTTTATTTTCTGTCCTTACATGACACTTTGCACCATACCGAGGACGTCATGGGTATACAATAGAGTTCCATATTATTACGCAAGAATGTACATGAGAAGTACTATTATTTGACTGCTCTTCCCACCCACCACCCCACCCCACAGAACCCTAACCCCTTCCAGGAGGTAGAGAATACAAGGAACAGCAGAATGAAGGAAAGCAGCATTCCATTCTCCTCTCCAAGTGGGCATTGTTGCTTTCAGAGGAGAAGGGGCTATTTTCAAGGCTGATGATGGAGTTAAAAGAGCAATAAGAAGAAACATGGAATGATTCAGCAATAAATCCTGCAGGTACGACTGAGGTCTTTCTGCCTTGAGTGGTCGCTCCTGATATCTTCCAGGCCTCAGAGTGGAGGGCAAATATTGAGAATACATGCTATTTCTTGCCATGAAAATGCAGCTGTTTTGCTTAAAGACCCATTCTCTGCCTCCTCCTTTCCCAGAATATTATGGAACCACAGAATCCCTAGGGTCTGTCCCTTGCCAGATTAATTTTCCACATAGTGACCAAATAGGTATTCCTATAACATAGCTCTGCTAGACCAGGCCATGAAAAAAATTCAATGACATCTTATTGCCTCTAGGATTATTGTTATTATTGTCAATAATAATAATAATATCTAACATTTACATAATGCTTTAAGCTTTAGAAAATACTCTTTACATATTATCTCATTTTTACTTCACAATCCCATGACCTAGCCATGCTATTATTACTCCATTTTACAATTGAAGAAACTGAGACTGAGAAAGGTTAAGGGTTTTACCCCTTGTCACACAGCGAGTAAGTATCTGTGGTAGGATTCAAATTCAGAGCTTCCTGACTCCAAGTCCAGCATTCTATTCACTATACCTCTTGCCTACCTTAAAACACAAATTCCCCAGCCTGGCATTTAAAGCCCTCTACAATTTGGTTCTAGCTTACCCTTCCAGGCTTATTTCATTATTCCCCATCATAAATTCTCCATTCCAATCAAAGTGGCCTGCTAACTATTCCTTATACAGAATAGTATATCTCCCACCACCACGCTTTTATACAGGCTGTCTCCCCTCTCTGTGATACACTTTCAACTCCCCTTTGCCTTCTAGAATCAGCTTGTATCAAAACACAGCTTAAATAGTACCTTCTACACTTAACTGATTCCCCAAGGTATGAGTACTTAATACTTTTTGAAATGATTTTGTATTTCTTTATATATTCTTTGTAATTACTTGTCTGTATGCATATTATAGCTCCTAGTAAAAGGTAATCTTCTTGAAGGCCAGAACTACTTGTTTATCTTTACATCTCCAGTGGCTACCTAGGGCAGTACCTTTCCAAAAGCTAGCATTGAATGAATGTTTGTTGAATTGAATTTTATTGAATCTACTTCATCTCCCTGCCTCCAGTTAGGTTTCAGCTACAATTCTTTATTCCACCCAGAAAAAAATAGTCATAGCCTTGCAACTGGTCTATTGCTTTCAAATGTAGACAGCACATATGTCCACATTGTAGCTTCAGAGGCCTTTGGAAGAATGAGACCATGCTGTTTCTCTCCTGACCCTACTTTTTTACATTTTTCTGGCAGTCAAGTTTCAACCCCTCTCCTAGAGGGAAAAAAAATGGAAAAATTCCAGTGTCTATATAAAAGTCCATGTAGGCCCATAAAGTATCTTTCTGCCTTTATCACAGTAGAGAACTTGCCCAATGCTTCCCTGAGAGAAAGCTTGAACTTTGAGGTCCAGTTTGCTTTCTTCTAAGCATGAATGAAAGCTACAGAGGCATTTCTAGGGTGGCCAAGAGACTTTCAGGCTGTATTTGATGTTATGCATGTACAGAGAAGTAAAGCTGACAAAACACAGCAGTCACCAGGGTTAAACGTGGTAGCTACATCCAGCATTAATGGAACTGGGCTCGAGATTAATTACTTATAGGATGACAGAAAATGAAATTATAATCCCTTATTGCAGCATCTCTGGAACATTTTGTAATTTCTAGGGCAACTCTTAAATCTGCTAAATAATCTGATAACTTACAAAAACTAAATGTGCTTATTTGACAGATAAAAGACCTAAGGCACATAGATATGAAGTTACATCCACTGCACTATAAATTTAAATGAGCAATAGGTCCAGGACTAGAATTCTATTCCTATAGTTTACTGTAAGATGCTGCATGCTATAATGGAAAGCACATGGACTTTAAAGTCATAATTGGGTTTACCTCCACAATTTGTCCATTACTTAGGTCTAGTGGATAGAGTTCCAGGCCTGAAGTCAGGAAGACTCATCTTCTTGAGTTCAAATGTGACCTCAGACACTTATTAGCTGTGTAACCCTGGGCAAGTCACTTAACCCTGTTTGCCTCAGTTTCCTCATCTGTAAAATAAAGTGGAGAAGGAAATGGCAAACCGCTTCAGTATCTTTGCCAAGAAAACCCCAAATAGAGTCTGAAGAGTCAGATAGGACTGTAACTACTGAACAATAACATGTGACCTTGGACAAGTTTGTTTCCTTTTCTTAGCCTCAATTTACACCTGTATGTAAGTATAGGGTTGGATCACATGACATCTAAAGTCCCTCTATTTCTGAAATGCTTTGATTATGATAACAATAAAGAATACATAGCTCAAATCACAATAACAACTCACTGCTCAGGCACCGACTATCATGAAAATGATCAATCCAGCCAAGACCTCAGAAATAAACCAAAAGGGACTTTGAGCAGTCAAAATCTGTGTTGTAGAATCCATTATTTACTTCAGGTTCATATCTTGGACACTGACAGCAGCAGTGAGAAGTGACTGACAACTGACAAATTATGAAAGGCAGACAGGAGGACTAAAAATGGGGAACCATCCAGGGACATTACTGTCATCTTCACAGCCCCTGGGCTCTCACATTATGGCACTGCACCTGATGTCCCTAGAGCTGACAGTATTGAAGAGGAGGTTTCATCATTTCTGTACCTACATATCAGAAGCCAAGGAAGTATGCCATGCATTTAAAAAAATTTTTAAATGATCAAATATTTTTTTTGTCCCTCTTACCTTCCCCTCCCCACTTAAAGAAAAAAAGAAAAGAAAAGCAAAACGCTTTTAACAGATATACATAGTCAAGCAAAATATGTGTCTTGCTCTGTGTCTTGGATGTTTTACTTCTCTATCAGGAGTAACATGTGTCATGATTGGTTCTCTGGAATCCTGGTTGACATTTTTAAGGAATCTCCTTCCCAAATGGTTCAAATGAAAACTTTGAGCATTTAACAGGGTAAGCTTCGGTTACCCAGAAGCTTCACTCCTGTGAAACTGTGTGTTTCCAGATTGAGGAAGCTCAGCAGTACTCCCTTGGAATTGTTGCATGAATATTTTCCTGTTTCTGTGTGTTTTGCAAACTTTCACTGCAGGGATGTTCTTATGTATCTCATTAGGAAGAAAACAGGCCTCCACTGCTCTGCGCCTTTCATTAGCCATGTGTTCCAGAGGCTGCAGCAAAGTTGTATAATTCTGTTAAGTAATCACATAGGATATGACAGCAGGGCAAGGAAGAGACTAGCAGATGCCAGCAAGAGAGACTAGAGGTATTTTTAGATGAGGCCTGAACTGTGGTAGAGAGCGGTGTGGGATTGAAGGAAGCTTCCATTCTCCAAGCAAAGGCCACAGCTGAAGGGAGGTTCTTGCATCGGCTGGGTGCATAGACTAACAAATGAATAATATTTAGGAAGAATGATGTCATGAAAAGAAGGGAATCTGTGAGACTGGAATAGTGTCTCTGCTACTCTGAAGAGTCTTGACTTCAGCTGCCAGGCCACATCTGCCAGCCCATGTCCACCCTGACTCAGCAAGATCTGAAACCAATAAGAGAGCAGGAAGCCTCTGCTCGCTCAGTGGTTATAGATAACCCTGTTGTGCCACTGAGGAGGCAGCATGCTATATAATCAAGAGTAAGACCGCTGACTTGAAAATCAGAGAACCAGGACCTAAATCCTGCCCCTGACACTTACTTACTATATTGCTCTTGGGTGAAGTCATTTAACTCACTGTGCCTCAGTTTCCTGAACTGTAAAATGAAAGGGAATAGAATAGATGGTCCCTATGTTCTTTCAAACTCTCTGGTCTCTTCCTATGTGAAATCTGCTCCTTTTTGGTCTAAGCCCCCTAGACACTGATCTTAGGCTCCTGCAGCACTATAAGAATCTGAATGTACTTTCTTCTCCCTTTTGGGTTTTTGAGTATGTAACTCCCATACCCCTACCTGAACTAACTGACTTCCTGGTCTGAATTCCCATGAAACACCCTCTGATCATAAATTTAGATGATAAGACAATAGGTCTAGAGCTGGAAGGACCTAGTCCACCCCCTCTCATTTTAGGAAGACCAAGGAGGCTGGCGACCCAAATTCACATAGCTAGTAAGTGGCAGAGTCTGAATTTGAATTCAGATCCTCTGACTTTAAATCCAGTCTCCTTCCCCCTCTTTTTCTGGACAGGCCTGACTCCTGTTCCTGTCTTCTCTTGGTTTGCTTCATCTTTTCTTCACCCATCACCTAGGACTGTTAAAGACAAACACATAAATTGTATAGGCCAAATAAATGTGTGTGTGTGTGTGTGTGTGTATGTATATGTATATATGTAGGTATGTGTATATATATATGTATATTATATATACATATGTGTGTGTATGTATATGTATGTATACGTGAATGTGAAAGGAATATATTCTTCCCTTCATACCTGCCCTTGCCAATCACCTTAGAGTAATCACCCTCTCACTTACAGACTAGTACAGGGTCCAGGGCAAATGTTTACTGGTTCACAAAACTTTTATCACCAAAGCTTCTTATTACTTTAAAACCTATTAAAGGGGGCAGTTAGGTGGTACAGTCGATAGAGTACTAGCCCTGGAGTCAGGAGGACCTGAGTTCAAATCTGGCCTCAGACACATAACACTCACTAGCTGTGTGACTCTGGGCAAGTCACTTAACCCCCATTGCTTCACCAAAAACAAACAAACCAACAAACCAAACAAAACCCCTATTAAGCTTTAAAAAGTCCTGAGTCTTCCTATTCCTTTTCCTCTCTGCACCCTGCTCCTGCCACCCCTGATTTCCTTATTCTCCCTGGTGTCAGCCCCCTGGGATTCTGAGATCTTCTTTGCTACCAGAGGACTTAGACATTCTAAAGGTCCCCAGGATAGTCTGGGTTGGTAAACAGTTCCCTGAAGTCTTATGTTGGGGCACGCCTTCCTTTTAATGCTGGATTGAGTCCATACCAGGCTTTGATTCATGACTCTGTGGACATTATTAGTGACAAATGTCAAAAGTTAATAGTGCCTGGCATATGGTGCTTATAAAATAAGTGGTTTTAATTTGGGTGTTCAGCATCTCACCATTGACTCACTCTCATTTTTGAGGCTTGATTGTCATTTATGATTTGTCTGTTATGGGCAGTATCTCTGAACACTGGCTTTCTTTCACTTTTCCCATCTCCCTCACTTAACCTTGTCTCTTGGTCACGTAATTAATGATCTGTATGCAAAACACCTCAGTGAAGTAAGAGGGTAGGGACAATTTTTCTGTCTCTGAATGCCTAGTTCACAGCCCAGTACCCCATACTTGTTTTATGTTTTTATGATTTTTTTTGTTGTTTTGGGGTGGAGTTTTTTGTTTGGTTTTGGTTTTGGTTTTTGAGTCTGTATCTGTAATTTCATTTTACTGATGTAGAAAAGTTCCTCATGAGGACCTAGTACAGTGGAAAGAGTGCTGAACCTGAAGTCCCTGGATGTGAATTTGAATTGTGGCTCCATCTTATACCTCCTATTTGATCCTGGACAAGTCACTTAACACCTCTAGGCATCAGTTCCCTCATCTTTGAAATGAGGAGATTAGGCCTCTAAGATTCCTTTCTACTCTAAATCTATGATCCTATAAGAAAACTTCCTCTATCAATGCAGATGGCAGCCCAGAGTTGGCCTAGGGAACTGAGATCTTACAGTGACTTGCCCAGGGTCATATTAGGATTATGAATCAAAAGTGGAACTGGAACTTGGATCTTTCTGATTCTGAGACTGGCTATCATTATTCTATATTGCTCTGCCTGGCATATAGTAAGTGTTTAATAGATGATTGTTTAATTGAACTGAATTAAAGGGAACTTCTATAATGTGACTAGTTTCATTTAATGAATCTGTTTTATAAGTTTGGATTTCCTTATATTGGGTTTTCTTATAGTCAGCACTACTTGTAATTTTTACTATGTTCATTCATTCATTCATTCATTCATTCAACAACTTTTTATTAATTAAGTGCAGAGCCCCATTGCTAGGCCCTGGAAAAGATGTAAAGTTTAAATAATACAGAGTTCCTGTCCTCCAGTTGCTTATAGTCTGGTAGAGAATAAGAAAACACAGATAGATATACTATACAATATTGCATCATAATGGAACAGTAGGTAAATGTAACCTCCTTATTTTACAGATGAGGAAATAGAAACAGAGAGATTTGTGCAAGGTCCTACTGCTAGTGTATGAGTCAAAATCAAACCCAAGTGCTATATTTACATATGACTTTCCCTTTGTCTTTGAAAAATGACTGTTGGTTTCATATATATTTGTATTAATATACTATGTAGCTTGGATATCAAACTTTTATCAAAGAAAATATAATACAAAGAATTTTTCCAATTGATAACTTCTCTTCTTATCCTGTCCTTCCCTGGTTTGAGTATTAGGACCACATTCATCTCATAAAGAGCTTGGTAGAGTGCTTTTTTCTCAGTTACTGAGAATAATTGTGTTTTGTATATATATATGTATCTATGTATCTATATATACATATGTACATATGTCGTACAGATAGACATAGATATATACTGCTTTTAAACATTTGATAGAATTCACTTGTAAATCTGTCTGATCAGGGTTTCTGTTTTTTGTTTCCTTTTAAAGTTTTATAATATGTTCCATTTCACTTTCTGCTCCTACTTCCATTTACTTACCTTATTCCAAGCTCCTTGAATTTACCTAAATTGTTCATTTATCATTCTTTTCACTTATTTATTTTCCCTTTTGACCCTTCTCTCTCCCAGCCTCCCAAGTCTTCCCACCCTAGACTCTCCCTTCTATTCTTCTTACCCTACTCTCCCACAACCTCTCGTGCTGTTAAAGTGAAAAAATTGCTATCCTTTCTCTGAGGCTAGAAGTCTTGACAAATAAGAGGAGCTCTTCTTAATCAGAAGCAATTCTTCCTCTTGTTTTTTTCTCTATTGATTTGGTTTCTTTTCTTTTCATTCTAAGCATGTCACCAACCTGGTTATCCGCATCTACTTTCTTTATCTACTTCATATAGATACAGATATATCATGTGATACTTTGTTACTCCATTTTAGAATGGAATATGTATTATATATCTATTATAACTAATCACTGAAACAAACAACAAACATTTGTTAAGCACCTATCATGTGCCAGGAACTGTACTAGGAGCTAGAGATATAAATAAAAAGAATGAAATGATTCATTAATCATTAGTCATTTATTAATCATTAATCACACACACATATACCCTTATTTTCAGTTTTTTGATACCATAATAGTGCTATCATGATTATGTATCTTATCTGGGTTCCCAGAATCTAAGGTTATTCTTCAGACAAGGCAGGCATAAAATATAGGCAGCTTGATTGTACAGTGGATAGAGCTAGAGTTACCTCAGTTTCCTTATCTTTAAAATGGGGTGATAGTTGTACTTACCACTCAGTGTTGTTCTAGGGATAAAATGAGATATCTAGAAGGGGGTTTGCAAACTGTAAAGTGCTATGTAAATGCTAGCTGTTGTTGTTGCTGATAGTATTTAGGCTAAGGTCAGAAATCTGCTTACTGGCATTTTGTTGTCATTTCCTGTAATGGAAGAAAAGTTGGTCTTGAAATCAAAGGCCTAGGTTTGAGTTCTGACTTCCCCATTGTCTAAACATACAGTCAAGTCATTTAACTTTTTTGAGACTAAAGTTTTCTTATCTATAGCATGCGGATAATGCTTGACTTGGTTTTCGTGTGTCTATGAGGATTAAATTGAATTAACTTGTATAAAGCTTGTATTCTCTATGTTTATTCCCTATGTGTATTCCTACTTTTATTGCATCATGGTTTGTAAAGGTCTTTGTAAACTAGAAAGAGTTAAATATGTGTAAGCTATTGTCATTGGTCTCTTCTGTCCTGAATTCTATCTTTTGCTAGATCTTTACTTAGGATCCATTCACTGTGGTCATGTATTTATTTCCATCTCACTTTGTAAGATCCCTGAGGGTCAAAAACTGGTCTTTTCTGTGGATCTTCTACAGAGCCACAGTGAAGGGAAAAACAAAGTTTAGATACAATATAGTCCCTGCCCTCATGGAGATTAGTAACATAAAGTCTAGTGACACAGACACAAATAGCAATTATGTGTATAATGTGTATACTTAATAAGTATATCAGGGAGGTACAAAACAAATTATTATGTGAGATCTGGGGAGGGAAAGACTATTACAGAGTGGGAACATCAGGAAAGGTTTCCTGGAGGAGGTGACATTTGAACTGGACTTTACAATGTGGGTAGGAATTCAACAAGCAAAAAGAGAGAAGATGAAATTTTCCCAGTTGTAATAACAGTTATGAGCAAATTATCCGGAGCTGGGAGAGCATAGAAATTTGGGGGAAGGAGAGATTGGCCCAGTTTGGCTGGAGCATAGAAAGTTTAGAAAGGGAAAGAAGCATGATGTAGATTTTGTAGAGGTTTAAATATTAGGAATAAGAGTTTGGATGCTTGGTAGCATTTCAGCAGTAATCTGGTAGCTCATGTACTTTGGAACCTTTTGCATGTTTACTCCAGAGGACTCCCCATTCTATCCTCCACTATGTGGAGGATCTTAATTCAGTGCTCTTCCTCATCTTCCATCTAGCTAACTTTGCATTGGCTGTCCCCCACATCTTGAATGCTGTTCCTCCTTATCTACATCTCTTAGCTTCCCATTCCTTCAAAACTCAGTTCAAATTCTACTTCCTGCAGGAGGCCTTATGCAGTACCATTCCCATCTTCCCACTCATACTGCCATCCCCTCTCAGTTCACCTTGCATATATTCTGTTTAGGTCTTAAATTATCTAATTATTTTCACATCTCCATCATTACACATTGTGAACTGCTTTAGAAAGGGGGATATTTTTGCCTCTTTCTGTATTCCCAGTACCTCTCATAATGCTTGGCACATAGTAAGCACTTAATAAATGCTTGGTGATTGATTAATTGATTGACTCAGTCGAAAGTGGTGAGCCAGGAAAGATTTTTAAGCAGAGGAGTGACATGGTTAGATCTATATATCTAATAATCCCAAAGGTTATTCTGGCACCAATATGAAGGATGGTCCTTGGTGACCTTTGAGAGAACAGTTTAAGTGGAATGGTAGGGTCAGGAATTAGATTTCAAGAAGAAAGTGGATATTGAGACAGTTAAGGCACTAGGTAAAGACCATTTAAAATTTTTTCCCTTTCTTTTTTAATCATCAACTAAAAACATTTCAATATAGAAAGAATGGAAAAAAGAAGACAGTATAAAATGGTATACTTCTTTTGCATATAGATTTATTTTTTAAAGTACATAGTTCATTTAAAGTGGTTTTAATATTCTGTGTCCCCTTCTGAATTTCTTTTTGTTTTATTCTTTTTTTAAAAAATTATCATTTCCAATTACATATAAAGACATATTTTTGTTTTATTCTGAGAATTTAAAAAATATTTCATTGATATTTATGTTTAAAGTAGTCACTTCCAAGAAAGAAGGTAGTCAATAAAAATAGAGTAGAGGAATCATTGAGTAGCAAGGATGGCCCTGTTGAGATTGTGTAACATAAATTTGCAGTGAGTAAAATCAACTATTGTGGTTTTTATCCAAATCAACAGCTTTGTAGTAGTGCTAGAAAAATCGGATGATAAGACTTAATTGGGGATGAAACAGATTAACAAGATGAGCAGATTGGAGGAAGAATAGATTTTAGAGGGGTTATTCCAGCAACATTAAAGTAGCATACCACAGAGAAATCAAAGCCAGAATGAGGGATATGGATCAGGAGATTAGAGACTGGACATCGCAATAAGAGTGAAAAGTAGGTTTAGTATAAGAAAGAAGGTGGCAAAAGTAGAAGGATGGGAGATGTAGGCCAGAGATCAGAATTTGAAACCTCAGGAGGTTGGAAGGGGAGCAATTATTCTAAGAGATGACAAGACCATGATGGTTCTTGGCTGGAATAGAGTACAGAAGGAGGGCATCAGAGTTGAGACATTTGAGGTTTTGTGTGGTCAAGTTATTAGAGGGGTCATTTGTATGAATATTAAATTCTTCAAAGATGATAACAGGATATTTTGGAGAGAAAAAACATAAACTAAGGACTAAAATCATTGAGAAAGTTAGATGAGTGGCATGAAGGACAATAGATGACAGCAACAAGGTTGAGGAATGATATAAATGAACTACATAGACCTTAGAAGAGAAAAAGTTATTTAGCAATGATAGTAGAAGAATGTGCTGGGTACGGCAGCTCTCTGGACTGTCCCTCCCCTTCCTCTAGCCCCATTGTGGGGGGAACAAGGGGAAGGAATGTTCTCTAATGGAAAGGGTTGCAAAGGATTTGTCATCATTCTGTGAAGAGCCAGGTTTTATTTATTTACAACACATGTAAGATGTGTTGGCTGAAAACTTCAAGAATGTATATAGGAGTTTTGTTTTGTTTTTTTCCCAAATGAAGCAGGACTTCCAGAGGGCATCAAGAAATGGGCCAGACTAGTGGTGTCAAACTCAAATAGAAATGAGGTCACTAAACCATTCGTAAGGACCCCTGAGGGTCATATGTGGACTTAGAAAACCATGTACTAATATATTGTTGTGTTGTTATTTATTTTGTACTGTTTCCCAATTGCATTTTAATCTTGTTTGGGCAGCACTCAGGAGTATTGGAGGCCACATGTTTGATACCTCTGGGCTAGATAGTGGGCAAACTGGGTTGGAGGTTCAAGGGCAAAGCATGGACAAGCTGTTCCACTACTATGAGGAGGCTGAATGACTGTGCTTGGGAAACCCATATAACAGGAGAAGGATTAGCATGTCAATACTCCATGCCAAAACTTAGCTGCTAGTGTTGAGTAAGGTTGACTCTATTTGCCCATTATCAGTGGGGTTTGACCTTTTATTTGTTTTTCTAAGAGTGGGAATAGGATAATAGTGAAGGTGACTCATCCATATTCTTTCCCTTGTTACCAAATTCACCACGCTCATAGCAAGGTGGCTAGCCAGGTAGAGCTGGTTTTACAAATTTGGGGCTTTTTAATCACTGTCCTTTAATCGATTAAGCTAATCAGTCATAGGTGTATGTTTCATGATATATTTCAGTGATCAATACATCTGTGAAGTTTCTGGCATGTACCCCTTCCCTCATTAAATGGTGAGCTTCCCATTAGGTTGTGAAGTCCTTGAGGAAAGGAACTGCCTTTTGCCTTTCTATGTATCTCCAGCAGTTGGCAAGTGCCTGGTATATATTAGGTGCTTAATAAATGTTTGTTCACTGTCATCCATGCAACACAACCCCAACCATACTATACATATGGGCATACATAGGCATGCGCATACTTGAATACTCCTCTCTGCTCATTTCTGCACTCTCACTCCCACACAGACTGTAGTCTTCTTTTTCCTGCTCTCTTCCATTATTTCTTCTTCTTCTTGTTCAGTCATTTTTTCAGTTGTGTACAACTTTTTGCGAGCCCATTTAGGTTTTTCTTGGCAGAGATATTGGAGTGGTTTGACATTTCTTTCTCCAGCTCATTTTACAGATGAGGAAATGAGGCAAACAGGATGAAGTGACTTGCCCAGCGTCACACAGCTAGTAAGAGTCTGGGGCCAGATTTGAACACATGAAGATGAGTCTTCCTGAGTCCAGGCCTGGCACTTTATCCACTATGTCACATAGCTGCTCCATGGTCACTACTACTTCCATAAAATATACCCTTCTGCTCAAACACTGGGAAAAGAGAAGGAAGAGACACAGGACACCCTGATGCCCTGACCGACTCGGGGCAAGTATTCTATCAGATGTGGAAGCAGATAACTTTCTCAGTATTTATGAAGAAGGTGTTAGAGGCTCACCGCCTCCCTCCCCCCAAGAAATATGGTGACCCAAGTGCTCTCTACTCCCAGCTTTCACTTCTTGGTTGTTTGACTTTTGATTCTCTCTTTGTATATAGATCTCCATTACTGAGTTTTTCCATAAATAAATGCTAGCATTTTGTTCCATTCCCGTTATCGTCTACTGGCTAGGCTGGGTCACGTGTGTGTGTGCTTAATTTTATGAATCAGGAGGGAAGGCCTGGGTATTGGTCTAAGCTCTTCCATTAACTTGAGTGACCTCATTTTCTCATCACTAAAATGGGGATAATAATCATTGCTCTGTGTATTTTACAGGGTGATAGTGAAACTAAAAGGAAAACAAAGACATGAAAGTGTTACACAAGATGTTCAGTCATGTCATCACTCTCTGCGATCCCGTTTAGGGTTTTCTTGGCAAAAATACTAGAATGGTTTTCCATTTCCTTCTCCAGCTCATTTTACAGATGAGGAAACTGAGACAAACAGGGTTAAGAAACTTGCCCAGGGTCATACAGCTAGTAAGTGTCTGAGGCTGAATTTGAACTCGGGAGGATGAGTCTTTCTGATTCCAGGATGCTCCCTCTATCCACTAGCTCTCATTCATCATACAAATATGAGGAATTAAGCTAAGCTTTTGTTCCCCATCACTTTTTTCTATTACTTAACTCCCAGTGGGTCAGAGCCATCATACTGTGCAGGCATTGCATCTCACCTTTTCCCAGGACTATGCCAACAGTGGCAGCTATAGTACCCTCTTCCTCATCTTAGGTTAGTTTGAGGTAGGAGAGGATGAGGTGGGAAGTGAACGTCTTGAGGCAGGATTTTTTTTTTTTTTTTTTTTTTGCCGCAGTATCCCAACTAGGCTGTCTTGAAGTATTTAGCTGCTAGACCTTTCTCTCAAGGCATAGTGCTGTTGTTACTTGACTATGTCAGACCTATATAATTGAAAAGGAGGGAGAGGCCCTAGAAAGGTCTGGGGCCCTTGGGCTAAATGTAGAGGGCTGGGTTCCCCCTCTGCCTACAACACCCAAGCTGAGCTAGAGTCAGCCAAGTGCTGAGCTGTGCACTTCTGCTGCCTAGTCATGTGGGACCTATCAGCCATGTATTGGGGGGGGTGGTATTTTCCCTTCTTCCCCCCCTCCCCAAGGAAAAAAAATAATAGCACTTTGTACTTACCCAGAACCTTCCCTTAGGATCTCAAGGTTGCTAACAAGCTATCACTTGTCTCACAAAGGCACATCTGAGAAGTCGATGGCAGGTGTGCTCACTTCTCTAAGCCCCACAGTGACCTTCAGCCTCTCCTCACAGTTTCCTCTTCTAGAACATGGCAAGCCCATGTCATTTGGTCAGGTATTATTGACCACAGGAAGTAGAATCCTTTCCTTGACCCCCGACTCTGAATTTGGTATTTGTCTGTCTGACTTTTCTTCCACAGTAACTTTGAAAGGAGTGGACTGATATAAAAATAAACCTCATCTTCAATGTATGTGTAGGAATTTGTTTTTCTTGACTTCTAAATGGATTAGGGAGGGGAAAGGAGAGAATTTGGAACTGGAAGTAAAATTGAATAAAAAAAAAACCAACAAACTTCAATGTATGGATGACTTTACCCCTTTAGAACCAAATGGCATCTAATAAAATTTCCCAAATAGACACACCTTTTGTAATATTAATTTTGATGAATTTATTATGCTATAGAACAGATGAATGATTGTTACCATAGGTGACAAGACACTTAAGCTGTTGCCTCTGCAGTAGAATGAAACCCAGACAGAGGAGATTCTCACACCTAAATTGACTATGAAACCTGAAACAGCTGCCTTTCCATAGGCAAGAGCTATGACCTGAACTTGGTGGGCTAAGCTATGGGGAGGCAGCCCTTCCCATCCATCCTGGTTATGTCAAGACAATGGCAATATCTTGTTTATGGAAACCTGGCCCCATCTCCACCCAGTAAAAGACATTGAAGAATTGTGTCTCTGAGAGGGAAAACACTAAGGATATTCCTATCATTTGGGGGATGATGTTTGGGTTGTGTTTTTTCCTAGTTCAGCCCCATGGGGTTGTGGTTCCAAAGAGAGAGGTCGAATCTTTCCATGTCACTGGGAGAGCTAAGCTCTGTAGTAGGGCTTTTCTTGTCTAGATGTGTTTGTTTGGGACTGGAGGGAACTGTGTAAACATCCTGAGTGGTTCAATAAACCTGGTATTGGCAGCCACCAATAAGCACTGATCTCAGTTTAGTCTATAGATTCATATAGTAGAATGTTTCCTGAGTATATTTTTATGTCTAGAAGTATGCAAAGTAACCAGGCTAGATATAGTTGCCATATTAAGTCTAACTTGTAACTTCAGCTGCCATCTTGAAAGATCGGTTAATATGTTTTAATGGGCATTTATTTCTTCTATCACTATAAATGGATTTCCATGAAGTTTGCTCCCTATATCAAATTTACAGAGCTATTTGATTACACAAAGTGAGGTCCCCAGCTCACAGAATCACTAGTATCTTTGCTCCATTCGCTCACTGAGCATAGTAAACTTGTCTCTTCTGAGCCTCAGTTTTCTCATCTATAAAATGGGAATAATAATCACTGCCCTACCCCATTTAGGTTGATGAGAGGATCTAATGAGATATTTGATGTGGAAGGGCTTTCAAATGTTAAAAATACTATACAGATTTTTAAATTCAAGTAGATTCAGTTGTCAGTATTATAGTATGGGCTGTGGGAGCCAAGTACATTTCAATAAAGTATTATTGGGATGGGACCCTCCTGGTGATATAATGTCTAGAAATAATAAGGAGCAAAACTGGAATGTTAGCTTGGGTCCTTGGACTCTAGATCCTGAATGCTTTCCTCTTCACCTTAAATAATACCCCACTTTACCTATTGTTGCAGTTTCCTGGCTCATCATTCATTGTTCTCCAGTCTCTTCCTTTTTACTGTATTCAAATGCCTTCTTAGGTAGCTAGGTGGCGCAGTGGATGGAGAACTGGACCTAGAGTCAGGAAGACCTGAATTCAAATTTGACCTCAGACACTTACTAGATGTGTGATCCTGGGCAAGTCACAGAAATTGTTTGCCTTGGTTTTCTCAGCTGCAAAATGGCGATAATAACAGCACCTGCCTCACAGGGTATCAAATAAAGTAGTATTTGTAAAGTGTTTTACATAATGCCTGGTACACAGTAGGTGCTATATAAGTGCTTATTCCCTCCCTCTTCTGAAGTGATTTCTACCTGATCCATTCCAGTGACCAACTGGTAGCTGAGACAATAACAGAGTCTCTATTTTAGGAACCCTCCATTTCTACATTTACTTTTGTAGCTCTATCAAAAGTACATTTGTCAGGATGATTGTTATTGCTTCTTTATGAGGTACATGTATTCAGGATGCCCCTTAACAGACACCAGCAGTGGCTGCTAGCAGCTGTTCAGCAATATTATGGAACCTCACTGTTATCTGGGAAATGCCACATAGAGCTCATGAGATTTTCTTTTCTAAAAAGTGAGCTGTGGTAACAAACAAAACAACGACAACAACAACAAAAAACCCCTGAAAGCTTTTACAAAATTCATCACATACAAGGTTCCTTTCTGATATGGGGACATTGATGATCTCCAAAGTCTGAAAACTAAGCAAGAAGACCCAATGTGTGACATGGAATCTTAGAGCAGGAAGGGACCTTAGATAATCAGCTAGTCCTGCCATCCCTTTGGAGGTGATTTCATGTCATAGTTCCCCTGACCACTGCCCCAAACCTTTTCTATTCCCCTTTAAGCCTAATCTACCCCACCCCACCTATCTCTCAGATTTTACCTCCTACTTTCTTGAGGTCAAGGCTCTCCACTGGGAGATTCCTCAATTCTCTTCCTCTCCGTCTGAGACTTTCCTAGTTATTTTCACAATCTTTTTCTCCTTCTGACTCAGAAAGAAAAGCAGCTCCTCATTTCCAAGGTTAAATTGTTCCCTAGATTCCATCTCTTGCCATCTCCTGTAGGAGTTCTCTCTTCCCTCCCTTCTTGCATCTCCAATCTCTCCCTTTAAAAAAACAACAAAAACAAAAAACTGTATCCATGTCCTGTTGCCTACATGTTTAAATCTTCTGTGTCCTAATAGAATATAAGCTTCTTGACTCTATTATTCACTTAAACTACTGTCCCATCTTTCTCATTCCCTGTCTTTACCTCAAAACTTCTCAGAAGAATAGTCTGCATATAGTGCTAGTACTTCACTCACTTATAATCTGACTGCTACCTACCCTATCATGCCTGCTCAAAGATCTTTGGGATTTTTTTTTAATTTTTAAAAATTTACTCTGTTAAATAATTCAAAATTATACATAAAACTATTTTAACAATAATTTTTAAAATCTTGAGTTCCAAATTTTCTCCCTTCTTCCCATGCCTTCTCCTTCCTTGAGATGGTGAAAATTTTGATATTGATTATACATATGAAGTGATACAAAACCTATTTCCAACCATGTTGCAAAAGAAAATGCAAACAAAATAATACAATAAAAATAAAGAAAGTTTAAAAAAGTGTGCTTCTATCTGCATTCAGAGTTCATCAGTTCTCTCTCTGGAGGTAGATATCATTTTTCATTATTGGTTCTTTGTAATTACCTTGGATCATTGTCTTGATCAGAGTAATTAAGTCTTTCACAGTTGATCATCCTTACAATATTGCTATTGTTGTGTACAATGTTCTTTTTTTATTAATTTATTTTTAGTTTTCAATACTCACTTCCATAAGCTTTTGAGTTTTATACTTTCTCCCCTTGCCTCCCCACCTCCCTCCCCAAAACAGTGTGCAATCTGATACAGGCTCTACAGTTACATTCTTATTAAACATATTTTCACATTAGTCATGTTGTAAAGAAGAATTAGAGCCAATAGGAGGACCCACGAAAAAAAAAGAAACAAAACAAAACAGAAGGAAAAAATAGTATACTTCAATCTTTATTCAAACTCCATAGTTCTTTCTCTAGATGTGGATAGCATTTTCCATCATGAGACTTTTGGAGATGTCTTAGATCCTTGCATTGCTGAGAAGGACTAAGTCTATCCAAGTTAGTCATCACCAAACATGGCTGTTACTGTGTACAGCGTTCTCCCCTTTCTGCTCAGTTCACTCAGCATCAATCCATAAAGTCTTTCCAGGTTTTTCTGAAGTCTGCTTGCTCATCATTTCTTACAGCACAATAGTATTCCATTACATTCATATACCACAACTTGTTCAGACATTCCCCAATTGATGGGCATCCTCTTAATTTCCAATTCTTTGCCACTGCAAAAAAGAGCTGCTATAAATATTTTTTGTACATATGGGTCCTTTTCCCATTTTTATGATCTCTTTGTGATACAGAACTAGAAGTGCTATTGCTGGATCAGAGTATGTACATTTTTGTATTTTAGGCACAGTTCCAAATTATTCTCCAAAATGGTTGGATCAGTTCACAACTCCACCAACAACGTATTAATGTTCCAATTTTCCCACATCTTCTCCAACATTTATTATTTTGCTATTTTGTAGGTCTTTGGGATTCTTGTTTCCTCTTCATGAAATCTAAATAAGGGCTCTCCCTCAGGGTCTCTGCCACTATTAGCTTTCTCTTTTCTTTCTACATTCTCTCCCTTGGCAACTTCATTCATTCACATGGCTTCAACAATCATGTCAATGAAAAAGACACATTCATATTCTCCAAGACCAGATCTTTATTGTCAACTGTCTCCTGGATATCATCTGGCAGGGTCTGCTCTTCTAGGCCTGATGTGGTACCAGCAAAGATATTTCACCAACAACCCCATAGATTTTGTGGCCTTCGTGGGAATAAAGATGATCCAGGCAACCCTAGTAGTGAGTAAAATGGAGCATTCTTTAGATGAAGTAGAGAGAGCTTTGGATTTGGAGTCCGAGAACCCAGATTGAAATTCCAGTTCTGTTCCCTACTACCCATATAATTTTATACAGGTCCCTTATCCCCTCTGGGTCTTAGTTTCATTACTCATCAAATGAGGGTGTTGGACCCAATGACTTGAGGTCCCTTTCAGCTCTACCTCTACCAAGTGATCGGAGCCTTCTCATTGCCTCAGGCCCAGGACACTTATGAACAAGACAATTAGTCCTACTCTTTACTGGTACCATTTCTGTCATATTTTGCTGCCTCAGTTCATAATAAGAGCTAACATTGATGTAGAGTTTCAAGGGTTGCAAAACACCTTACATATACTTTATATACATTATTTCATTTGAATTTTTCGGTGATCCCGTGAGGAAAGTGCTACATGGGTGGTTTGCCAGCTCATTTTACAGATAAGCAAACTGAGACAGACAGGGTTAAATGACTTGCCCAGGGTCACACAACTAGTAAGTATCTGAGGCCAGATTTGGGCTTAGGAAAATGAATCTTCCTGACTCCAAGACCCTCCCTCTATCCACTGTGCCACACAGCTGCCCTGCCAACCTTCTCATTTTAAGAAACTCGGGCCCAGAGAGGTTAAGGAATATACTCAAAATTGCTCACACTGGTTGTGTCAGAGACTTCATTTGAACCCAGATCCTCCTACTCCAGATCTAGGGCTGCCCCCCCAACAGCTTTTTTTATGAACTTCTTCTTTATGTTGTGTATAGATAAATGAGTGCAAGTTGTATTCTTTTTTTTTTATCCCTGACGTATCCATTTATTCATATATTGTGGTTAAAAACCAAACTCCCTACTGTTCCAGGTGAGCATATTAGGAGTTTGATGCAATGTACTGTGTAGGCCTTTCATTCTCAAGCCTAATTATTAACAATGCATTTATACTCATTAGGATAAATAACGTTTACTGAGCCCTCAATCCTGATATGCAAAAGGAAAAACTTTTAAAATTCAAACATACTTTCATGGGCTGAGGCTTTCCTCCTGTGAGCAGGGAAACAAGAACTTTTGTGGGGACCTGGGGAAGGAACAGAGGAATAAGAAGAAACCACATAGCACGACGTATCTGTGTAGTTTTCAGAGGCTCAGATATTCCTCCCAAGGCTCTCACGTAATAATCCACTTCACCCTCACCCCTTCCCTTCTCAACCTTTCCTCACCAGCTTTCTTTCCACTGGACTCCTTTTTGTTTCTATTTTCTCAGACAATTAGCCCCCCCCCCCCCCCCCCCCCCACCCAGAAGCTTGCAGGCACCAGATGCAGGGGGAGAGAAAAAGGAGGGGAAGTGAGGAGTGGGGAGGGATATAGGGTGGGGCTCTCCACTTTCTGCCCAGGGAAATTTCAAAAGGGAGTGTCAGAAGCCGGGCAAATAGTGATTAAGGGGGAGGGAGTGACATTTACTGTCCACTGCAGGACTGAGCTGGTGTTGGCTGGAGAGCCTCCAAACTTTCCTTGCTGGTTATCTGGGGCCCTAAGATATGATTTAGACTGGCACAGCTTACTGACTTAACCAGACACTCCTTTACAAACACAGGGACTAGAGACACAAAAAGGAGGGGCTCTACCTCCCTACTGGAAGGATCCAGCCAAGAGGCAAGTCTAATATAACTTTTCCCTTTCTTGCTGTCTCCCCAAGCCCCTCTGCATTGCCAACTTCCAGTTATTTTGAAAGATAATCTTCAAGCCATCCTCCCCTCTAAAATATCACCCATTTTCCCAAGGCTTACTCCTTTCAGTTGGAAGCTCCCAGTTGCTATTGAATCCATAATCTGGCCCCACCCTAACTATCCAACCTGATTTCCCACTACACCCAACACACCCTCTGCTCCAGCCTAGTTGTCCCACTTCCTCTCTCTTCCTCCAAGGCCTTTATTCATACTCTTATCCTCAGCATGAATTTCCATTCCCCTCATTCTGTCTTTGATATTCAAATTCTCCCATCCTAGAAGACCCAGCTCTTCCTCCGCTTCCTCAGTGAAGCTTTCCTTGACAATATCAGCCCACTAGAATCTAATTCCTTTCTCACTTATTGTCTGTGCCCCACAATTACTGCCTAATTATATACTGCCCTATTTTTTTAATTGTACACATGGCACAATGTACCACTTAATTATATCAGTTTATAATACTGATTCCTATACGAATGCCTTAGGATTGTAGGATTTGAAGTTGGAAGGGACCTTTGAGAACATTTAATCTACCCTCCCCACTGATTTGATAAATGAGGAAACTGAGGCCCAGAGGAGTGAAGACGAAACCTAGTTCATCGGTTATTTTATGAGTTTGTCTCCCCGACTAGATTGCTAGCTCTTTGAGGTCGGGGACCATGCCTGATACTTCTTTGCATCATCCACGGTAGCTAGCACAGGGTGGGAGGCTTAGGAAATACTCCGTAAAGAGTTGTTGGTTGGTCCATTGGGGAAGGGAATAACTATTTATATGGCACCTACTAAGTGCCAGACACTCATATAAGTACTTTAGAAATGTTATCTCATTTGATTGATTGAGGTGATTGATTTTGGGGAGTCTGTGGGGAGCTTTGATTGCTATTGGGCTGTGGGTGGGATAACAGGGAAAATATAATTGGGTTTTCAGTGAGTGATTTTGCATGGGACCTGTAAGTGGGAATTTGTTTCAGATACACAAAGCCTTCTACTGCTCAGGCCACAATAACTGAAGAGGAAAATTCCTAATGAACTAATTCCTAATAAGATGTTAATAACTCACCTGCCAGGAGGCATAAATAGGAATAGAGAAAAGGGGCACTGCTTAACACAAAGGAATGAATTACTAATGCTTAAAAGAAGTCAGACTCCCCAACAAATTCGGGAGTTTACAATTCAGACTGGGCATAAGAACACTTGTCACAAAATAAGGGAAGAATTCTCTCCAATAACTGTAAAGGTTCAAGGAGCAGACTGAGTGCAGGATTCACTCTGCAGGGTTAGGGAGGAGACCTGGAGGCCGGTACTGTGGCTCCTGAAAGTGAAGAATCATCAAATGTCAGAGTTGGAAGGGACCACCTACAGGAAACCTTTCCTGACACCCTCCACCCCAATACTAGTGTCTTCCCTCTATAATTATTTCCAATTCGTCTTGTGTATAGCTTGTTTGTACATAGTTATTGCATGTTGTTTCCCTCCTTAGTCTGTGAGCTCCTCAAGGGCATCAACGATCTTGTGCCTTTCTTTGCATTCCCAGTACTTAGCACAGTGCCTGGACCACAGTAGGCACTTAATAAGCATTTATTGATAGACTAACAGGGGTTCTTCACCTGGGATCTGTGAGCTTGTTTTAAAAAAGAAATGTATTTTGATAACCATTTCAATATATTTATTATATATTGTAATCACATATAATTGTATGTAATTATAAATGTATTGTATATATGTTTCCTTTGTAATCCTATATATTTTATTTTATGCATTTTAAAAAATTTATTCTGAGAAGGGGACCAGGGCACACAGAAAGGTTAAGAACTGCATTTTATAAATTAAGGAATTAAGGCCCAGCAAGGTGAAGTGATTGCTCAAGGTCACACAGTAGAAAAGCCCCCAGGATAAGAACCCAGGTTTTCCAAGTCCAATAATGGAGCTTCTTTCCACTATTCCTTTTTGGGTAGATGAGGAATTTCTGGGCAGGGAAGCCTTCTGGAGACCATTTATAAACCACCACAAAGGTGGCCGCTTACTCCCTCTATACTTAGAGCTTGCTAGTTTTGTCCTTGGCCTTATGCCATTTCCTTTTAATTATATCTATCTATATACATACACACATATATACACATATATACATACATATATCTACTATATATATGTGTGTGTATTTTTTTATTTGCATCTGACTTTGAGAAAACTTAAAAGCTGACAGGCTCATTTGCTGAATGCTCCCAGAAACATGCACTTGGACACAGGCATAGATAAAGCGAAACAACATATAACTGAATAAGAGAGGTCAAAATGCTGATTGAGGTAAATGCTTGTTGAATTAAACTGAATTATGGCTTGGGGGATCAGAGAAGAAAGCTTCGTAGAGCAGGAGGCATTGTTCAAGTGCCAAACTGGAAGGGTCATCTGCTTACCTTGCCATAGCACCAGTTAAGCAAGCCCCTGTGAGTAAGTGTATCCCCACCCTTTTCCTTGGGCACAACCACCCCAGCTCTGAAAGTTCCCATTTCTGTTGGGACTTGACTTATATGATTAGAGCTTTCCTGCCCAGCTCAGAACATCTAAAAAATAAGAAGCTGTATATCCAGTATCTCAAGTGGTCTCCCTGACTTGCTATATGTGTCAAAGCAGTGGTAAAGGCTATGTCTGTTGAAATGCCAGTCCCTGGGTTTTGGGTGCTGGATCCACATCCACCCCCCTGGTGAGTGATTTGGCCCATTCTACAGATTCAACAAGCATTTGAGCATTCAAATTCATGAGCCAGGCAGTGAGTATACAAAGGTTTGCTAGTCCTCATGTATGCTTACATTCTATGGTACAAATAGGAATATAACTATTGAATACGAGAGGTATAAACAGAGTGCTCTGGGGGATGAGGGCAGCAGGGATTAGGTTGAATTCTCAGGCCTTGGCACCTAGTTGTATTTCTGTGTAGGGAGGGAAGGAGGACGGAGTGAAGTAAGGAGGAGGGAGTTAATATAGAGGGAGGAGCAAAAGATCACCGAAATGTTGAGCTTGGGTGACTGGAGGATGGTGGTACTACTGATAATAAATAGGGAAATTGGAGGGAGGGGCAGAGAAAAGACTGACACTGAGGTGGGGTGCAAAGATTTTTTTTTCATTTTGGATATAAAACCGGAGGTGCCCTTAGAGGTGGATTTACTCTCATTGAGGTCACAGTGCCTGTTCAGAGTTCAGGCCATTCTGTTCTCTTTTAGGTGTTTCCAAATCCCATTTTAGTGTCATGGCCTAAAAAGAAAAGTTTTCAGGGGTAACTGTGCATCCATGGAGTTTCTGAGGCAGTCAGGCTTGCACCTTATAACCCCACCTGGGGATGTTCCTAATCCTCCACCTGGACTGTTGTTGGAAGAAAGCTATAGTTACTGTGCTTCCCTCCCGCGTTCCCCTCCTTTTGCCTTGTGAGTAAGAACTGGGCTGCGTTTAATTGGTTAAGTTATGCCCAGGTCGTTTAAGGAGAAAACATAATTCTAGTAATTTTATTGGACTCAAGTTTCAGGCAAATGGAAATAAAATTGCCTTTTAAAAGTGAAAGATACATACAAGTGAATAAAACAATAATAAAAAAAAAAGCCACCCGCGATTCCTGATAAATGGTATAAGGCATTTTATGATATGTTGGAGGAGAGAGAGAGACACCCAGGGGAAAAGGGAGGAGAAAAAACAACAACCCTAACACTGCTTTCTTTTCTGCCATTCTCTTTCAAAGGAATTTAATTTGCCTGTTATAAAGTGAAGCATGAAAAGCTACTGGTAAAATTGGTACTTGTCCCACTTGGTGCTCAGAGCTTAATAGTACAGGTGGACGCAAGCGGCTGACTGCCAAATACTTTTGGTTTAGAGGGAGGGGTGGGAGTGCATTCTCAGAACCACTCCTGGAATGGCTTAGCTTGCTTCACACAAATCAATGACAACCTCCTGTCGGCTGCAGGCACCCATGAGCTACTTTTCACTTTAATTCCTATAAAGCGACACTGGTGGCTTTTATGATAGGAGCCGGGCTGGAGAAAGGAGACCGAAGGGACAGCAAGGTGGGTTAGCATCGGAATCTTTTCTCCCGATCTCTATTGAGGATTAAGAGGAGGGAGTCAGGAAAGGGGAACCGATGGGGGAGAGCGTAAAGAGGAAAGGAAAACGGTTTGTTTGTGAAAGTTTCTGCTGGTGGTGCAGGGCCGGATTTCATAGCGCCTGGGTAGAGCAGGCGTTTTCTTTTCATAAAGTGATCCTTTTCTCTTGGTTGGGGGGGGGGGGGTAAGAGTGGGGCGAAGTGGGTAAGGGAGGTCGGGACGGCGGAGTCTGTCTTCTTTCAGCATTGTCACACATAGCTCGCTAGGGTGGGTTAGCACGAATTCGTATCGGATCCTATCCCCGCCACTGTTCCCTTTATTGCCCAACCTGCAAAACTGGGGATTTGAAATCCCTTGGCGGATCATACAAAACGTGTCCACTCCAATTTACCCCTCGCCACCTCCTCCCTCCAAACAAGGCAGGTTGAAGTCAACAGTGAATTGGGGGGAGGAACCCCAAACCAGTAGGATCTCTCACATTCACTCCTTCCAGAGACAGGCTCTATCATCCTATGGGGGGGGAGCAGGTGTTGGGGGGAGTGGTGAAACTGCCTGGAAGTCTTTTAGGTGATTAAAAGAAATAGGTTAATTAATGCATGTAGGTGGTTAGTTTAAGTCCTCTTTCCACCTCCATTCATTACTAGATTCTAAACTTTAACCAGCTACAGCCGTAACCAATCCTTGCCAAATCTGAGTCGGGGCTGGGGGTGGGGGGTGGGGTGGAAGGGGCACTGAAAGCTTTATTTAAAAGGTTCTGCGGGTTTCACGCGAGCCTCAGTTCGGCGACTGCGAGGAAGGGCGTCGTTGGTTGCTGCTGTACTCTACAGGTTGCGGGGAAAGCCACCCAGGTCCTTCAGCAGCCCCCAAAGCTGTGCTACAAATTAGCAAGGGAAAGGGAAGGCAGACGCTGCAATCTCTATCTCCACTGTGTTCTCTCTGGAGTTTAGGCAAGGATGTGGAGCTAGGAGGTTCGCCTTGCTTGCTCTATCCCGGGTGACCCTGGACTCTGCTGGGGGGAGGGGGGAAGCCGAATGGGCTCCCCCTCTTTGTGAGAGGGGGGAGACAGACCAGACAGAGGGTCGCGTTCCCGAAGATGCCATGCAGATTTCTATCTTCTCACTGCTGTGGTTTGGGTGTGTGGAGAGCTATGCAGTTGTGACTGTCTAAAGACTTTGTCCTTGGCTGTAGGAATAGGTTGACTCGGCTGGAGTACTTGAGATGCCGGCCTTGGGATGCCTCTGGCTAGGTTAACTGGGTGTTCACTCCATCCGTAGACCAGGCTGAAATGCATACTCTGTTTCCCTAAAGTTTGAGTGGAGTAAATCCGAAATTCCTTGAGGGCTGAAATCTGCGGGGAAAGCAGAATGCTATTTCTGGGTCTGAGCCGTAGCCCTTGCAAAGAGCAGGAAATGAACCAGGATCTTGGCTCCAGGTCCCCTCCCTTGCCTCACAGAGCGAGTCCTGCACTCGGTCTGCTCCCTGTTCCTTTGCACTTGTTGACGAAGTTGCTTGGAAAGCATGCTTCCCTTATTTCGTGAAAAGTGTTTCTGTGCCCTAGTCTAAGTTGTAAACTCCTGTGCTTGGATGGGGGTTTGGGGGGGGGGGGGATTCTGCTTTTCTAACACCTACTATACAGAAAAGGCCTTTTCGAGATAGGATGTGTTCAATCCATTTATATTTGACTGATTGGCTAATCAGTGAACTGTTAGAACCCCTCTACGTTCAGTATTTTTTAAATGATAATGAATCGGCAGGAATAATCCGATTCTTTCCTCTCTTCGTAAAATGTCGGAGTCGTTTGTGGAAGCAGACAGAGGGAAGAATGCCAAGTTCGAGTTTCTCCCACCACCTCCACCTCCCCAACTTCAACTCCTTATGAAACTTTCACCCAACTAAATGGCAAAACTTAAATTCTCCAAAGGGCTTGGTGGACCCCACTAAACTCACCTCATTGGGTGTGGCCAAGAAAGGAATCCAGATGTAGTGTACTTGTCCTCCCTCCCTGACTCTCTCTCTGCTCCTTCCAAGGGCCTAAGCTAGGAAAAATGCCTAAGAAAAGCACCTAGCATCTGCTTTCCCCAGTCTTTCCTGGGGTAAATCTCTTCAACTGATATAACTTTGAGAAAACACACACACACACACACACACACACACACAATAAAGTGGATACATAATAATCCATTACAATTTGCAGAAAATACCAAAAATAATCATACTTTGACTCAGTAATCTCAGTACTGAGAACATGCTCTTAAATATCAAAAAGGAGTAAAAAGGAACTATCTATTAAAATATTTATAGCAGCATTATTTGCAATTGCAAAAACCTAGAAGCAACATAAATGTCTAGAGAATGACTGGGCAAATTGTGCTAGGTTAATATAATGAAATTTTGTAATAAAATTAAAGTTGATAAATCTGAGGAATATAAAGAAAGCTGGAAGGACCTTTATGAAACAGTTCAAAGACGAATCTTTGAAGAACAGTTCACTCTACATGTTCTGGATGAGAGGGAAAATGTATAGGCTAGGGATGAACAAAGATTGTTGAAGGGGACTCAAGTTGTTATGAACCTGTTATGTGTTGAGATTGATTTATTCCAATGGCAATAGATGTAAAATAAGTTGAATTGGATTTTTTCTTTAAAATTAACTTTATATCATTGAAATGCCAATTAAAATCTCTTGAATTTATCTAGAATTTAAGTAATTTTTTTCCCTCAGATTTTGTATCAGCTGGGTGAGATCACTATTTTTAGCCCCATATTAAAGATGAGAAAGATTAGGTACAAAGGGTTAAAGTGACTGCTTGAGATCACAACAGCAAGTCAGTGGTTAAAGCAGATCTAGAAACTAGGATTTGAGTTTTCCGGTCCTGTGCTCTTTCTACCACACTATATACAGCTATATAGATGGCTACTAGAGATGGAACCATTGGCACCACTAATAAGCTCATGGTGAAATTGACTAATTTCATAAATAGCCTGTTTCAGAACTGGGAAGTACCATACAGATCATTGAATTACCCCCCTCCCCCCTTTTCACCTCCCTTGTACCTAAGCGTTCTCATCTGTAATATGAGGCTAAAAATAGCTATCTCACCCAGATGATAAATACAAATCTCTTGAGGGAAAAAAAATTTACAGTCTAGATGAATTTAAGAGATTATTTTAATTGGCGTTTCAATGATAAAGTTAATTTTAAAGAAAAAAATCCAATCCAACTTATTTTATATCTATTGCCTATATATATATATATATATAGATAGATAGATAGCTGCATATCATCTCTGCCACTTGTTATCTATGTGATCTTGGGCAAATCATTTAATCTTCCCAAGCCTAAATTTCCTTAACTATAAAATGAAGAGGTTGGACTATATGAAATCTAAATTCCCTCATAGCTCTAAATCTGTGATCCCTGAAGGATGGTTAGAATTTGGGGAGAGAGAGAAGAAATTCCCCCTGAGGGAAGTGGCCTGAGTAAAGTGGAGTTGGAGAAGAGCAAAGATCTAGAGGGCACTTATGGGATGAATGGGAGAAGAGGATGGGCAGGTATCTGGGCAAAGTTCTCAGCCCCTCTTCACAGAACGCTATTTGTATTATTAGCTTCTTTGTCTTCAAACAGTGGCCAACAAGAAGGAGGTCACCGGCCAAGCTGTGGATTCACGAGCCATTTTTGAGAGAAAAGGAGCCCCCCCAAAATAACTTCCACTAGCAGAATAATATCGACAGTTTCTGAGAAAGAAAGTGACCTATTGCATGCCATATCTGCTGTAATGACAATGTGGCAGAAGTTCATAGAATCATTTGACTTTTAGAGCCATAAGGATCATAGCAATCCTGTAGTACAATCTATTCATTTTATAGAAGGGGATGGGGAGAGAGGGAGAAGGAGGAAGCGGAAGAAATGATTAGAGAGAAGGTAATTTGCTGAAATCTAGACTAAGAACCTAGGACTTCTGATTGTCAATCAAGTCCCCTTTCCAATGAGCTAGGCTGCTTAGAACAGTTCATAGCTGATGGCCCACAGCAGCCTGAGGGTCCTGACCGACTGGATGGCCACAGTCCATTTGAGTAGAGGCTAAGATAAGGCAAATCCTGAAGCTCTAGCCTCCCTCTATTTCAGTTGGCCCTTTACATCTGTTCAAATAAAATGATGCTGGACTGATTTTTTAAAAGACAAGCACAGCAGCAATAAATATTCAGGGCCATTTGGGCTATTTAATTCTCTTTCTGTCTTGAACAGCATAATAGGTTTAAGATAACTGCCTCTAAAATTAACCATCCTTTTATTTTTTTTCCTTGAGAAACGTGTCCCGATAAATCTTTTCTTGGGAGGTGAATGTCATATCAAGTGGAATTTGTGGGTTTTCTTTCACCTGGGCCATCAGCAGACGAGAATTAGAAAGAATTTTTTTCTCTTATGTTTGAGATCAGGAGATTATCACACTTCATTTAAATTCGGGGGGTGGGGGAAGAAGGAGGTGATTTAAAAAATTCAGGTGATCATGGTGATAAAGGTGGTCCACACCAGGATCTTTGTTGGTATTTACACTAATTACACAGGTGTATAATGGTACACCACTGTTTGTTTGCTCCATCCTCACTCAGTCACCCAATAGTACAGGTTGGGCCAGTGAGATGGCTGTACAGTTTATTTTCTTTTGGCTGGGAACTGCACATATGAATAGAGGGAGGGGAATCTGGGGTTGAGAGATTTCTGCCAAAAGCAATTTGGAGTCTCCTTCATATTAGTCAGAGATTGTGTTTTTCCTTTCTGAAGCTGCCTGTCTCATACCAACTTCCATGGAGTTGTGCATGTGTGTGTTTCTCTTTTCAGTTTTTTTTTTCTTTTTGATGATTTGTTAGCTTTCTCACGACTTGGCACAAGTGAGAGAAAATATTAAGAAAGAAAAAGGAAATGATAGTAGTGATAATAAATCCTTACAGTATAACCCTGCTGTATTATTGTCCCCACTTTACAGATGAGGAAACTCAGATACAGAGAAATTAAGTGACTTGCTCAACACCAGATGGCCAATAAATGTCTGAGGCAGGATTTAAACCTGAATCTTGGATGTTACTACTTGATAAAAAATACTATTGCAAGATCATGTAGACTTAATTTAACTAGAGTATAACAAATAATTGAAAGGAGCATTTATCTTCAATAGATGAATGCTTTATTCCTAAAACTACATTATAAAATGGATTTCACTTTGTTGTAGAATTGGGCATGGAATTTTTTAACTGTCCTTTTCCCTTTTCTGAAGTCTTGCTCTTTATCCCTTTCCTAATGCACTCTTATAGTTCATAAAAAGAAGAAAACATGCTTCAATTATCGTCTTTGATACAGCTGCTCCCAAATCTAGATCTCTAGCCCTGATTTTACTCCTGAGCTCCAAAGCTCCTGCTCCACAGGACACCTCCAACAGGATATGCTACCATCATCTGAAACTCAGTATGTCCCAAACTGAGCTTATTATCATTCCCCTTAAACCTGCTCCACTTGAATTTACTATTATTATTATTATTATTATTATTGTCTATGGCACAACCACTTGGCCCATATTTGAAACTTTGGTATTAAAAGATCATAAAATTTAAGGCTGAGTGGGGCCTTACTAGCTTCAATCTTCCTTTCTAGGCTTAATTAATTTTATTTTCCTGGATGTATTTTAGGTTCAAGTCCAACTATCCTATTTGCTGCTCCTGAATTTGAAATTGTATCTTTTACTTCTGGGCCCTTGTCCAAGCCTTACACCTTCCAAACCTGTCAAATGCATACCTTCCTCGCGTCTATCTCTTAAGATGCCTTAGTTTCATTCAAGGGTCAACTCTTGTCTGTGAGTCATTTCTTACGAATTCCCCTAGTTCTTAGTGTTTTCCCCCATCTCAAATTGTTGAGTATACACTTGTGTGTTTACTTGTTGTATCTCCCCAGTAGGAAGTAAGCACCTGCAGGGTAGGAGTTATTTCAATTCTTGTCTCGGTATCCCTAGGACCTGGCTAGTACTTTGCAAATAGTAGGTGCTTAATAAATGCTTATGGGAATGGACTTTAGTCCATTAAGCTCATTTTACATATGAGGAAACTCGGACAGTGAGAAATTACATGACTCTAAAAGGTTTCTTAGGTGGTAGGGCCAGGATTCAAACCTGTCTCCAAAAGCCGTCTCCACTACACCTTGCTCTCATTGTAAAAGAGGTGAAGGGTGAATCAATTGGTTGCTGCCTCAAAAAAAGAAAAACCTCTCAAATCCATTCCCTACTTTGTATTCTTCTCTTCCTCTATGAACCGTAGTTCATTACCATGGACCAGGACTATTGCAGTAACTGCCCAACTAAGACTTCTATCTTTAATCTCTCTCTTCTCCAACCCATCCTTGATAACAAGAGTGATAGATCACTCTTCCTTTTGTATAGGGCTGGTCATCACTTCTCACCTCAAAACCCTTTAATGGTTCCCCTTTACCCACAGAATAAGATTCAAATCCCTTTGTCCCTGAAAGACCTTCCACAATATGGTACCACCCTACCTTTTCAGCCATGTACTTGACACTCCAGCCAAATTGCTATTTTCCCATCTCTGATTTTCTCCCTCATACTGCCTTTGTGTAAGCCTATAGTGTCTTTCTTTATCCTCTTTACCTATAAAATCTTACTTACACTTAATGGGCACCTCAAATGCTACTTCCTCCATGAAGGCTTCCTTGATTCTTATCTTCTTCTGGCCTCACATGACATGCAGTTTTATGCATTCTCTCCAATAGGATCTCTGTTTTCTATTGGAGGGAAACAAAATATGCACAACAGACAAAAAGTTTCTAGAGGGAAGGCACTGGTTTCTGGGAGGAAAGGAGAGTGGTTAGTACAGTCATCCTGTTGGTTAGGGGCTCAGCCTGACTTTTAAAATAAATAAGTAAATAAATTGATGACTATATTTTAGTATAATTGGTTTTCCTTTGTAATCCTATGTATTTTATTTTATTCATTTATGAGTATTATTCTGAGAAGGGTCCATAGCCTCACTGAACTGCCAAAGAGATCCTGTTGCTGTTGGAGGTGGTGCTTGAGAATTTTGAAGGAAGATAGACATTCTGTATGGCTAGAGGTGAGGAGGGAGTACATCCCAGGTATGGATGACAGCTTTCAAATGCCCAAAGGTAGGAAAGATTGTGGTGCTTTCAACAGAAATAGAGAGATTAGGAAGAAGGAGACTGTAAGCTCACTGAAGGCAGCAATTGTATCTATTAACAGTGTTATGTCTCCCTCAACCCCTAGTACAGTGTTCTTCAGACAGAAAGTACCTAATATGTACCTGTGGAATTAAATTGGGACAAATCTCATACTTTCCCAGATACATTCTCTCTGATTTCTATGTGATCAAGCAGCAGTTGATGGGTTTTTCCTATGTAACAATGCTGGTGCTTCTTCCTCTAGTTGTTGGAGGTATTGGCCTTCTCTGATCTCCCGTGCAAAGTAATCTCTTCCTCTTTATATTTTCCCAGAGCTCTTAGTTTTGATCTCTCCATTTTGATCTCTCTTTTCTTTCTGGAAGATTTTACCTTTTTTTTTTCCTTCTACTTGTTCCAGATTCTGTCCCTTAGAGTAAGTTTCTTGAGAGCAGAAACTGTCTTTTTTTAAAAAAAAAAAAAAAGTCTGTATCTCCAGTGTCTGGAACATAGCCCTTAGTGATGTTTGTTGAATCAAACAGAATTGTGTTTCCTGTTGTGAGAATCAGGCCTTTTGTCTGCTTAGAATCCATTCCCTGATCTCATTTCATTGGAAGAGTGATGGTGTTCCTTTACCACAAGATTAATTTATCTCTTGTTTCAACCCATCAGTCACTTCTCAAGAAATGCATCCTTTCCAATAGCATCTTCCCATAAAAAAGTTAAGTGAGATGATCTAATGTAGACCGACAATTCATGTCTCTTTCTGCTTTTTTATTTGACCATTTTTTTTTAACAGAAAAGATGTGTGCTAAATTTAAGTTTAGTATTTTGGAATCAATGTTGTCCTTTGTATTTAACACGAATCTTGTTAGGATCATACAATCCAAGATTTGGAGCAAGAAGAGAGGTTAGAGGTCATTCAGTCCAGCCTCCACATTTTATAGATGAGGTCCAGAGAGGTTAAGTGCCCAGGATCACAAAGCTGGTACATGATTGAAACAGGATTTGAACCCAGGATGGTCCATCTCCTATGCTTCCCTGCCCTTTGATGCCTTTTACTGTTTTCTTCATTTACACTTCTACAATCACGTGAATGTTGTTCTTTTGGTCCTGTCTTCTTCACTCTGCGGTAGGTCATACAGTTCTTTCCAGATTTGTTTGAAATCTTCATATTTGGCATCCCTTAGGCACAATAATATTCCATTACATCCATATAGAATAATTCATTTGGCCACCAGTCAGTCATTGGGCCATAATTTATTTTTACCCTTCTGCTATAGTGCTGTGGTGAATATTTGGGAGATGTGGGACCTTGGAAGAACACTTAAAGAATTTATGTCTTTAGCATAGGTGTTACTTCTACTGACAGATCAAAATGTTTCCTCACCTTAGAAAGTTATCTCTGTGTGCTGCTGTGGCCAAAACTGATTTGACATTGTGGCCTGCCTTCTAGTGAGGAGCTCCTTGGACCTTCATTTAGCTGATCCTTGGATGACAGGCACACAATCTGTCAAGGGGCCAGTACTCAAAGCTAGGTTGGACCTTCCAGAGCGTGGCCTTCAGGAACCCAGGGTCACTTGCAAGTCATAATAATGCATTGGAGAAGGAAGAATATTAAGATTTTACCTTGAAAGTCTTTTTTTTTTTTTTTGACAGATCCATTATGTGGCTGACATTGACCTAGGCAAGTTAAATGCAAATCAGATCCAAATATAAATAAGACTTTTCTAAATGATTTCCCTTAACTCTAGGACAATACTGATGTAGATACTCATGGGAACATAGGCTTTATCTTCCTCCCTCCCTCTCCTGCCTTTTCCCTCTCCACCCCCCTTCCCCCCTTTCTCTTTCTTGCTTGTGTTCTTGCCCTGTAAGATAATTTGGATAGACTAGGATTTCTAGATTCTGGATTGCTCTGGCAAGCTTTTGCCAACTAGTTCCAAGATGATGGTCCTGATAGGGTTGCTTCTGAGATAACAGTGGTGTTGGTATTGGCTGGTTTGTCCATGTTTTTGATGAGTTGATAGTGGAAATTATTGAAAAGATGTTGGTTCATAGATTCTCTTTGAAAACTTACCCCCTGCCCCAGCACCACTTCCCTATCATGTCCCCAGCCCTGAAGCTATAGAACAAAGCAAAATCTTGAATCTAACACAGGAAAACTTCTATTAGCCAGACCCCAGCTATGTGGTGCCCCAGTTAGACAGAGATTGGTCGGGGAATAGGGTAGGTCAAGAAAGTTGCTTGGGAATAAGCATTTAACCTTTGAAGAAAGAAGAGAATTACAAGGAAAGTTCATTTTAGGAATTTATCTAAATTTGTAGTTGTCTTGGGATCAGTGCAGAGTTGCAGCTTGCTAAAATTACCATTTTCCACTCCTCAAATGTTATACTTCCTCAAATGAGATATTTGTAAAGTGCTTAGCACAGTGCCTGGCACATAGTGCTGTATAAATGTTAGCTATAAGATCTTTTTCAACAAACAGAATCATAGAATCTCAGAGTTTTTAAAAAAAGAAACTTCAGAAACCATCAAACCTGTATGTGAACAAGAATCCCCTTGACCACATCTCCAAGTATTTATCTGCCCTTTATTTGAGATATTGAGGGGAAAACCACTTCCTACCTCCTGGACAGCTCAATTCTAGACTTTTGGACAGCTCTAATTGCTGAAAGAGGCAGCTAGGTGGTGCCATGGATAAAGTACAGGGCCTGGAGTCAGGAAGACTTGAATTCAAATCCATCCTCAGACATTTAACTAGCTGTGTAACACTGGGCAAGTCACTTCACCCTGTTTGCCTCAGTTTCCTCATCTGTAAAATCAGCTGGAGAAGGAAATGGTAAACTATTGCAGTATTTTTTGCCAAGAAAACCCCAAATGGGGTCATGAAGAGTCTGACATGACTGAAATAACTGAGCAGCAACAGCAACATTTGCTAAAAGGCTTTACATAAGCAAGGTGGCAGAGGGAAGAGAGCACCGGATTTCAAGTTGGAAGACCTGGGTTCCAATCTCCGCTCTGCTATTTATTGCTTATGGGACAGTGGGAAAATTGCTTGACCCCTCTGGGTTTCAGTTCCCTCTATAAAATAAAGGAGTTGAAATATGGGGTGGTGGAAAGAATGCTAACTCTGGAATCAGAGATTCTAGTTCAAACACTGTTTCCCCACCCCACCGTACCACTACCTGTGTAGCCTTGAGTACGTTACTTTGCCTCCCTTAACCTCAATAAAATGAGAAGTTTGGATTAGGCATCTCTGAGTTTCCTTCTGACTCTACATCTATGATCCTGTGATCTCTCAGACCTCCTTCCTGCTCTAAATCTATTGATATAAGCCTCAATCTGCTTCTCTGGAACTGCTTTCCATTATTCTCCATGTTTCCTTCTTGGGTCAAGTTCCTCTTCTAATTGGCAGCCTTTAAAATGTGTGAAGACAGCTTATATATCTCCCATCAATCCACCCAAATCTTTTCTCTAGTGAAAGTATTCCTAAAACCTTCAGCTGACCCTCATGTGACATGGCACAGTCTTGAGGCCATTTTCCATCCTGATCCCTCTCCTCTGTAATCTCTCCAGCTTGTTAGTGTTAACCTTAAAAGATGATGCCCAAATGTGGTCTCCTTAGAGTACGTTTCACCCGGTTCTGTTGTTGTTCAGTCATGTCTGACTCTTCGTGACCCCATTTAGGATTTTCTTAGCAAAGATACCAGAGTGGTTTGCCATTTCCTTCTCCAGCTCATTTTACAGATGAGGAAACTGAGCAAACAGTTATGTGACTTGCCCATGGTCACACAGCTAATAAATGTCTGAGGTTAGATTTGAACTCTTCCTAACTCCAGGCCTGGGTGCTTTATCCACTGTGCCATGTATCTGCCCAATTCTAGATCCTCCCAACTATACTATCATCTCCCCCACATCTTGAGATCACATGGAAAGTGCAGTCAGTATTAATTAAGGGCTTGCTTTCTAGATTTCGTAGGAGCCCTGAGTTAGATTTCCACCTTGCTAGGGTTCAGTAGAATACACAAAGTTTCATAACATGACATAGGGTCCTTGTGCTCGTGTTTGTGTGACATAGTGGTCTCCCAAACACTTTCCTTGAATGTTCTGGGGACCACATTGTAGGAAGAACATTAGCAAGCTAGAAAACATCCGAAGGAAGGCAAATGAGACTGTGAAGGACCTTGAGGTCAGGCCACACGACAGTCAGTGGAAGGACCTGGGGATGTTTTGTCTTGGGAGAGAACACTTGGAGGGGAACGTGATAACTATCTCCAAGTATTACAGTGACCATCATTTCAGAGATAGATTCGATTTATAATTTACAGGGAAGAGCTAGAGGCATTGGGTGGAACTTGCAAAGGGGAAGATTTAGACTTGAAAAATTTCCTAGTAATAATAATAAAAGATACATATATGGCATTTCACATTATGCCATTTTTATTATCACAACCCTGGGTGGTAGGGAGGAAATATTATTATCCCCATTTTACAGATGAAGAAGCTGAGACTCAAGGTTAAGGGACTATGGTCAAAAAAGATAGTAAATACCAGAGGTGAGACTTGAATCAAGTCTCTCAGTCCAGCGCACTTTCTGCTATATGTCTTTTTTTTTTAAATTTTTATTTAATTTTTAATTTATGAAATAAAACAAGCATTACCATAACCTAGTAGAATAAAACAGATGGTTGTACATGAAGCTGTAAATTTATCATGTACAACTTGCTATTACTTTTAAATATATAATCATTATCATGTAAATTTTTTTCCCCTTTTTTTCTTCCCTCCTCCCCACCCTAGAAGTGACTACCATTAGACACAAATACACGTGTATATATACATACAAATGTAAAATTCTATGCATCTATTTATCAGTTCTTTCTCTGGATACAGTGTCTTTTTTCATATGTTCTTTGTAGTTAATTTGGGTATTTATGATAATCAAAATGACTTAGTCACTCAGTGTTCTTAAAACAATATTGGTGTTACTATGTACAATGTTCATTTGGTTCATTCTCACCATTATTTTGTGCAAATCTACCCAAGTTTTTCTAAAATCAATGAGCTCATCATTTCTTTTTTTGGGGGGGGGGAGGGCTAGGCAATGGGTTTAAGTGACTTGCCCAGGGTCACACAGCTAGTAAGTGTTTTGTGTCTGAGGCCGGATTTGAACTTGGGTCTTCCTGAATCTGGGGCTGGTGCTCTATCCACTGTGCCACCTACCTGCCCCAAGCTCATCATTTCTTATACAATAATATCTTATAATTAAATAGCTCTTTAAAAACATTGTTTCCTTTGGTCAATAAACATTTATTAAGTGCTTACTACATTCCAGGCACTGTGCATAAGAACCTTGGAGATAGGCAGGATATGTATTAATATTCTCATTTTCCAGGTGAGGAAACTGGGTATAGAACTTGAACCTGTTTGTGTCTTCTGACCCTAAGTTCAGGGCTCTTTTGACTCTACCTTACTGTTCTAATAATTGGAGATGGTCCAAAGTGGACTGACCACTTGACTTAGGAGGGACGGAACGGTTCCTCCTCCCTAAAGGTCTTCAAGATAAGGATGGGTAATTCTTTTTTAGGGATGTTATAGGACAGTGTTCTTATTCAGGTATGTCGGTCTCTGAGCTTGTTTCCAACTGTTAGCTTTTGTGATTCTGTGAAGTATTATATCCATTTTACAGAAAAGAGAACAGAGGCTAAATGTCAGGATGAAATTGCAGGTCCTCCTACTCCAATTTTTTCTTTCCTCTATACGTGCTATCCTGCCTCCATAGCATAATGAAGGATTCCTAGGATAATATGGGTGAGGGAGAGGGGGAAATTATAGTGAGACAAGCCTGGAGGCCAAAAGAGTGCGTCTCTAGGGTTGAAATTTGAGTAATGAGGGAGCTAAACGGGGAAGGGTTTGTCTTGTTTACTGGGCTTTATTCTTTTGTTTTGGGTTTGGGGGAGAGGGGAGTAGAGAACCTCAGTGGTTTTGTTTTTCCACCTCGAAATCTATGATCTTATGCAAGGATTCTTCTCTGGATCCCTAAAATTACACCCTAGAGGCAGCCTCAGTTTGGAAGGCCAGCCCTTTCAGTAATTCCACCTTCTCAATGCTGAGTCCGTTGTTGGTTTTCCAATGTGGTCCTTGGTCCTGGAGTGAATCTTAGTCTTTCCCTCCTGCCCTTTTTCCTCTCTGGCTTCCACCTGGTGCCTGGAGAGGGGTAGAGGAGTGGGAAAGGTAGGGCTTAATTCAGAGACTAGCTCTCAGCTCCCAGCCCTTTGGCTCCTTCCCATAATGCTTGCTGGACAATTCACAATACAGCTGTGTTTTGAGGGCTGAAATAATAGTTTATTAAAGCTATTGGAGGGAATGAAGTGGGGTGGGGTGAGGGGAAGGGTTGCATTTCTGCCTTCCAACAAGAGAAAAGCCAGGTGATGAAACAGGAGGCAGGGCCTCAAATGAACTTAGCACCTTTCATTTCCCAGTGAATAGGCACTGATTATATTAGAGCTGCTGCTATAGTTTGCATTGAAGAAAAAAAAAACCATTTTTTTTTAAAGGAAGAACAGTGAAAGTCCAATTGAATAGGAATGAATGCCTCAGTGGCCTGGGCCTGCAGAAGAGGTGAAATTCTAGAAGGGTAGAGGTAGCAAATAAAAGAGTGGGCTTGATTTGCCTTGGGCTTGTCAATGATTCCTTCTCACTTGGCAGCTTTTAAAGGAGCAAGTTTAGAGCAACATTTTGTATGTTACTGTCTTTTCTTAAGGGCTGTTTTTACTCCTGTTAGGGGAAGGAGGTGCAGGTGTCTATTTGTGTGTGTGTCCTAAAAACCATCCCATGCTCTGGAATCCCTATTGTCTGAAGTCCTCTTTCCCAACCAGAGTATCTGGATACCTTAAAGAGATCCCAAGCCATCCCAGGTGTATTTATGTTTCATTCACTCCCTTTTCCTTACTCATTTCCCTTTGCCAGTTTTGGACCTTAACAATATAGATGAGCTGCCACAAAATCGAGGGGTTGACCAAATTTATCTTTAGCTCCTGTTTTCTTCTCTGGTCTTTATGCTATCTTCTGGAACTTCATGTCAAACACCCCCCCATCCCCACTCCCCAGGTAGTCCTGTGTTCCTGTTGGCCCAAGCACTAGCCTGAAGCTCAGGGCAGACAAATACATCCAACCCAGGTCTCAGGCCTGCTTTCCCCGAGATGTGCCAAACTCCACAATTTCCTCACCCTCCAATCAAATCTCCCATTCATTGTCTCTGGGCCACAGACCTCAGGTAGGTAGGTGTTAAGAAGAAAGCATTCTGAATCTCCTGACTGGCTATGGACTGAGGGTCCCTTCCAGGGACTTTTGCATTTTGAAAGAGAAGATTTACTAATCCAGAAATTCTAAAGCTGGAATTCCAAGATGTAAGTGGGAGGTATTGAATTGTTGCAGATAATTTGGGGTAAGAACAGTCTTCCAGACTAGCCTTACATCATATTACTTGGGCAGCCTACTGATTCCTTTTGTGTGAAAAACGCCCTGGGAGAGGAGGGTTGAGGTTGTGCTGACTGTGGTGGAGAGAAGAGGGAGGATGGCTATAGGGAAGGAACTCATGTGCATACATTGTACTTGACAGTAGTTAATATGTCGAGAGAAAGCTGGGGATAAAGGGATAGAGTGTTCCCCTCACCAGTCCATTTAAGTGTTGCACACACTTTTCAACGAAGTCACATAGAAGTGTGTAAGACTGGAAAGAGTTGAGATGCGTTGGACAGAACAATGATGTTTGGGAAAGCTCAAGGCAGGATTTGGTGAGTTCCAAGGCAGGACCACAGGCTTGGGTCTAAGTCTTTGGTATCATTTTTCTGTAGATTCCTAAAGAAGCTAATAGTATGTTTATTACAATCTCCAAATCTTGATTTTAAAGTAATAGGGGCAGCTAGGTGGCACAGTGGACAGAGCACCATCCCTTGAGGCAGGAGGACCTGAGTCAAGGTCACTTGACCCCTACTAGCTGTGTGACCTTGGGCAAGTCACTTAACCCTGATTGCCTTGCCAAAATAACAATAATAATAATAAGAAGAAGAAGAAGAAGAAGAAGTAGAAGTACATACCTCATAGCTTAGATTCCATGAAGATGATGGGGCCACCTTCCCGTGGATCATAGGATCCCAGTTTAGAGTCAGAAAGGACTTTAAAAGTCACCTAATCCAACCCTCTCTTTTAATAGATGAGGACCTCTGAGGCCTAGGAACCTGCCCTTCCAGCAAGAGTGGGGTGGTCCCACAAACTGTTAGAGAAAAGCATAAGATGGATTATATAGCCAAGTATGAACTAGGGTACTAGAGTAAGTCATATTGGAGTTCAGAAAATGGAGATATCACTCTGAGCTGGGGAATTCATGGAAGGCTTCATGGAAGAGGGAAGATTCAAGCTGGGGCTTGAAGAATTACTAGAATTAGTATTAGTAGGGAGGAGAAAGGGCATTATGGGCAGGGTGTGCAGTATGAGCCCAGGTGTTTGTAGTGTATTTGGGGGAATGGTACATATTGGGGAGAAGTGGAAACTAAGACTTTATAAGTACAATGGGTTAATATTGTGGAAAGTGCCTATGACAACGTTGGTTACCCTAGAGGCGGGAGAGTATGATGGAAAGATGACTGAGCTCGGCATTAAGATGCCCAAGTTTGAATTCAGGTTTCACCTTGGCGACTTTAAGCAAGTCACTAGAAAGAGAGATTGACCTTCAATTTGAACCCAAATCCTCTGATCTCACTGCTCTTTCCACTGCACCAAAATCATAAGTTACTATGCAAATGTGAGGCTACTAATGCCTCATGTTAACTCCCACATGCATCTCTTTTGCTTTTCTTTTGCCCTCTCCTTTTCTTCTTTCCATCTCCCCTCTTCTCGCCATTCCTTTTCTTCCACTCCCTTTATTCTTTCTTCTCTGCCTATGCTTTTGGACTGCTGGCAGCTATAGCAATGACTAGTCCAGCTGATTCCTACTACAGAAAATCTCTGGAACAGAGTGGGTGGTCTGAGTGCTGATGGCTACTATACTTAAATGTCATAGAGGGAGCTTTACAGTCATACTCCCTTATCAGGGGCCTTCCAAGGGGATCATAGTATCCCTGTGTTCCCCTCAGGCATATAGATAACCTATTTCCATGGGGAAGGATGAGATTTTTTTCCTCCATCCATGTAAACTTCCAAAAGAGTCCAGCAGGATATACCAGCTAAGTATCCAACCCACAAATTGGAAACTTGGGCTCCACGGTAATAATATTAGCCTCCTAGCTTCCCTGGCTTCCATCAAGTCTCAACTAAAGTCTTACCTTCTGCTAGAAGTCTTTCCCAGTCCTCCTTAATCTAAAAGGCCTTCCCTGTGAAATTAAATTATTTCCAATTTATCCAATGTATACATCTTGTTTGTACATAGTTGTTTACATGTCTCCCCTATTAGTTAGACTTTGAGCTCCAAGAGAACAGGGGCTACTTTTTTTTTTTTTTTTTGCCTTTTTTTATCACTAGTGCTTAGCACGATGCCTGGCAGTTATAGACACTTAATCACTGCTGGTTGACTGACTGATATAATAATGAATACCAGGTGTTTGCCAACAGCAGTCAGGAGACTACACGCACAAATCTGGAGCTTCACTCTGCCTCCTGTTTCCCCTAATCAAACCTGAGTTCCATTAAAGGTATTCAGTGCAATATGAAGCTGTGCTTTGGATATACAGTGATCAAGATGATATAATAAGATGTCACAGTTGTGTGAACCAGGCAGGTGTTTCCCAGGTACCAAAGCCACTCGATGGTCTTTTTTGTTTCTCTGTGATCTAGCCTCTCCCTTTTTATTCCTTCCCCACCAAAATAATAATGATAATTATTGTTATCTTGGAGATATCATTGTTCTTGGAGAAAGCAACTATTTAAGACCATACCATTTTGACTTCACTAATTTAAACAATACTACTGGTCACAATATCCATGGTTACCATCATGACATATAATCTTGCTTATTTATTTACTGGATGTCATGTTGTATGTGGTGTAACGGAAAAAAATACCTGATTTAAGGTCAAAGGATTAGTTTTGAATCACTTAAGCTGTCTGGACCTAGGCTTCCAGGGGCAGCTAGGTGGTGCAGCGGATAGAACGTTGGGTCTGGAGACAGTAAGTCTTGAGTTCAAATTTGGCCTCAGATACTAGTTGAGTGTCTTTGATCAAGTCACTTAACCTCTGTTTGCCTCAGTTTCCACAACTGTAAAATGGGGATAATAGCACTTACCTCCCAGGGTTGTTCTAGGGATCAAATGAAATAATATTTGTAAAGCACTTAGCATAGTGCCTGGTGCATAGTAGGCATTCTATAAATGCTAACTATTATTATTATTGCATATCTGTGAAATGGGTGGATTGGGCTAGATCAGGGGTCTGTGAACTTTTTATTTTGTGAATGAAATTTTTATTTACACATTGTATCTAGCAGCAGGTACATAAGTTCTTATACAATTATTTTCCAAAAATGTGCAAGAAATCACTGTGATCTTTGTTTACAAACCAAAACGCATATTAAAAGCAATGGACTTTGAATAATTCTCATTCTGTGGTGTGCTCTTGTATAAATGGTACACACCTGGTTTGACACAGAAAAGTGTGAACTACAGCAATCTGGATTGCAAGTATTAATTTCATGGCACTCCATGTGAGCTTGTTTTTTTTTAATATTTTGATATCTATATTTCATTGTAATTGGTTGCTTTTGTAATCCTATGTATTTTATTTTATGCAATTAAAAACATTGTTCTGAGAAAAGGTCTATAGGCTTCATTAGACTGGGTGGGGTGGAGGGGGGAGAAGGGATATCTGACGCAAAAAAGGTTGCTCACCACAGTAGTTGTTGAATGTGTGTGTAGTTGTCAGAATTGGACCCAGGACTATAGGGTAGGCAAGGAAGTCATCTACCAAATATACAACCCATAATAAGGGGCACTTTTCATTGTTGCTTTTTATAAATGCACCTACTTTCAATGCCAGGATATCCTACCCATGCCACTAAGGTGTTTGTTTTGTGATAAGTTGGGTCACGTGTCACAAGGAAAGCCTAAGGCACTGACATACTCTGTCCTGACTGCTATCAGGCCAAGAGTTATAGGCAACACCTGCCTCCTAGGAGTCCTACAGGTAGCTCTGGTAATAACATCCCTTGGCCTGGGGCCAACATTCTGCTCTACTCTTCTCCTAAAATCTGTTCTATAGCAGTAGTGTCATAGTGAGGTTCTGGCCTATATTGTTTTATTCATTGTGACAAATCAGTGCATCTTGCTTGCAGGGGAAGGAACTGAGAAAAGGTGACATGTTATTGTTCAGGGTGCATGGTATTAAGACAATGAGACATCATTATATAAAAATTTTAGAGGGGTCCTTTGCAGCGTGTTACTAATATAACAGAGCACATCTTAGCAAAGCAGGACAAATGTGCAAACAGATTCCAAAAATATAATGAGAGATGAATGAATTTGTGCTGTTACTGAAGAGGCCCATCTCTGGCCAGAGAGGCCTTCCAGGTTGATTTCCTCATAGCAGCCTTTTGAAATGGCTCCATGGTGCTATCTGAGCATTCCTAAAATGCAGTATGGGCATCCATTAGTGCAGACCTATAATATACCAAGGAACTGGTTACCAGGCAGTATCTCCAGTGACTGGGGTGTAATGACTTGAAGCCTCCCTTTGCCATGACACTCTTCATCAGGGCTTACTCACTATAAGGTAGATCAAAGGTTATTAACCTCAGGTCAATGAACTTGTTTGTTTTTATTTTAATATTTTACTTTTCCCCTAATTACATGTAACAACAAATTTAACATTCTTTTTTCAAATTTTGAGTTCCAAATTCTTTCCCTTTCTCCCCCTGCCCCCCCATTGAGAAGGTAAGCAATTTGACATAGGTTATACATGTGTAGTCATATAAAATACATTTCCATGTAAGTCATGCTGTGAAAGAAAACACAGACCAAAAAAGAAAACCCAAGAAAAACAAAGAAAGTGAAGAAAAAATATCTTCGATCTGCATTCAGGCTCCACCTATTCTTTCTCTGGAGATGGACAGCACATTTCATCCAAAGTCCTTCAGAAGTATCATGGATCATTGTATTGCTGAGAATAGCTAAGTTATTCACAATAGATCATCATACAATATTTCTGGGTAAAGTTGCTTTAAATATTTTTGATAACTATATTTCAATATAATTGTTTTACTGTGTAATCCTATATATGTTATGGAAAAAATGGAGATTAGTGAACTTGTTTTTAAAGTATTTTGATACGTGTATTTCAATATAATTGTTTTACTATGTAATCCTATATATCTTATGAATTTAAAAACATTGTTTTGACAAAGAATTCATAGGCTTCATTAGACCACCAAAGGTGTCCATGAAATAAAAAAGATCAGAACTCCTAGTGTAGACTTAGTCAATAAAAGTACCCTGATGCTACTATCACCAAATATTTTGCCTGCCTGTTCCCCATTCTTTTACCAAGGACCAAAAGATGGTGTGGTATAGTGGAAAGAGCTTGAAGTCATAGTGAACTTGAAGTCATAGGACCAGATTTCAAATCCAGCTCCACTAAATGCCTATGTGACCATATAAGTCACTTAAGTGTTTTGGGCCTCTGTTTCTTCATCTATAAACGAAGGGTTTAGGACTAGATGACCTCTACCTTTCCTAGTCTTTATCTTTAATCCTTTGATTCTATAGTTAGAAACAAAGGATGAAAAATATACCCAACCTCTATGCCATGGAACCCAGCGATCTATACTCACACCCAGGTACAAATGATAGAATGTAAACTCCCGAAAGGAAGGGAATATTTCACCTTTATCTGATATCATCCCTGGTGCATAGTGAGTGATTAAGAGATGCTTATTGATATCAACACCTTTCCCAAAAGCAGGGTTTGATTGGGAGAAACAAGTGAGATAGTCTCCAGGACACTGGGTGCCTTGGGAGGTCAGAGGGGTGCCACAGGGAGCAGGGTTAGAGGTGGGTAAGGTATATGAAAAGGAAGCTGGAGACACAAAAGATAGGCCATCCACTTCACATTTTTGCCAGGAGTCAGCCCTTCTCCTTGTTAATTTAGAGGTGGCCCTGCCACCCAGATCCTGGACTCCTAAAATACTATTATCCATCTACCCTGTCTTCCAGGGAAACAGAAACCCAGGAGGGCCAACAGGGATGCCCATCGAAGTATAGGGACAAGCTAGAATTTGAACTTGGCATCTAGGTTCCTTGGTTAGGAATCCTGAAGGCAGGTGAAATCCTCACACCAACAGACCAGGAAGTCGGAATTTGACCAGGAATCCACCTCCCACTAACCCATTCAGTGACCCTGGACAAATCATTCAGTCCTTCTGTACCTTGGTTTCTCTGACCATAAGATGAAAATAATGCCACTGGGCTGTCTAAAAATGTCTGTAAAATGCTTTCTAGAACCATGAGAAGGTTCTTTCCCAAGACATATTTGTCCTTCAGGAGTCCTCAAGTCCCACCTTGGTCATGAAGCTTTCTCTTCTTTATTATCCAGCTGGTTTTTCTCTAGGTAACTGTCAACTGTGCTGTAGTCATTGGAGTGCTAGATTGGGGGGGGGTCTGGAAGATCTGGGTTCAAATCCCACCTTTGGTGCTTAGGAGAGTTTTGGCTTTGGCTAAGGTCATAAGGTCACTATGAACCTCAGTCCCCTCTTCTGTAAAATGACAAAGCTGGACCTTAGAAGATGACTTCTGAGGCCCCTTCCAGTTCCAAATCTGTGATATTATGATCCAGGCTGGTGCCTTAATCTAGCCTTATTAATGCAGCCTTCTGCCCTCAGTGAATACTACTACCCCAAAGGTCTATCTATCTCACATTAGCTTTCTTCCCTCTCTCTGATAGTTACTTTTCTTCTATATTTAAGAGAAATCTGTTTCTAAGAGTATCACCTCCTCCAAGAAGCTTTCTTTGATTTCAAAGCCATACTAATTATTCCTTTACTCAATAATTCCTTTACCATTGTGTATCCAGTTGGTAATAAATAATTTTATATTTGTCATACCCCTTCATTCTTTTCTTTCAGAACACCATTATCTTGTGAGTTCAAGGATGGGCCATCTCTTCTCTATTTTATGAACCACCTGCCTTCTCACAACTATAACTTCTTACTCTCAGTGGCTTTTTAAAATTCTGAATTCTTGGACGAAAAAAATTTAGGAAGAGAAGCCTCTCCTCCATTCTCCAGACAGCAGGCCCCAGAAACAACCTCGGCAGTCCCCAAGTACGTATTCCTTTTTTCAGGACTCCAACTGTTCCAATTCTAGGCCCACCTTGGGTGCTCAATTAATGTTTATTAACTAATCACTAATCAGCTAAGTGCCACAGTGGATAGCATGCTAGAGTCAGGAAGACCTGAATTAAAATCTGGCCTCAGACACTAACTAGCTGTGTGACCCTAGGTAAGTCACATATCCCTGTTTGCCTCAGTTTCTCATTTATAAAATGAACTGGAGAAGGAAATCATAAGCCATTCTAGTATCTTTGCCAAGAAAATCCCAAATGGGGTTATGAAAAGTCAGATGTGACTGAAATGACTAAACAATAGCAACAACAGTAAGAAAACCCACTAGAGATATAACCCTCACTTTACTTCCTTCTCTAAGTCCCTTCAAGATCTAAAATGCTATGATTCTCTCATCTATCTTCTTCAAGCTTCTACCACCACTGCAATATTATCTCATTTGTTCCTCACAACAACCCTGGGAGGTAGACACTGTTGTTAACCCTGTTTTACAGCTGGGGAAACTGAGGCAAACAGAGGTTAAATGACTTGCCTAGGGTTTCACAGCTGTTAACTATTTGAATCCAGATTTGAACTCAGGTCTTCCTGACTCCAAGGCCCAGTGTTGTATCCACTGCACCACCTAGCTGACTCAACACTAATACTCTGTTGGTAGAGCCAACGGCCCAGCTGCTCTGGAATCAATGTGGAATTATGCTTTAAAAAAAAAAAAAAAAGGTAAATTCAGTGTCAATGCCGTTTGACCCAGAGACTTCACTGCTGGACATATATTCCAAGGTCAAAGACAGAAAGAAAGGTCCCATATGCACCAGAGTTTTCATAGCAAAACTTTTTTATGTGTGGTAGCAAAGAACCAGAGACAAAAGTAGATGCTTGTGGAGTGGCTAAACAAATTATGGTATATAAATAGGTCATAAGAAATGAAGAATATGAAGAATTCAAAGAAGAATGGAAAAACTTATATGAACTGATATAGAATGAGGTAAGCAGAATCAGGAAAACCATATAATTACAATGACGTAAATGGAAAGAAAAAAATGAAATTAAATACTGTGCAATTATAATTATCAAGCGTGGCCCTGGAGAAGAGTTGAGAAGACGTACCTCCTTTCATTACAGAAGTGGGGGACAATGGGTGTCAAATATCATCTATACTGTTAGTTCATGACTTGTTTTTGCTGATCTGCTTAGTGCCTTTCTTTTTTATTCTTTGTTACTCTCTGGGAAGGAATGAGTATATTTGGAAGTGAATGATGTAAAAGTAATCGATATCAATAAAAATATTTAAAAGACATCAAAAATTAATTTAAAAAAATAACCAGCCCCAGCCCTGGAGTGTCAGCATCAGGGAAAGGAACAAAGCTGAAGGGATGGCTTAGACTATTGCCTCTCTCTTCTGGAGCAGTCAATGTCAATGTTCCAAAACCACTAAAATAAACACCTTTATTTTGTTAGTAAGTGCTTAATAAATGCTTGTTGATTGGTTGATTGCTAAACAATCTTTAATTAAAATCCCAAATGCCTTCACTGCAGGCATCCTGATGGCAACCTTACCTTTCAAACATGCAGGGCACTCGCCAGATCATCTTACATATCATCTTGCTACAATTAAGCACAGTTAAATTAAATCAGATGGAACTAACTAGCAACAAAATGCTGGGGAGCCCAAAGGTGGTGATGGCGGCGGCGGCAGCGGCAGTGCTGGTGGTAGCAGCAATGGCAATAGCTGTGGTGGTAGTAAATTGTCTCCAGGGGCTATGTTACAAATTAGGATTCTAGCCATTTGCAGATCTTTCTGGAACAGCTTCCGACTTGTGACACTAAGAGATGGCTGCCACAGAGCACTCTAACCCCATTCAGTCCTGGCTGGGGGAGAGATACCTCCATCTCCAGACCTGTGAACTCTAGTACAATGCATCATTTTGTTGACATTTGGGAGAGCCCACTGTTAGAAAGGGAAATGCGCTAAAGCAAATAGTCCTCTTAAAGAGCCCCTTGCTCCAACTGGAGAAATACGAGGCCTCTACCATTTGCTTTCTGCAGAAATGTCAAGTAAGTCCGTTCCCTCCGATTTCTCCTCTATAAAGCGAGGGATTGGGATCTGGTGATTTCTAAAGTCCTTTTGAGTTTTAAAAATCCTAATGTGCTGAGAGCTTGAGGCCGGGGGAAGAGCTAGGGACTGAAGGGAGTTCTAACAAGCAGACTTGTCTACTGACCATAACTTCCTCCCCAGACCTCCATGGCTAGAAAGGATGGATAGGCTCTGACTCACCTGAAGGCTGGGTATGCCCACCAACCAAACGTAGGCCCATTGGAGGGCCAACGATGTACTTTAATAAACACAATTGCATTATTTTTTTTCTTTTTTTAAATAGAATTTTCTCTTTTTCTAATTATATGTAAAGACAATTTCTAGCGCTCATTTTTACAAATTTTTGAGTTCCAAGTTTTTCTCCTTCCCTCCCTGCCCCTCTTCCTAAAATAGCAAGCAGTTAACACAATTGATATATATGCGTGTATATATATATATATGTGTGTGTGTGTGGATATATGCATGTGTGTATATATATACATATATATATGTATATATATATAAATTAATATATGTTCTGGGCAGTAATTTGTAAGCAATGCCCCACAAAGAGTAACTGCTTTTCAAGGCACAGAAAAGCAGCTATATTGCAGCACTTACCTGTAGATGAGGGCATCCCCATAGCCATCGTTAAGTGTTTAATTACGTTGTTTTCTTGTTTCTTATGTCTAAATCTTATATTCCCCACTAAAGGGAAAGCTCCTTGAGGGCAGGTCTGCTTTTTTTTTTTAATATACTTCTGTTCAGTAATCCCCATTGTACCTACCCCCATTGTACCCAGCACTGAAATGAGGAAACCAGAAGCAATCAATAAACAGGGATTAACGACAAAGCTCAGTCACAGTCTCCTGCTGAGCCTCTCTCCCTCCGTGATCTCCGGCCTCACAGACTCCTGCAGTTGCAAGGTGGGAGATGCTGAAGGTGCCAAGGCAGGGGCTGCCAAGAACTCCTCAGGAAGCAACCTCGGGCCCAGGCCCTTGCAGAGATCTGCACCTCCCTCTGCAAAGGGAGTCACGGACCAGGAAGGAATGTTCCAGCCTGGGAGGGGAGTGGCAACTCATCAAGTCTCCCCTAGGGTTCAGATCAACCCAGTAAATTAAAGTGCTCTTGGAGGAGAGGAGAGAGGGTTGCATAAGCTGCCCACATCCTGTGCCTGGCAGTGGTCTCTCCAGGTTTACCTGTTGCCAAGTGCTTTGAATGGGAGGGGAAGAGAGGTGGGGCAGGTGTCAGGGTTTTTTTTTTTTCTTTTTTTTTTTTTCCCCTTCTCACGCTAGGTGTGTTCCTTTTGTAGATTGTTTGGCCCCAGCTCTATCACTAACTAGCTGTGTGACCCTGGGTGAGTCACTTAACCTTGAGAGGCTCCTTTCCTATGAAAGATAGCAAATTGTAGCAGAAAGAATATTCTCTGTATCTCGAGTCAGAGAACCTGGGTTCCAATCTTCATTTTGCTACTGACCACCTGAGTGGCTTTAGGCAAGTTCCTTCACTTTGGGATCTCCAGTTTCCTTATCTATAAGATGAAGGACGAGAAATAGACAATTCCTGATGGCCTCTTACAGTTTTAGATCAATGATCTTATGGCCTCTATGGGCATCAGTTTCCTCATCTGCTAAAGGAGGGGATTAAACCATGTTTTCCCTTTTCCTTTCAATTCTAAAACTCTTCTATGCTCTAAGGGGTTCTGGAAGACAAAGCTGTGAAACTCTTCCCATTCTCATCAGGGAAAAAGAAAAGAGAGAAGAATCTTTGTGCAGGTTAAATTAACCTGCCCGAATACTGCCCGAATCTAATTGACTCCCTTTCCTATCCTGGTTAGGTTTTTCCTCTCCCGTTTTTATAGCCTGATCTCCACTGAAGACATTTCAATAAGACACATAATATACTTAGCACATATAATACTCCTGCTCCCTGCCTGGACTGTGATTGGGTTGGTGGTCCTTTGGTCTCTCATGTGGGAGCTTCTGGATGGCTTTCCTAACAAGAATGCCTTGGATTTACTAGAACCTCTTTCTCAAAGGAGCTTTAAGAGGAAAGAATGACCCAAATGTGCAGTGGTGGCTTTAGGAGTCATGGTGCAAACGATACACCACAATCCCAAATAGTTTTATTTGGGAGAAAATGAACATAAAGAGCATTCTTTTTTTTTTAGGCAATTGGGGTTAAGTGACTTGCCCAGGGTCACACAGCTCGTAAGTGTCAAGGGTTTGGTCTAAGGCTGGATTTGAACTCAGGTCCTCCTGATTTCAGGTCTGATGCTCTATCCACTGTGCCACCTAGCTGCCCCAAGAGCATTCTTTTTTTTCTATTTAATTTTTTAAAAAATTTTTAACAAGTGTTTTTAAAACTTTGGGTTACAAGTTTTCTCCCTTCCTACCTCCCCACCCACCCTCATTGAAAAGGCAAGCATCTCGATACAGGTTATACATGTATAGTCATGCAAAACACTTCCATAGTAGCATATTTCCCTTCATCCTATCCTACCCCCCATTTATTCTGTTCTCTCTTTTGACCCTGTCCCTCCTCAGAAGTGTTTGGGTCTGATTATCTCCTCCCCCAATCTGCCCTCCCCTCTGTCAACCCCCTGCTCTCTTGTCCCCTTCCTCCCTTATTTTCCTGTAGGGTAAGATAGATTTCCATACCCCATTGTGTATATTATTCCCTCCTTAAGCCAAATCCTATGAGAATAAGATTCACTCATTCCCTCTCATCTTCTCCCATTTCCCCTCCATGTAAAAGCCTTTTCTTGTCTGTTTCACGTGAGATAATTTACTCCATTCTACCTCTCCCTTTCTCCTTCTCCCAGTATAATCCTCTCTCACTCCTTAATTTTATTTTCCAGATATCACCCCTTCATCTTCAACTGACCCTGTCCCATCTATCTACCTACCTACCTACCTACCTATCTATCTATCTGTCTATCTATCTTTCTATCTATCTATACATGTAATTTTTTTCCCTCCCACTACCCTAATACTGACAAAGGACTCATGAGCTACAAATTTCTTTCCATGCAGGAATGTAAACAGTTCAACCTTAGTAAGTCTCTTATGATTTCTCTTTCCTGTTTACCTCTTCCATGTTTCACTTGAATCTTGATTTTGAAAGTCAAATTTTCTATTCAGCTGTGGTCTTTTCCTCAGGAATGCTTGAAAGTCCCCTATTTCACTGAATGACCATTTTTTACCCTGAAGGATTATACTCAGTTTTGCTGGGTAGGTGATTGTTGGTTGTAATCCTATCTCTTTTGCCCTCTGGAATATCATACTCCATGCCCTCCAGTCCCTTAATGTAGAAGCTGCTAAATCTTGTGTTATTCTGATTGTGTTTCTACAATATTTGAATTGTTTCTTTCTGGCTGCCTCCAATATTTTCTCCTTGACCTCTGGGAATTGTGGAATTTGGCTACAATATTCCTAGGAGTTTTCCTTTGGGGAGATCTTTCAGGAGGTGATTGGTGGATTCTTTCAATTTCTATTTTGCCCTCTGGTTCTAAAATATCAGGGCAGTTTTTCTTGATAATTTCTTGAAAGATGATATCTAGGCTCTTTTTCATCATGACTTTCAGATAGTCCAATAATTTTTAAGTTTTCTCTCCTAGATCTATTTTCCAGGTCAGTTGTTTTTCCAATGAGATATTTCACATTCTCTTCTATTTTTTCATTGTTTTGGATTAGTTTTACAGTGCCTTGATTTCTCATATAGTCACTAGCTTCCAATTGCTCCATTCTATTTTTTAAGGAAGTATTTTCTTCAGTAAGCTTTTGGACTTCCTTTTCCATTTGGCCAATTTTGCTTTTTAGGGCATTCTCCTCCTCATTGGCTTTTTGGACCTCTTTTGCCATTTGGGTTAGGCTATTTTTTAAGGTGTTATTTTCTTTAGTATTTTTTGGGGTCTCCTTTAGCATCACTCTCAGTTTTTCCTCTACTTCTCTTACTTGCTTCTCAAAATCCTTTATGAGCTCTTCCATGGCCTGGGACCAATTTATATTTTTCTTGGAGGCTTTGAATGTAGGAGCTTTGGCTTTGTTGTCTTCTTCTGGTTGTATGTTTTGATCTTCTTTGTCACCAAAGTAAGATAATATAGTCTGACTCTTTTTGTGCTGCTTGCTCATGATCCCAACCAATTACTTGAGTTAAAAACTCTTTGTTAAGGTAGGGGTCTGTTTCCAGTGTGGAGAATGTACTGTCCCAAGCTTCAGGGGTTTTGTGCAGCTGTTTTCAGAGATACTTCTAGGGAACTGTAAATTTTCAATTCTTCCAAGGTGCTATGATCAAGGGAGATGTGTTTGCTCCTTTCCTGTCTCGTGCATTGGTCTATGAGTGACCACAAGCACTCTTTTCTGTCTTGGAACTGTGAGGAGGATTTCCTCTCCACAGCCACTACAAGCTCCACCACGCCAATGCTCCTCCTTGCCCCAGGACCACCATCCAGAGCTGTGACCCAGATCCAAGCCCGGGCAAAGCAAGAGAATCCTGCACAAGCAGACAGATCCCTGTAATCCCCCTCTGGTCAGCCACTCGATTCCCCCTCAGTCTGTGGGTAGGAAGCTCTGGAGGGAGCTGCTGCCCCAGGGCCAAGTTTGGAGAATGGGTCTGGGATCCCACACTTCTCTCTCACTGCAGAAACAGACTTTTCCCACTGACCTTCTAAGTTGTCTTTGGTGTTCATGGGTTGAGAAATCTGGAAACTGTCATAGCTGCCCGCGATTCAGTCCTCTGAGACCTGCTCCAGGTTCACCGCAGCCTGCGTGCCCAAGCCAAACTGCGTTTCTCTCCCAGGCTGGCGCGATGTAACTTTCCTATCAACCATTCAGGTTGTCTTGGGCTGGAAATTTGTTTCATTTTGTCTTTTTGAGGGTTCTGACACTTTAGAATTTGTTTAGAGCCATTTTTATAGGTATTTGGAGGGGTTGAGGGGAGAGCTCAAGCAAGTCACTGCTTTTTTTTTTTGTTAAGGCAGTTGGGGTTGAGTGACTTGCCCAGGGTCACACACCTAATAAGTGTCAAGTGTTTGGTCTGAGGCCAGATTTGAACTCAGGTCCTTCTGACTTCAGGGCCTGTGCTCCATCCACTGTGCCACTTAGCTGTCCCAAGTCACTGCTTTTACTCCACCATCTTGACTCTGCCCCCCAAGAGCATTCTTAATAAGGGAAAGTAAGGGGAAAGCATGTCACAAATGGGTCAAAATATACATTAAAGGCAGCCCAAGGATGTTTGGAAGCAGGGATTTTTCATCTGGGACAGATAAAAACTGGAGATCAGAGTGGAAAAGGATGGCAGTGGTGTGAAGAGTCCAATCAAAGATACCTGAGCCAGGTGTAGGCAGGGCATCAGACCTCCTCCACAGTCTCTAGCCCATTGAGACTGGGTGGGAGAAAACAGGGCCTGAGAGAGCACCACTGTGATGGTATCTTAAGGATATTGGCCCGGGGTTAGGTAAAGAAGTGGGGCTGTTCTACATGCTTCAAGGCAGGAAAGGACCACGAGAGGCCTCAGCTACCCTAGCCTGTTATGACTCTGTGTGAAAGAGGTATAGAGGCATTTCCCTGTCAGTAATGGAAGGGTGATTAAAGGCTGATTACATGGATATAAACCTCAGGTTTATTTCCAATGAAGGGTCTCCTAGTAGGATCAAAGTTTTAGAGGAGGAGGGGATCTCAGAGGCTATGGAATCCAAACCTCTGCTCTGTCACTTGAGAAAACTAGAACCCAGGGAGGCTGATTTGACCAAGGTCACATGGGTGGTGGCAGGGCCAGGATTAGCATCCAGGGGGCCTCTGACTCTGGATCTAACTCTCTTTCCACTGTACTGCAGGTGTCTCAGCAACTATTGAATGAATGGGAATTCTTATGACAAGGGGTGATGATACTTGTAGTCACTATCCTACAGGGCTGTTGTGAGAATCCAATGATGTGAAATTATGTAAAATGCTTTGGAGCCATAAATCACTATATAAATATAAGACATTAATATTATTTTAGTATACATTAATATATATCAATGTTATATATTATTATTTATAATAATATGATCTCCCACTACTTCCCTACATGGGCCATCTGCTATAAACAAGCTATTGTCCCCAATGCCCAAGAGCAAGGATATTCTTCCTGCCTTCTCTCTACCTAGCCCAATAATCCTTAAGACTGATTTCAAGTCCCATTTCCAGTAAGCCTTCTTCAGGAAAAATATTGAAGCCAACATGATGCCTTTAAGCTTTAGGCCTTTGGATTAGGCATTTCCCTCTCCCTACTTTCCTTTTAAAAATGAAACCCACCTTCTCAAGAAGTCAATCCCTAACATCTCAATTAGAATAAATTTATTCAAGCTTTCTTTCCTTAGAGAAATGACTAGAGATACCTAGAAACGATGAGGATGGGAGGAGGGGAGTAGGAGAGGTTGGAGTAAGCTTTAGGTACAGAAAGAGAGGTGCTGCTGGAATTCTGAAGACAAACTGTTAACTAATCCAGTGAAAACTCCTCTTTCTCCCACTGGGGGAAAGTGTGTGGGTTGATCCTTATTATCCATTGTCCTAGCATCTTCTTGAATCAGAGTAAGGAAGAGGGACCAAGGTCTAAAAGCCAAGCTTATTTAAAAATTTTTTTAAATTAATTAGTTTATTTTTAGTTTCCAACATTTACTTCCATAAGCCTTTGAGTTTTAAATTTTCTCCACCTCCCTACCTCCCTCCTCCCCAAGATGGCAAGCAATCTAATATAGGCTCTACATATACAATCATGTTAAACATATTTTCACATTAGTCATGTTGTAAAGAAGAATTAGAATGAATGGGAGGAACCACAAGAAAGAAGAAACAAACAAACAAACAAAAAAGAGAGCAAAGAGCATGCCTTGATCTGCATTCAGACTCCAGAGTTCTTTTTCTGGATGTGGATAGTATTTTCCATCATGAGTCTTTTGGAGTCATTTTAGATTCATGTATTGAAGAGAAAAGCTAAGTCTATCAAAGTTAGTCATCACACAATGTGGCTGTTACTATGTACAATATTCTCCTAGTTCTGCTCACTTCACTCAGCATCAGTACAGGTTTTTCTGAAGTCTGCCTGTTCATCATTTCTTATAGCACAATAGTATCCCATTACATTCATATACCACAACTTGCTCAGCCATTCCCCAATTGATGGGCATCCTCTCAATTTCCAATTCTTTGCCACTACAAAAGAGCTGCTATGAATATTTTTGTACATGTGGGTCCTTTCCCCATTTTTATGATCTCTTTGGGATACAGCCTTAGAAGGGCTATTGCTGGGTCAAAGGGTATACACAGTTTTATAGCCCTTTGGGCATAGTTCCAAATTGTTCTCCAAAATGGTTGGATCAGTTTAAACACCAAGTTTATAATTAGAATTTATAATTTGAAAACTGCATCCCAAATCAATTAATTCTGGATTAAAAAAAAATAGATCCCAACCCAAATTTGGTATTATGTAGACTAAACATCTGAATCATTGGCTCCATTCAGTTCAGGCGTTCGGATCCATAGAGATATTGACCAGGGCTTTCAGAGAGATTTGACTTTTGGCAGACTTAACAGCAGAAGCAAGATCCCAATGAATGATGTCCTCAATCCACTGGAAATCATGTTAAGCTCAACCATTTTGTGACAGAGCTCTCTGCAGGCTTCTCTGAGCATCACAGATGTTTCCAGTTCTTCCTCTTGATTGTTGATCCCCACCTACCTGCCATCCCCCATGTCCTTAGGGCAAGATTCCATTTTTTCATAAAGAGCTGTAAGAGCCTCTTCATTAAGGAAAGGGAGCAATAACTCATTGGAGATGATATCACTGCTGAACTCCAATCAATCAACAATTTTTTTTTTGGAGTATTTGTGTGCTCAGCCTAGTGCTAGGCACTCTGAGAAGTAAGAAAAGACTCAGTCTCTGATTCTAGGCTAGTTGAGGGATTAAGACACAAGCACAAGAGAGAGAACTCTCATTCTGTTATAGGTGTCCCAAGAAGAGAGACATAAGCTGGGCTGGAGAAGTCACAGAAGGCTCTGTCTGAATAAACATGTGGACTCAGAGCCCCAGCTGTCTTTCCTCTACCTTCAGTCTACTCCAAACAAAACACATAGTTATCAAACACCTGTGTGCAAGACAGCACAGCACTGGGGAGGTTTCAAAGAACGCCCAGCTGACAAGAGGCATCATGGTGTGGCTCATTCAGCTATTTCCTAGGTGTGTGACTCCAGTACTTTTAATATTCGTGAGCCTTATAATGGCGATTTTGTCATGATGTGGAATAAGAGGAGTGTGTATATGTGTGTGTGTGTGCGTGTATATACACACATAAACATATACATCTACCTTAAAAGGATATATAAATATGAGTTACTATTATTAAAGAAATAGAGGCAGCTTGTCTTAGGAGTTAGAAGGCTGGGTTTGGAGTCAGGGACCAAATAAAAATCTTTTATTAAATGCCTACCATATGTACCAGATACTGTACTAGGGGCTGGAGATGTAAAGACAAAACAATCCCTGTCCTCAAGGAGCTTACATTCTACAGGGGGGGAATAACAAGTATAAACATATAGTCAGATTGTGCACTGGATAGTGTTGGACTTGGAATCAGAAAAACCTGAGACCCTGGGCAAGTCAGTTAACTTCTGTCTACCTCAGTTTCCTCTACTGGAAAATGGGGATAATAATGGCACTTAGCTCGCTTGCAGGGTTGTTGTGAGGACCAAATTAGATAATATTTGTACAGGGCTTTGCATACCCTTAAAGCACTCTATAAATGTCAGCTACTAAATATATACACTAGCAGCTGAAGGGGTCAGGGAAGTCCTTGTGTGGAGGTGGCAGCTAAACTGAGCTTTGAAGCAAGCTAGACATTGAAAGAAGCAGAGGTGAGGAAAGAGCAGATTCTAAGCAAACAACAGCTAAAAGAGGGCATGAAGGGGCAGCTAGGTGGTGCATGGATAGAGTACTTCATCTGGAGTCAGGAAGAACCAAGTTCAAATCTAGTCTTAGACACTTATTAGCTGTGTGACCCTGGACAAGTTGCATAACCCTGTTTGCCTCAGTTTCCTCATCTGTCAAATGAGCTGGAGAGGGAAATGGCAAACCACTCCAGCATCTTTGCCAAGAAAACCCCAAATGGGGTTACAAAGAGTCAGACGTGGCTGAATAGCAACAACAATAAATGTTAAAATTTTTTTGAAAAAGAAAAGGGAGTGAAGGGGAGCCATGTGTAATAAGGCTGGAAAAGGAATCTGGAGCTAGATTATGGAGGGCTTTAACTGTCTGACAGAAGAGTCTGGATTTTCTCTGAGAGGATCCATCCACTATAGTTTCTTGAATAGCAAAGTCAGAACTGTGCATTAGGAAAACCATTTTGGCAGCTATGTGGAGGATGGATTGGAGATGGGAGGGATTAGAGGCAGATGATTACAATAGTTACATAAGAAATGATACTGGTCCTGAACAAGGATTCTGGGAGGGTGAGCAGACAAAGACAACTTCAAAACCGACTTTGGACAGTTTGCTACTATCAGGTCACTTAACTTCTAAGTTTCCGATAGCACCTCCTAAGCACATCATCTTCGTCATCGTGATGACCACCACCATCACTCACCTTTATATAGCGCTTTGATGTTTGTAAAGCATTTTACATTATATCATCTCATTTGGTTCTCATAACAGCCCTGTGAAGTAGGTGGTATTATTATCATCCCCATTTTACTGCTGAGGAAACTGAGGCACGTTAAGTGAATTGCTCAGGGTCACAAAGCTGGTAAATGTCGGAGGAACTTCTTGAACTCTGGTCTTCCTGACTCCAAGTCCAGCGATCTGTCCACTGGACCCTCTTACCTACTAGATAGCACAGAAGGTTTGCAGTCTGTACCAGTGAAGGCCGTTCCCACAATGAGAGTGCCCCAGGCTATTACCATTCTTCCTTTATTCAGGTATTACCAGACAATGATCCTTGACCTCAAGAAACTTACAATCAAGTTGAAGAAACCACCTCAAAGTTTGATAACAAGTACAAGAGCTAAGTAAGATATTAGTATGTTCTTCCCCAGAGCTAATTTGCCATGCTTTTCGGACTTTTGATTAACCTGTGACCAGCTACAGACTAGGCTTCCGTGGCCCGTTAATGAGAAGGGAAATGAGTACACTGAGTTTGGTTTCCAGGCAGGAATGCAAGGAATGTAGTTCTTCCCAAGATTGACAGCAGAGCCCCAGATGGGCTGGAAGTGCTGACGGGGCAGCTGTGCCCAGTGGGAACGTGCTTGTGGTAATGCTTTGGCCTAGCTTCTGTTTAGGGTAACAAGGTAGAGGCAATTAGTCTATCTTCACTGATTCAGAAGATTAGCTGTTAAACATTGTTCATCTACTCAACCCAGAGAGAAATTGTGGCACAGGGCCGGTGCCCTGGGTGAGGGCTAGCTTTATCCTGGTTGGTGTTTGGTAGCCAGCTTGGCACATTTATTACACATCCCTTCCATTTGCATAGCCCTTGTACTTTACCAAGTATTTTCACAAACACCCAAGTAAACCTGTGAAGTACAGTGGAAAGGCTTTAGTATTCTCATTGGACAGATGAGGAAACTTGAGACCCTAGACAAATGATTTTTTTTCCATAGCGGTTTTAGCCACTGTTGGTATCCAGTCTCTTGATGCTCCAACTCAATGCTATCCCTCCCAAATTTTTCATTTCCTTTAGTGCATCATAGTCAACATGCTTAATAAATGCTTTGTTGAGTGGACCTGCATTGAAGTGAGCTGAAGTAAACGTCACCTTCAATCAGTATTGATGCAACAACTGAAATCATTCAGGGAAGTTTATGCCATTGTGATGTTTTTGTTTTTTAAAATTTAAAACAACTCAAAACACTTTCAGATGATGGGAAGAGAAGGAACTACTAATGCTTCAAGCAAGAGACAGAACTTTGGTAACTGCTGCATCCATGGTTAAGGCAGCAGAGGCTTTGGCCTTGCCCACGACCCCACTGTGCAGCGGCATGTCAGGGTCAGGTGTTTGCATGAAAACCTTCCCTGTGGCTTTTCAGGGCTTGGATTAGGTACAGAGTGAAGACTGACTCCTCTACACACTGCCTGACCTCACTGCTGTAGCCACAGGAGAATAGAAATTTAGGACCTTTTTGGATTATCAGCAGACATTTAAGGATGTGTCCACTGTATCCTTAACCCATTGATAGGCACTCTGGAGATGTCAAAAAAAAATAACCTGCCCTACCTATCCAGGAGATAACTAGGGAACAGAGCAAGATAATATGACTAGGCAGTAAATACTATAGAAACTCAAAGGGGAAAAAAAATCAGAGTCTGCCAGGGTGGTCCTGGAAGACTTCTCAGGTTAGAAGTCTCAGATGATGATTTGGAATGGGTAGAAAGGAGTGGAGGGAAGGAATTCCAATCAGAAGCATCAGAGTAGGAATAAGTAAGCTTATTGAGGGGACAGTGAGGAAAGCAGCTTGGCTCCAGCAGGGGGGTTGCTGTGGCACAATGCATCCCATTCCTCCTTTGTGTTATTATTGTTGTTGTTGTTCAGTCATTTCAGTCCTGTCTGACTCTGTGATTCCATTTGGGTTTTTCTTGGCAAAGATATTTGAGAGGTTTGCCATTTCCTTCTCCTGCTCATTTTACAGAGGAGGAAACTGAGGCAAACAGGGTTAAGTGACTTGCCCAGAGTCACATAACTAGTAAGTACCCAAAGCTGGATTTGAACTCAGGTCTTCCTGACCCTAACTTAGCTGTCCTCCATTATGCTAACCTATAAATTCCATTGAAGGCTAGGGCTAATTTGAGAGATGGCCTTCACAAAGCAGCTGAGACAAATCACACCACAGATTGGGCAGGGTACCTTGCTAGGTGCTCTGGAACATACAGAGATGTATAAACCATCTTCTTAGCTCTCTGAGAGCTCACTTTGGGTGAAAATATGCTCACAAATAACTGTAGCATGTGACTAGATGCAATAAATATCCTAAGAGTGATACAGACTTAGTTCAGAGAAGAAAGTTAGTATTTCTTGCAGGGGTTATCCAGAAATATAGAATCTGGACCTTGAAAAGGGAGGTAGGATTTTGATAAGCAGTCTTTTCGTGTTCCAGTGGAAGCCAATCACAGAATCTCTGAGTCAGAAACCTTGAGTCTCCAACTCTTTATCTCTAGCCCTTACCAAAAGAACCAAGCCCCTCTCCAGCACTCCTGAGGAGATCTTTTTGCTTAAAGATCTCCAGTGACTAGGAACTCACAACCTCTTGGGGAAGCTTTTGGACAACTCTAATTATTGGGAGGTTTTTTCCCATCTATTCAGTTAAGGTTTATACCTATGATCATAAGCTCATAAGATCTAGAACTGAAAGTGTCCTTAGAGAACACAACCTTTTCATTTTACAGATGAGGAAACTGAGGCCCAGAGAGAGGAAGTAGTTTGCTCCAAATCATAAAGCTAAGTACATTGCCTACCCAGGGGTGGGGAACCTTCTACCTTCAGGCCACATGTGGGGTGGGGAACCTTCTACCTTCAGGCCACATGTGGCCTTCTAGGTCCTTAAGTGCAGCTTTTTGACTGAATCCAAATTTTACAGAACAATTAAATTTGGATTCAGTCAAAAGGCTGCACTTAAGGACCTAGAAGGCCACATGTGCCTTGAAGGCCAAAGGTTCCCCACCCCTGGTCTACACAATCTCTAGGTTCCCTTCCAGCTCTAAGACTCCAACTCTAGTGACCTCTTTTGCTTTGTCATGTTGCTTCTTGAACATGGATATGTGAACAGACACAAACAGGTGCTGCATTCAATTAATGTCACCTTCATATAAAGAGGAAGAATGGCATCTTATCAGTGTGACAGATGGAAACAAGACATACATCACCACAACCACCAGATGAAAACTGAAAAAGGCAATCGGGTATTTTGTTTACCTGACACCTAACAACAGGTTCAGGCCCGTTCTTTCTTTGAATGAACCATCTTCTTGATTTTTTAGAAACCAAATTGACTAGCTGTTCTGGGGGCAGGTAGACAGAGCTTAGACAGAGGCATTCTGGGCTATTGGGGCAGGGTCTGACCATCATTACTCATCACTCGATCCAGAGAAACCTCAAAACCTCAACAGGGCCCTTGTGACTTGAATGAATGGAGAGGGGAGGGGGCAGTTTTCGGGAATTGGGTGGTTTTCTGAAATTGAGCAGTTCCTTTTTCTGCCCAGGTTCTGAGACGTGGGAAGGAATGCAGCATGGATGTCCTCCCCACTCCCTGCCCCCAGCGCACATAGGCACGTAGGCTTAGCCAAATGTAAAGAGGCATGCCCAGACAAGGAGACTTCACCAGCTGACTGAGCGGGTGGCACGTCGGGATCCTGTGATGTGCCAGATGGGGGACCTAAATCGAGGGCCGAGCTCTGGCTCCCCCTTACAGCCTCCCCCCCAGCAATGTGGTAGCTGAGCAGAGTGGATGGTTGTGTTCCAAGGGAAGGGCTCCATCTGCATGACTCCAGAACACATCTGTGCTGACTGATTCAGAAACAAATTTAGCTTGGGTTTTCAGTTCTCTTGTTTTCCACTTTTGGTTTTCTCTTCTTTGCCCCTTCTAGCTCTTTGTAAGTAATAATGATAATAATCCTGGGCATCTGCTGAGAACCATGTACCTTCAAGACTTTCTTTTATCCCTGATCTCTTTTGATCCCAACAACACACTCATGAGGCAAGTAGGGCATGAAACAGAGGTCCAAAGAGTTTCCTCTTTGGGTAAAAGTGATTTACCCAACATCACACGGTGAGTTAGTCAAGTCAACAAGCATTTATTAAACACTTACTATATACCAGGCACCGTGCTAAGTGCTAGGGATACAAAGAGAGAAAAAAGACAGTCCCTACTTTCAAGAAGCTGTAATTCCAATGGGAGAGACAAAATGTGAACAACTCAGGGCAGTTAGGTGGCATAGAGGATAGAGCACTGGACCTGGAGGCAGGAGGACCTGAGTTCAAATCCAATCTCAGATCAGGCGCTAGACCCTTACCAGTGAACCTGGGCAAGTCACTTAACCCCAATTGCTTTGGGGGGAAAAATGTGAACAACTATGTAAAACAGTAATTCCAAGGTTTCTTGTTCTTTCCACTTCACTACACAGTACATTCATAGAATCCCAGAATATTAAAACCAGGAGACAGACCTTAGGCATCAGTCAGTTCAGTTCCTTTATTTTACAGATAAGGAAACAGAGCTCCACAGAAGGGAATATTTGAAATGCTGAAATATTGAGGAAGCGGTGTAGCACAGTAGATGGAAGACCTGAGTTCAAATCTAGCCTCATACACTTACTAGCTGTGTGACCCTGGGCAAGTCACTTAACCTGTTTGCCTCAGGATCCTCAACTGTAAAATGGGGATAACAATAGCACCTACCTCCCTGGGTTGTTGTGAGGATCAAATAAGATAATACTGATAGAATGTTTAGAGCACAGTGCTTGGCATTATACAAATGTTAGCTACTGAAGTATTTATGAAGGGCTAGTATTTTAGATAGAATGCAGGTACAATAGGGTGCACAATCCAGGTGTGCCATGCTTTGGGTAACTTTATGTTTCTGTAAGATCTTATATTATAAGGTACTAAGGGTGTTCACTGTATAAATGACTAACAACCCCAGATTTATAGGTTTATAATCTAAATTTTTTATATAATGGATTTCCTTAGAGCTGGAGTATCAACCCTAGTGATCACTTAGGTACAGAGGTAGGGAACCTGCAGGCCTCGAGGCCACACGTAGTCTTCTAAGTCCTTGGGTGTGGCCTTTTGACTGGGTCCAAGTTTTACAGAACAAATCATTTTATTAAGGGGATTTATTCTGTGAGGTTTGGATTCAGTCAAAGGGCCATACTTGAGGACCTCTAGGGCCACAAGTGGCCTCCAGACAGCAGGTTCCCTACCCCTTAGGGCGAGGGACTTTAGCCTTTTTTGTGTGTCTTGGATCCCTCCAACAATCCGGGGAAGCATCTCAGAACATGTTTTTAAATGCATGAGATGAAATATATAGGCCAACAAAAGAAACCAATTATATTAAAATAAATTTATCAAAGTTAAAAAAAAAAAAAACAAGTTCACAGACCCCAGGTTAAGAACACTTGAACCAGACTGGTATTTTCCCAATTCATTGGGCCAAAGGTTACTTTTTCCTCTGAAGTATATTAATGGAACTTACAGGTGCTTTTCTGGGGAAACTGGGGTAGAGAATACCTTAGGCTAAGAAAACTTTGAAGCAAAATAGAGAAAAATTAAACCTATTATTGTCCACAAAATTGTTACATATAATCGAATAGCTTAGATAAAGCACTTTGCAAACCTTCAAGTACTATGTAAATGTCATCTATAAATAATATTATAACTCTCCTTTGAAACATTAAATCATTTTATATTGAATATTTTAGAAAGGAAACTATCAACCAGCATCAAAAAGTTAATTTTTAAGAAAGGAAAATAATGTTCTTACACCACAAGGAACAATTTGACTTAAGTGAATGCCCGCTATGTGTGGATCTAGTCCAAACCCTTCATTTTATAGAGAAGGAGACTGAGACCTAAAGAGGGGAGAGCCCATTTGGGATTTTCTTGGCAAACATACAAGAGTAGTTGGTCATTTCCTTCTCCAGCTCATTTAACAGATGAGGAAACTGAGACAAACAGAGTTAAGTGACTTACCCAGAGTCACATAACTAGTAAGTGTCTGAGGCTGGATTTGAACTCAGGAAGATGAGTTTTCCTTATTTCAGGCCCGAAGAGGTAAGTGACCTGGGTTCAAATCCTAGCTCACCCATCAACTAGCAGTATACCCTTGAGTAAGTCATTTCCCTTCTCTGGGCCTCAGTCCCCTCCCCTGTAAGATGAGAGGATTGAATGGGTGCTCTCCAGAGTCCCTTCCCACTCTGAAATCCTCTGGTCCTAAATCACAGTAACTCAGATTGGGCACAGTAGGCAGTTGCAAGGCCACATCATTTAAAGTTGATGGTTGGTTTCTCTCCCTGGAAAGGTAGGCTTGGTTTCTACGAATAAAAAACATAATACCATGGGGGTGACTCTAGATTGTTGAATGGCACATCACAAATGACAAGTTGTCTGTCTGCTATAAGCAGCCTTCTCTCTACAATCATCTCATCAGACCCACGGCTAAAACAAACCATTGCTTCCGCCCCCTCCCCCATTTTATTATTCTTGATGGGACAGCAGACAAGAGGCTTTGCTCTTCTCCTTATTTTAAAACAAAAACAGCCCAAGTGGCATCTGCTTCCCTGAACAATTTCACTGTTATTGATTGAAGCTAACATTCAATTTAGTTCACTTTAATTCAAGTCAATTCAACAAATATTTATTAAGTCCCTATTGAAACCTAAACATGGAGTACTAGGGGAAGTAGAAAGTGTAGACAGGATGCAGTCTCTGCCCTCATGGAGCTTATAGTCTAGAAGAATGATGATACATTACTCTATGATACGTGCACTAGAGAGATATAAAACTAGGTGCTATGTGAGATCCAGGGAGGAAAATTGTTACCAAGATGGGGAACTGGGGAAGGCTTCATGGAGGGGTAATATCTGAGTTTGGTTTTAAAAGATTTAGAGAAATTCAACAGGGAAATAAGGGCAAAGGGGTCACTTATTCTAGATTCCCTGGAATTGGTAAATATTTATCAACATGAGAAACAAGGCAATAAACTGAAGGAGTTTATGGCTAATTCCAGGTAGATTTCCTAGGTCATTTTCTGCTTTCCCTGCTCTTGAGAATAGCAGGTTTCACTAATGTTTGCTAATAATGATATTTAGTACCAGGTTTCACTTGGGTTCTCCTCTCTTTGCTTTTCTTTGATACTGCCCCTTTCTTCTTCTTTGTCCATCACAGTCAAGTGCTCAAATGATGAAAAACAAGGCAAGTACACTGGGCAAAGGACAGTTCAAGGGATAGATGCCTTCATTGTTATGGGTGTGTGTATTTCACTATCTCATCTTTTTTTTCATCTTAACTGACTTTGTTTTCCTTAAAAAAGTAAAACAATTGTTACATTTTGTTTTTATGTATTCATTCAACAAGCATTGATTAAAGCTATTTGTAAGGCAACTGTTCCGTGACTTATAGTCCTAAAAATTACCTGAGGTACGAGTGACTTGCCCAGAATGACACAGCCAGTAAATGTTAGGACTTGAACCCAGGTCTTCCTATCTCAAAGCTGGCTTCTCGTCACTACCTAGATCTGGTGAAGGGAGTTTCCTCACTGGGACTTCTCCATACTGACGAAATGGCAGGTCTTAATTGGAAAAAAAAAATCTTACAAGGTACTATACCAGGGTCTGGAAGTACAAAGACAAAATCAAAACTGCCCCTGCCCTCAAGAAATGTGCATTCTACTGGGAGGCTACAAGACGAACACAGATGAGTAAATACAAAGTAATGGGGTAGGGAAAGCACCAACAACCAGGGCACTGTAAGGAAAGTCCCTGTGTAGGAGGCAGCATTTATCTGAGCTTTAAATAACTGTTGGGTTTTGACACAAGAGGTACTTCCCAACCAATATCCCAACAAATCCCTTAGGAGACTACAAACTTTGAAAAGAAAAAGGTTGATTATGCCTGGTGTTCTCCCCTTCCTCACTTCCACCTCTTGGAATCCCTAGATTCCTATAAGGCTCAGTTCAGTTCAATCGACACCTCCTGCATGGTCATTTTTCTGATCACTCCCTCTCCTGTTATGCCCCTAAGTTATTAGTGTTTTGCCCCCTATTAAATTTCATTTCATGCTGTATTTGGGTGTCTAACCCAATAGGTTGTACCTCACACCTCGCACACAGACTGTATAGATACCTACCCACTCTCTGGGCTGGCTCACTCACTCCAGTCTGCCCTCACATTGGCCAGTCTGTGTTTCTTGAGAAAAATCCCTTTCGCATGGTTGTACTTGAATTGTCAGAGGGTTCTATGGATAATCCTGCTGTGGAGGATTATATTCTCACTTGGGGTAGCTAGGAGGTGCAGTGAATAGAGTACTGGGTCAGGAAGACCCGAGTACAAATGTGGCCTCAGACACTTACTAGCTGGGTGACCCTGGGCAAGTCACTTCAGCCTGTTTGCCTCAGTTTCCTCCTCTGTAAAATGAGCTGGAGAAGGAAATGGCAAACCACTCCAGTATCTTTGCCAAGAAAATCTCAAATGGGATCACAGAATCAGATATGACTGAAATAATACAACAAAAACAACAAGGCAAAACAAACAATAATAACATCACAAGTACTCATCTATTAAAGCAATAGCATAAATAATGACATTCATTACAATCCACATATAAACCTTAGTCATTCTTTCCCACTACTGCACTCAGCAGCTGTGGTTGGATGTACACTGATAGAAACTTGCTAAGGAGAGGCATGAGTGAGGAGAATCTATGTGCTCCAGGTAACTTCTTAACTATGCAATTATAAACTTTAGTGTCCTCTTTCTGTCTCAGAAGCTGTCTATAAAATTTCCTTGATGAACTTAGCTTCTCTAAATTGAACAGATGCTTCCCCTGCTAAGCTAAATTGATCCATATTGTGCTTGACTCACAAGTCTCTAGGCAGGAGATTTCAACCAAACTAGTTGATCGGTGAAGTGACTTCTTTGATTCCCTGCTTCCAACTTGTTACTCTGTTTAGCTAGACTTCCTCCTAAGTATCAACTATAGTATGGATCACTTCCAGCTTCAAATTTAGTTGATGCACTATTGAAATCTATCCTTTCACTTTTCTCTTTCTCTCTTTACTTATCTTTCTGGGTTCAAATTCTGGGTTCTCTCTGAATATGACCCTACCTTGCTGGTGTTTGGAAACCAAAATCTTATCCTCTGTCTGTAATTAGATAGATTACATTTGTCCCTGAATCATAACACAGTTCTACTATTCATGTCTCTTCAGTATACTACAGCTTGTCACTTGAAAGAAAATGAACAACTGTCTCAGAACTCTGAGCCAGAGTAGGTTTTTCTTTTAGAACTCTGAGCAAAGCAGAGAACTCAGTTACAGATTGCTGAAAGAATAATATTTTAAAGGACCAGTATTTTACCAATGGACATCTAGGTGGTGCAGTGGATGGAATGCCAGACCTCGAATAAGGAAGACTGATCTTCCTTAGTTTAAATCCAGCCTCAGACACTTACTATCTGTGTGACCCTGGGCAAATCATTTAACTTTGCCTCAGTTTCCTCCTCTGTAAAATGAGCTGGAGAAGGAAATGGCAAACCACTCCTGTATCTTTGCCAAGAAAACCTCATATGGGGTCATGAAGAGTCAGCCATGACTGTAACTACTGAACAACAACAAAAATCTTACATATAATTTGTATTTATTTATCTGTGCACATGTTGTATCTTTCCAGTAGAACGTAAGATTCTTAAGGACAGAGTCTGTATTATTTTTGTTGCATCTCCAGCACTTAACACAGTGCTTTGTACTTAGCAGGCTTTTGATAAATGCTTATTGAATTAAATTTATTATAGGCATAGAAAACAAGTATGAACAAAGGCACAAATAATATAGAGCATAAGGTATTTATGAGGTGCAGGAAGCAAAGAGTATGTAGTGTGGAATTCTATTAGACAAGGCTGAAATGGTAGGTTGGTACCAGATTGTAGAGAGAATTGAGTGACAGGCAAAGTTGTTTGACTTTTACTTGGAAGGCCCATCAGGAGCCATTTAAGGGTCTAGAGCAAAAGAGGAAACTTAGTGTGGCATCATTTCGAAGTATGGGGTTGGGGGGTGGGGCTGGAGGGAGAGTAGAGATGAAACACTTATTAAAAGGTTATTGTACATTGTGCGATTATCAACTATGATTGACTTAGCTCTTCTCAGCAATACAATGATCCAAGATAACTCCAAAAGACTCATGATGGAAAATGCTATCCACATCCAGAGAAAGAACTGATGGAATCTGAATGCAGATCAAAGCATACTATTTTCACTTTTTAAAAATTTCGTGGTTTTTCCCTTTTGTTCTGTTTCTTCTTTCACATCATGACTAATGTGGAAATATGTTTAACATGGTTGCACATGTACAACCTAAAAAAAGAGGTTATTGTGATAGTTCAGGTGGGCAGTAATCATCTCTTATGCAAGGCGTCCCAAAAGTCTTAGTGTACTAAGCTAGTAAAGATGTAAGATTTTTGGGACACCTTCCATAATAGTGGTAGTAATGGGAATAGAGAGGCGAGAATGAATACAAGTGATTTTGTGGAGGCAGAATCTGGAGGGGAGGAAGAGGGAAGAATAAGAAATAATACCAAGGTTTTGAACTTGAAGACTAGTTGAATGGAAATGTCACAGATAAGAACAAGTGACATTAGAGGTGAGGGATGATAATAAGCTGGATTTTAGTCACTGATTTCAAGCTGTAGGCGTAACACTAGAGAAAAGATGTCTTATAGGTTTATAATCCACTACCTTGGGTTTTGGAGCCATTTGCATAGAAGGGGATGTCAAAGTCATGAAAGTGAATATGATGATCAGGGAGATAGTAGAGAGAAAAAGGAAGAGAAAGTCAAGAGCAGAACCTTGGGAAACACAATTAGGAAGAGTAAGAACCATTAAAGGAAAGGAACAGGAAGCTGATAAAGATAAGGGAAGGGATCCAGGAGATCTCAGCATTTCTGAAACCAAGGGAGGGAAGAGTTTCTAGAAAGAAGAAGGGGACATGTTGTCACAAACTACGCAGAGGTTAAGGATGATGACAACCAAGGAAAATTCCTTGACTTTGAAAATCAGGAAGCAATTAGGGACCTTTGAGAGGTCAGCTTTAGTAAATTTGTGTGGGCAGAAACCAGAGAGGGAGAAAGTGAATAGGTGTGCAAGTAGAAGCTGGGGAAGGAGAAGATGGGAAGACTATTTTTTCCAAAAACTTTTGCAGTGAGGGGATATGGCAGGGGGGAAGGTTGGATGGCAGCTAGATGGTGTAGGAGGGTCAAAGGAAGGCATATTTGGATTTGGGGAAACCAGAGCATGTTTGTAGACAAATTGGAAAGAACAAATGCAAAGTCAATACCCCAGAGAGAGGAGATATTTGCTTTATCACCATCATGGCAGTCTAGAATTAGGAGTAAAGGAGGAGGAGGGAAGGAGAAGGAGCTTATTATTTTTTTTTAAAACATGGACTGGAGAGAATTTATTTTATTATTTAGTCCTTTCTTGAGAATTATAATTATTTAATTTTCTTGTGTTTCTCTTGTTCAGAGTTTTTGAAGAAAGAATGAACTACTCCCATGTCTTTGTTCAACAATATAGTCAAAGTCTCTTTTGTTGAAAGTACATCTTTTTTCATTGGTTATTAGATTTAGCTTTACATGTTATATTATTCGAATGCATTCCGTCTTCTCCTCTGCTATCTTGGAATCTCTAGTTTGATGTAAAACTCAGTTCAAACACAACAGGAGGCCTTTCCCAATTCCTCCAGCTGCTAGTGCCTGCCCAAAAATGACTTTGTATTTATTTTGTAAAATTTTTGTATATATTTATATGTGTAAAAAATAGTCTCCTAAAAGAAAATAAGCTCCTCGAGGAGCCTGTTTGATTTTTGTTTTTGTATTCACTATCAGCACAGTGTAGACCAGAGGTGGGGAAGCTGTGGCCTTAAGGCTACATGTGGCCTTCTGAATCCTTTTGACTGAATCGAAATTTTACAGAACAAATCCTAAAGGCTGAACTTAAGGATTTAGAGGGCCACATGTTGCCTTAAGGCCCCAGGTTCCCCACCCTTAAATCTCTTGGTTGATTGTGCCTTGAGTGCCTTTATTTTTTGCAATATCCTATCACATTCTTTTCTCTGATTTCTTCTAGATGTGGTATAGTTCTGGGTTATTAGAACTGAAGTTCTTTCATAGCTAAAGACCTTTTTCTTGGCTGTTTACAACATTTGTTGTTTGGAATTGGAATTCTGAGATTTAACTAATGTGTCCTTTGGAATTTCATTCTTTTTTTTTCCTCCTGTGATCATATGTGGATTCAATTATTCAGTGCTTTATCATCATTATTCAAAAATTCTGGGCAATTTTCTTATATTATTTCTTGGTATTCAGGCTTTTAATTTGTCAATTGCTTTGGATTGTTTTAAATTCATGTGTTCTTTTAAAGACATTGTTTACTTCTCTTCTGCCAAATTTTCTTCCACTTCTGTATTTTTGAATTCCAGATCTGTCATTCTTTTTTTTAGATTCTCTATAACACTGAAAAGAATCTCTATCATGTATTCTAAGATGTATACTTTGTCATTTGTATTTGTTAATTCTTTGAAAGCTGTGCTATCATATCCAATTTCTATCCTATTCTCTCCTTTTGAAAGTTTTATTTCTCTTTTGAGTCAATCTGGAGTTTTTTATTCTCATACCATGATCTCTGGAGAATATGCAGAAATTTATTTTTCACTTTTTGGGTCTTTTTTGCCATAGTAATAATACTTATTTAATGTTATAGAAGTTTTTTTTAATTTATTGATCTTTTCTTTTTTCTTTATGAGTTTCAGTATTGACTTATCTGTCTTGGAACTAGATTTAATTATACCCAGACCTTCCTCATGTGCTTTTTGTCATTTCCTTATTATTATTTTTTTTGTTTAAGCAGAGATTAGCTTTCTCATGCAATAGATTCTTCTTCCTAGATAGACCTAGAGGAAGGGAAGATAATGGCCAATGGTGTTGAGGAAGCTTACAACAGATGTATGTGCTGCAATCCTGTGCATGTAAGAGTGTGCATGGAAGCTTGTGAATAGAAATTTTGAAATAGTAGTCACTTTAGGGAATGAGAAAGAGCTGACTGAAAGCCTGTCATGTTTGCTTTTTTTTTTTTTTTTGTCTTCCTTCCTCCCCTTTTCTTCACCTTTCAGTGCTCTCCTACCCAGTCACCCACCCCTACATGTTTCTAAGGAAGAGAAGGAGCCTGCCTAGAGCATTAGGAGTGGTTCCTTTTCAATTACGTGGCATATAAGCCTCCAGATAGGCAACACATGGTGTGGGAGCCCCTGAAGTAATTCTTGGGCTTATTTTTCAAGTCAAAAGACCTGAGTTTGAATCTGGCTCTGCTATTTTTATATCTATGTGGCCATGGGGAAGTCTCTTAATCTCTTTGGACCTCAATTTCATAGTCCCCAAAAGAGTGGGATTGGAGCTGAATCTCTAAGCTTTTCAGTTCCAAATGTATGGTCCTGAGAACTACTGGTTGGATTTCTATCTTGGTGGCCCCAATCTTAACTAAAACTCAGCCCATCAAGGAGCTAATGGCCTTTACATGAGACCTATGATGACCAGAGAGCTAATTTCCTATGAAGGTGGAAAAGCAGGGAAAATGGAATCACCTTTATCAATAGGAATATATCAGAAAAGCTGGAAAAAAGAGACTTGAGATCCTTTGGTTGGAAATAGGGTGGAATTGTATAGTCTGTGATGCTTGAGTTGGTTCTCTCCTCTCTCCCCTTCTATACACATTTATTTTTAATATTTATTTATTATTTTTATTTAATGTTTATTTAATATTTTAAATATTTATTAATTTTAAATTTTCTTACCTATCTCCTAGCTTCTACATATTCACAGTTCTCTGGATTTCAAACTATTCAGCTCCTTTCTTGGGTAGAAAGTCACCAACACTTTAGTGTGAGTTAAATGTTTGTTGACTGATAGGCCGACTGTCAACTCTCAGGAGATGTGGACTTTTTTTTTTTTTTAAGAGAACAGTCTTTAGCCCCAAAAGAATCATAAAATATCAGAAATGAAAGGGATCTCCAAAATCCCAGTATGGTATAGGAATCCTTTTCTAAGCATCTCTGATTAGTAAAATTCAGTTATGAATGAATCTCTAAAGGTAGAATTGAGAGATTATTGGCATCAAACACAAAGTTGGAGGAGAATTGGTAGTACGAGAGTCTTCCGTAAGCCTTTCCGGTCACACCATGTAGCTGACAGCCTACTCTGCCTATCCATATAAATGGCAAGTATCAGACCTGAGATTCTGTAAGCTTTCACTCAATTTAAGCCATAAAGGTGAGAGTCATCCTGTTGTTTTGTCAATCCCAGTACTTCTGAGCTTTAATTTTTTCCCTCTGATATGTATGTTTAGAAGAAAAAGAGTGATCCTTCATACAGCTTCCTCTCCGAATGGGTAACCCTTTTTCCCTTTGGACCAATTCAATTCAGCAGTTCAACAAACATTTAAGTGCCTGCTATCTGCTAAGTGATGTGCCCATCAGTGGGGATACAAAACTAAACAAAATGAATGACAAAAACTAAACTAAAACTGCCCTCAAAGAGCTTACATTATACTGGGAGAAAACAACACGCCCAAAGACAAGGAAATTTTTTAAAATTCAAAATGAATGCCAAGTAATTTTGGAGGGTGGGGGCACTAACAACTAGGAGAATCAGGAAAGACCTGTTGTAGGAGGTGGCACTAGAGCAGAATCTGGAAGAGAGCTTAAGATTCCAAGAAATAGAGGTGAAGAAGGAAAGAATCCCAGGCACTGGGCACAGCCTATGCAAAAGTCCAGAGGCAGGAGATAGTGTCCCAAGTATAGTGATGTCCACTGTGGCTGGAATATAAAGTAACAGTGTGTGTGTGTGTGTGTGTGTGTGTGTGTGTGTGTGTGTGTGTGTTTGAGAAAGGGTGGGAGGGATAATGTGAAATCAGTATAGTAGGATGTTAGTGCCCAACTGCAAAGGGCTTTAATTACCAAAATGAAGAGTTTGCATTTTATTCTAGAGGCAGTAAGGAGTCATAGAAGTTTCTTGAACAGGGGAGTGACTTGTGCTTTTGGCGGCTTTGGGGAGGATGGATTGGAGAAAGGAAAAACTGGAGGCAGGGAGTCCAATTAGAAGGCTATTTTCCAGTCTAGCCAAGAGATGATTGGGAAAGGAACCAGGGTGGTAGCCAAGAAAGTGGAGAGGTGATGAAGATTATAGAAGCGGTTGAGCCAGACCAACTACCTTTCTGTCCTACGCATGGTGAATTTGACCTTTAATTGAAGTCAAAGCGAGAACCCCAGATTTGAAGCCTTGGGACCTGAGAATTCTAAAACTGACTGAGCAGTTGGCTCCTTTTCCTTGTGAGTGAGCAGAGTTCCAGGGAGCCCAGGACCAAGGCCAGAGTGTAGACCTGGGTTCTTTGAGAACTCCTCATTCCCCCTGTTCATTGTTGATTGTCTACATCCCAGAGGAGACCCTGTCATCAACAACTCTCTACCCTGGCCCATCTCCTACAGAGTCAGAGAGAAAGTGGGGGTCTCGCCAGCCTTCTTCACTACATCACAGTGCTCCCTTTGAGGGCCCCACTTTTCCTAGCCATGTTTTGGCATCTCTCCATAGCCAGTATTGTCCTACCTCCCAGGGTCAGCATTTTGCTATTTTCATAACCCTTTTCCATTCACCTTTTGGAGGGATGAGGAGGAAGGGGAAGCTTCAATCACTTAAATTTTCTACTCTCTCGGTAAGTCTTACCTGGCTTTAGTGGAAAGAATGCTGGACTGGGAACCAGTTGATCTGGCTTTTAGGCCTGACTCTGCTACTAATTTATGTGTGACCATAGGCAAACTGCTTCTCTTACTTCAACACCCAGCTCAAGTATTTCAAATATTCTTGAAGGCTCCCTTAATCTCCCCAGCGGGAAGTGATCTCCCCCTCCTCCACTTTTCCTATGGAACCTTGTCTGAATTTCTCCTTTGCTCCGATTACATTCAATTTGTATTATTGGTCTATGTAAGGAGGCAGCTACGTGACTGAGTGGATTGAGTAACTGACCTGAAGCCAGGAAGACCCGAATTCAAATCTTGCCTTTAACACTTAATATTCATGTAACCCTGAACAAGTCACTTAACTTTTGTCTGCTTTAGTTTCCTCATCTGTAAAATGGGGATAATAATAGCAACTACCTCCCAAGATGATTGTGAAGATCAAATGAGATGGTATTCATAAGCATTTTGCAAACCTTAAAGCACTACATCAGGCCTGTACAACATACAGCCTGTGGGCCATTTGCCACCCATCAAAGGATTTCAGGTGGCCTGCCACTGCACACTCTCTCCTGTTTGTCACTTGGCCTGCTACAACCAACCATCATCAGTTTGTCTCTAGTTACCTTTACTTGGAGTGAGCCGCTGAAAACTTATCTGTGGCCTGAAGAAGTTTATCCTATTTTAATTTTGGCCCCTACCTACTGCCAAGTTGTGCAGGTCTGCACTACATAAATGCTGCTGCTGCTGCTATATTTGTGTATCTATGTTGTTCATTCATTTCAGTGTTGTCTGACTTTTTGTGACCCCATTTGGGATTGTCCTGGCAAAGATATCGGAGTGGTTTACCATTTCCTTCTCCAGCTCATTTTACAGATGAGGAGACTGAGACAAACAGGGTTAAGCGATTTGCACAGGGTCACACAGCTAGTAAGTGTCTGAGCCCAGATTTGAACTCAGGAAGATAAGTCTTCTTAACTCCAGGCTTAATACTCTAACCACTCTATGCATGCCTATAGCTCCCTCCATTAGACTGGAACTCCTTAATAGTAGTGACTATGTTTTGGTTTGTTTGTTTGTTTTTCATTTTTGTATCCCTAGCACTTAGCATAGTACCTAACACATAGGAGGCACTTCATGAAAAAAAATTTTTAATTCTCTTAAATTGTTCTTAAGCCACTGACTAATGCACTCCCATTTCTTTCTGTTTAAAATAAAGGGGTTGATTAAGGCAGGCATTATTTATTTGGGAAAGAAGGCAGATTCTATAGTAAAAAGACCATAATTTGAATTTCACCCCTATCACTTAATTACCTGTGGGACCCTGGGCAAGTCACTTAATATCTCTGGGTTTAGACTGTTAGGTCCCTTCCAGCCTTTTATCTATGATCCTATGATGTGTACAATGCTTTCCTGATCTAAGAGCCTATGGTCTTTTTTCATACCAAGATCTTAGGAATAAAAAACCCACTGGGTTTCCTGGCCCTGTTCTTTTGACTCTACATTCTTGTTTAACCACATTGGCCTCTTTAACCCATTTTTGATTTGTAAACCAAAGGAATCCAGGCTACAAAGATTCTTCCAACTGTTTTTTTTTTTTAATTTCCCACTTTCTAACACTCAGCTTTTACCCTCCCTTAGAAAATGCATTCTTCAGGGAGTATTCTCAAATTCCCTCCACACCAGCTCTCTAAAGAGTAGATCACCCTCTGTAGGATTTTAGGAATAATTCTCCTCTAAGAACACAGGGCTACCTTCTACCATGGCCAACCCCATATCAGCTACTTATGCTCCATTCAGAGATATGGCAAGAGACCTTGGTACTTATAGTTCTGATCCTGTCAATAATCCCGTGTCACTCTGAGCAAATCACTTCTCTTCTCTAGAATTTGAGTTCATCCTTCGTTGATTCAATCCACAAGCATATATTACTCATGTTTATTAAGTACAGGACGCTGTGCTTCAGAGCTTCAACAGCCTAACGCTCTTGAGCTTGAAGTTGGGAGCCCAGTGGGCTCCCTATCTCCCCTCTTGTTTATTGTGTTTTCTGTTGGCTTCATTCCAAGGCACTGATGTTTGGGATGCCACATTAGTTTCTAGGTCCTCAGTAGGACAGGACAAAGTTCAGATAGAAGACAGAAAAGATCTAATCCCAATCTTCACGGCTAATAGGGGGAAAAGGCACAATTTATCATAATGACATCAAATGAGAAAATGTATGTAAAGTGCTTTGTAATCCTTAAAACAATAAACATGAATCTCATCATAATATGCAAAATTACCTTCATACATATTGTTGTTCTTGTTCCGGACCCAGGATTTCCCAAGTGTGGGGAATTCCCCTTGTGTAATTCTCCCACCTCTACTGATGACGATCAATCTTATCTATAATTTATAGTCTTAGAGAGAGGCCTATTGGGTCGGGGCTGGTATTGAACCCACATTTTCCTCACTTGAAGGTTTCTCCATCCATTATCCTGCAATTTGCCTCCATAAATGCAAAATGAGGTACCACGAGAGGTCTTCATCTACAAAATGAGTGGGTTAGCCTCTGAAGATACCTTTGAACTCTAATATTCTGCAGTTCTGTGACTTGCCTCTAGCCCTACCCATCAATGCACTGTTGTCATAACAGTGGTTAAGGAATCAGGCCAGCCCCAGACACTGTTGCAAAATAGGCAAAGTTTGTCTTTGATGCCTCCTACCTTCTGCCTCCCACTCTGTCGCAGAACCTCCCCAGTGGGGCCACAAGTTCTAAAATCACCCCTCCCTCCTCCTCCATATCAAAACTCCCTTTGTTACAGTGCCCAATCTCAGTCATCTGGGAGGAAATCATTCACACTCAAGTGGTAACCACTGATAACACTTTTAAGATTACCCCTCCCAGAGAAATTTGCATTTTGACTCAGAAGCTTAGGGAGGCGAAGACTAATGTTGGGGTTTCCTGCAGATGGAAGAGATTTTTTTCATATAAATATAAATTTATATGCACACATATATGTATGTATATATTATATATGTATATGTATCTACACACATATATGCATATGTAAGTATAGGTATATATGTATGTGCATCTACATATATACATATATGCACATTATACATATATGTGTGTATATATGCAATTGGGCTACCCCTGCATCCTTCAAATCAAGCTCCCTGGTGATTGGCATGCTTGTAAAGCATTAAAGATTACATGCTTGTAAAGCCATATTTACTAAGCACTCACATAAATATACTAAATATATATTATATACGTATATGTAGATGTACATATATGAAAGGGGAGGGGAAGGGAAAGAGAAAGCAATGTGTAGTTTTGTAGATTGAGTTCAAGGTTGCTTATATACTTCACCAGGCAACTCTGTAACAGGGGAGATTAGATCGGAGATTAGATTTTGGGATACCAGCCAAGAGCTAGATAGTAGATACGCAGGCAGTAGAATGATATTCTGACTTCCAAAGATGGCTTCGGGCTCTTTTCTTACATGCAAATAACCCCTGGAACATTTCTCCCTCCCTCCCTCCCTCCCAGTTCCCACCTTTGTCCCAAACAGCCTAGCCCACTTGGGCCCCAAGTGAGCAGCCTAACCCACCCCCACATCTGCCCCCTTCCCATGCCTCAGCTCTTTGAGTTTGCTTATCATTTCCTCCCTGGGCTCCATTCCAAAGCATCTATGTGTGAGGTGTCCCACTGTCTTCTGGTTGCTGTGTAGGATGGATTTGGGAGTGGTCGGCAGGCTACGTGGCACAGTAGATACCCCTGCCTTGGATGTGTTCATAGCTGAAACTATCAAGATCCCCCAAGTCTAGTTCACCCTGCTCCTAGTCTTGAGGAAAACTCTGTATAAGCTGCTGTTATCTTCAGAAACATTTCCTGAGCTCCTTTTTCACTTAGTGCCAAAAAGGTGCAGGACAACCTCCAGGAATCTTCTGACTAAGCTCATTGTGCTGAAATTCTTCCCAAGCTCTCCCTGCTGTGTCAGCTAGTTTCTCAGTATCCTCCCTCACCCCCTCTTTTCTCTTTCTCCTCCTCTCCATCCTTCCCCTCCTCCCTCATCTTCCCCCCATCTGCTCTTCCTCCCTCCCCACCAGTTCTCTTCCTCCCTTCCACCCACTCCTCCCCCATCTCTCTCCATCTCCTCTCCCTTCCTCCCCCTTTCTGCCCGTCTTCTCATCCCTTTAGTAAACTTTGCATCCTGATATTTTAAATCTCCTCTCATTTCCTGGTTCAGCTGGGTCTCCAATTCCAATAATATCATCCTTTCCTTCACAAACATTTAATTCCAGCTCCAGAAGGCCTCTGGCAGTTAAATGGGCCTTATATAATATAATCATTTCCTACTCTCCTCTTTGGCCTGCAGTGCAGTCAGGATGCTAGGCTGAAAGTTAGAGGGGCTTTCCTGTGACCTCCAGTCCTCTCCTCTTCTATCCTTGCACCCTCATTAGTTCTAATAGGCTGATAATTTTCCCTAAGGGCTAGCTCAGCTAGAGGGCAAGGTGAACAAGGCAAGACACCACAATCTTACCTTGGAACTAGTTTTCCTAACATTTCCAATTTGGGGGTTTCAGTATCTTCCCCAGACCTTTCTGGAAGGTGGTGCAAATCTGCCAAATAAAGTCCTGCCCTTTTTAAATAATATTTTGTTTTTCCCCAATTACATGTAAAAACAATTTTCAACATTTGTTTAATTCAGCACTTTCTCATGAGCATTTCTTACAGGCCTCCAAACCTCATAAAAAGAGGGCAACCTGGTATAGAGATAGAAGAGTCAAGAAACCTGAGTTCCATTTCTGGTTCTGCCACTTATATGTGTGACCTTGGGCAAGTCTCATTACCTTTGGGAGCCTCTGTAAATTCAATGGAAAAAACAAACAAACAAACAGAACAAATTACCTATTCTACAGAGTACTGTTCTAAGTGCTGGGGAAGGTGTGTGTGTGTGTGTGTAGTTTTTCCATCAGGAAGATGATGCCATGACTTAGAAATCAAACAAAATTTCAGTGATAGTGCCTTCCCATCTGGGACCTCACCATATAGTAAAGGGTTGTGTTAGAATATCCTAGGGAACCTTGCTTTTCTAACATTCAGTGAGACTCTAAGTGTGTTCTAGAGACTCCGATGGATCTATGATGGTACAAATCTCGTACTTTGAGGTTTCTAGTAAGGCCCTCAAAATATCTCCTTCCTTTGGCTATCACACTGCCTGAAATTCCACTATGAGGATGCATTCCTTTGGTCAGTATCCCATACTTTTATAGCATTTTTTGATTTATAAAGCACTTTGTTTACAATACTCTTATGAGAAAAGTAGTACAGGTATAATTATTTCCTTTTTGCTAATGAGAAAACTGAAATTAGGAGAAGTCACATGACTTGTCTGTGTATTTGAGTGTGGAATCCTAGACTCCACCCTCCAAGGTCAGTGTCTTTTTCATTCCTAAGTTGGGTTAAGCACTGCTACGTCTCGAGTCCTCTTATTAAACACAGTCATTCTGACTGTGGGACTCTAGTCATACATTCTGTCCCTACCACCTCAGTGTGAATGAGTTTAACTGATATTTTTGTCTGGAAAAAGGCAACTTCAAGGTACTAAAAGATGTGTGTGTGTGTGTGTGTGTGTGTGTGTGTGTGTGAGAGAGAGAGAGATCGAGACAGAGACAGAGAGACACAGAGAGAGAGACACAGAGAGAGAGACACAGAGAGAGAGACACAACAGGAACTGGGAATTCAGATGAGTGAAAGGAAGGGATAAATACAAAAAGAGACCTTGGGTTACTAAAGACAAATGCCTTTCTTTCACTGGTTTACTGAGACTTCTAATCGCTGTGACAGTATAGGGAGAAAAAGAGCTTCATTCTTTTGTGTCTCCAAATTCTGAATTCCTTCTCTGCGTGAGCATGTCTGCTTTTACTCTCGATAAATCACTTCTCTTTTTTCATTTGGCCAATTGCTTGGGTCAGGTTGTTTTGATATCAGTATTTCTGTTCTTTTGTTCTAAAGTATGAGATGATGAAAGGCCTTAGGGAATCCCATTTTCAAAGAGCCTTTCTTTATGTCTTCTGTCAGATAATTTCAGAAATGGTAGAGACCTGAAGTGATCATCCGATCCATCTCCCTCATTTTTACTGATGAGGAAACTGAGGCCCAGAGAGACGGGGAGTGACTTTCCAAGGTCAAGCAAGTAGCTACTTAGTGGAAGATCCCTGACAACTTTCTTTGTTTAGTGTTCTTCCCACCCCAGCACAGTCTTTCTGCTCCAGTGTCTTCTCTCATACTTCCCAGTGAGGGAACTAGGCAAATCACTTAACTCCCCTAAGCCTCAGTTTCCTTATCTGTAAAATGGGGATAATAATATTTGACTTCCTTCACAAGGTTGTTCTGAGGATATTCCTTTGGAAACCTAGGTCAACGTAAGCCATGATTATTGTTGCCTTTCCAGTTAGAGAATAAATGTAAAGTTGTTTGTTTTGTTTTGTTTTGTTTTCCCTCAGTGGAAAGAGTCAGAAATGTAAGGGGAATTGGGAGAGGTCAATTCTTCTTTGAGAAAAATTTCGATGTTATTTAGCCTTGAGGACGGCTCAAGTTTCCTTTGAGATGAACAATTCTAGAGACTTTCATAAATTCATGTCTAGTCTTAAGCACCATTGCCTTTTTCTTTTTCTTTTCCACAGAGGTCAGAATTTAATTATGTTAAGACAGTCTGGGTGTGTGCTGCGTGTTACATAATCACCACACCCTCTTGGTGGCTTAAAGGCCTTACCTGAGCTCTGGGCCCAAGGAGGCATTTCAGGTGTACTGCTGGCTTATACAATCCACCCCAACCTCACCCCCTGTCTCACTGATTTTTGTGTAGCTTCCTGTTTTATTGCTATTGCTGACCAACCACCCAGAGAAACCTCTAGCATTTTATATTTAAAAAGGAGTACTGTCATTTCCTAGTTAATAGAGTGCTCTGTCAGGATTGTGGAGCACCAGGGTTCATAAGGTCATAGGTCTAGAGTCACTAGAGACTATTTCATTTAACAGATGAGGAAACTGAGGCCTAGTGAGGGTGACTTGCCCAAGGCCCACAGATAGTAAGTATCAGAGGCCAAGTTTGAGACCAGGCGCTTTGATTTCAGAGCCAGTAATTACTCTTTCCTCTGTTCCTATTATATTTTTAAAGACCTCCAAGGGAAGGAATTCCAGCCTTCCCAGCACTCATACACTTCTTACTTCCCAGAAAGATGTCCAAAACAGAATTCATCTTTGCCCCTCCTCTAATATCCTTATTTCTGCTACTAGTTCCACCATCCTCCCAGATTCTCTAGCTCATCACTCAGAAATCCTCTTGCGTTCTTCTTTTTCCCTTAATCAATCAATAGGCATTTATTAAACACCTACAATGAACCAGACACCGCATGTGCTAGGCATTAGAGATATAAAGACAGAAATAAAGTAGTCTCTGCCCTCAAGAGAAGAACGTAAATTCTATTGGGAGACATCATGTGCACAAATAGTATTTAAACCAACTGAAATGTGTAGAGAATGCATTACAGAAAGGGAGGGGAAGGGAACAAGCATTTATTAAGCACCTACTATATGTCCAGTCCTGTGCTAAGCATTTTACAAATAACCTTAGTAAAAGAAGCAAGTAGGATGAGACTGTGAAGTAGCTAATGTTCTAATTTGCCTAGAACAGAAAGTGTGCAAAAGGGAGTAGCATGAAAAGGCAACATGAAAGGGGGCAGCTAGGTGGTACAGTGGTTAGAGTACTTGACCTGGAGTCAGGAAGACCTGCATTCAAATCTAGCCTCAGACGCTTAACTAGTTGTATGCCTCTAGGCAAGTCATTTAACCACTGTTTGCCTGAGTTTCCTCATCTGTAAAATGGGAATAATAATAGCATCTACCTCCTAGGATTGTTGTGAGGATTAAGTAAGATAATAATTGTGAAGCACTTAGCATGATGCCTGGCACATAGGAAACACTGTAGAAATGTTAGCTGTCATTAATGAGGCTAGGTTGGAACTAGATTGTGGAGGGCCTTAAGCAGCAGGGTAAAAAGTTTGAATTTTATCATATGGTCAGTGGGAAGCCAAGGAAGGTTTTTGAGTGAGCAATTGACATGACCAGACATAGAAGATTATTTTGGGTGTTATATGAGTGAAGGGAAGAAAATAGCAGATAATGTGGAGGCAGATCAACAGGTGTGAGCCCTCCCTCCTGACCTCTGCCTGTAGAATCTCCAGTTTCCTTCAAAGCTTGGCTCAAGGCCAATACCTACAGGAGGCCTTTCCTGATTTCCCAGTGCTCTCCTCCATTACCTTGTATTTATCATACATTTTGTCTACTTATATGTTCATATACTGTGTCTCCCAGTAGAACTTACATTCTTCCTTTGAGGGCAGGGACTATTTAATTTCTGTCTTTATAACCTCAATGCCTAGCCCAGAGCCTGGCTCATGGTACAATGACTGTTTAATAAATGGTTGTTGATTGATTGAAGAAGTAGGAAGAACTGAAGGTCTTAGGTTCCAACTTTTTGTGGCATTCATTGGAACTTTGTCCTTCTTCTTTATATTTGTGGATCCTGGAAGCAAGCACAAACTCAGTGTTCATTGAGGATGATCTTGCACTTCCCAAGTGCCATAGAGGAGTTTCTTGTTATCTAAATATCCTTTATCAGCATCCTCAACATTAGGAGGTTCTGTTTGGTTGTGGCCTGACCTTGTTATTTCATTGGTGTAGAAGATTCTCAGTGAGGAAACTCCCTTTATCAATGCAAATCAATAGGGGTATGTGTGTGTGTGTGTGTGTGTGTGTGTGTGTGTGTGAGTGACAGCATTCGAACTCAGGTCATTCCCATTTGGAGGTTGGCTCTCTATCCACTATTAAACTATGCTGACTCCCTACAAAGTTGCTTAGGTAAGCCAAAATCATCCTAACGTGAATACAATCACTAATGAATTGACCACGTGAAAAATTAGTCCCCATTCAAGTATTCCTCTTTGTTTAACACTACTACTGTCCATACCCACCTATCCCAACAAAATCTTTGTCAGTCTCTAATTGTTTGTCAGAAGGACCTCAGAAAAGAATGATTTGAATACAAACGGATTAAAAAAAGGCCATTGGCACAATTCAAGAAGACCTTGAATTTTCTTTTCTTTTTTTTTTTTTTGGTGAGGCAATTGGGGGTAAGTGACTTGCCCAGGGTCACACAGCTAGTAAGCCTCAAGTGTCTGGTCTGAGGCCGGATTTGAGCTCAGGTCTTCCTGACTCCCGGTGCTCTATATACTGAGTCACCTAGCTGCCCCTAAGCCCTTGAATTTTTGCAATAAAGATGATAATCCAAAAATTTGACCTGAAATGAAGGATGTTATATTGCACTGTCAACAAGGGGAAAAAAATTATTCTCCTCCCAAATCAACACTCAATTCTTTCTTCATTCTAAGAATTAGTGAATAGCACAATTATAGCCTAAATTGTGTTAAATGTAAGATCAAATAAACTTATTTTTATAATTCTTGGTTTCATTTTTCAAGGTAAAGTCCTAATCAAATGTTTTCCCATTACTTACTATGAAATATTGGTCTTTATTTCAAGTGAATTTACTTTAATGGCCTTTTTCTGGTAATAACTATCCTCAAGTATCCTGTATTCTAATGTATACATCTTGATTTTGCATAAGTTTTTATAAATCTCAAACTGCTTTGCTGACATGTGATGGATTTTGGACCTGCTACTATGACCCTAATCTCTGTGTGCTCTCTCTGAAGTTTTCAGAAACCGAGCCTTCTCTATCTGATCCCTTCTTCAATTTACTGATGTGCCTTTGAGTTCTGATCCCATATTCTTTATGAATTAATGTTGAGATAATTCTCCCCATTAACTTTCTATGAACAGAAGTGAGGTTTACCAAATTATCATTTTGAGGGTCATCCCTTGTTTTCTTTCTAAAATGCAGGCTCTTTATTTTCATGTTCTCTATCTTCAGACATTTCCTAAGTTTCATCAAACTCTAGAAGTTGATAGCAAGTTCTGTCCAAGAACCATAACTAGTTCTTTCAATACCTTCATCATCTAGACCATGCAGGCTGGCAGAGTACAATTAGGCTAGTTTTTTGAAATATTCAGGTAGATTGGTTTTAAACATGCCTGCATCATGAAGGCAGTAGAGTTAATTCAATGTTCAACTGAGTTTTGAATGAACTGGAGGTTTACAGCTGGGTTTTGAATGAACTGGAGGTTTGGAATGATCAGCCATCAGATGTGTACTGAGGGCTTACTCTGAATACTACACTGTGCTCAGCTCTGTAGGAGATACAAAAGAATGTAAGAAACATTCATTTCAATTCAGCAAATATTTATTCAGCATGTTTTATGTGCCCAGAACTGTCCTAGGCACTAGAGATACAAAAACAAAAAGGAAACAGTCTCTACCCTAAAGGGGCATATAGACTATTTATATCCATTCACCCATCCATTCATCCATCCATCCATACCTACATACATATATGCACAGATATGTAAGTAAACACAAAGTACATACAAATAATTCAAGTGATTTTTTAAAAAGACAGTACTAATAATGGTAGGACTCATAATAGGCCTTGTATAGGATGTGACATGAACTACACATGGAAGCTAGTTAGGGATTCTATAAAGTGGAGGCAAGAAAGGAGAGGATTTTAGACCTTAGGGACCATTCCCTAGATTCTTTAATTGGTCTTTGCATTGTAATCATTTATTCTAGCACATTGTTTTGCTTCTCCTGTCCAGTCTGGGAGGCCACCTGTGTGTCCCCTTCCCCCTTCACTATCTGTGTTCTTGATGCCAATATTGTAAAGACTAGTTTGCAAATCATAAAATGTAATGGAAACATGAAGTATTATAACTTCAGTACTTTGAAATCAACAAATTTATTAAACATTGACTGTGTGCTAAGATTTGTGCTATGCATTGAGAATACAAACACAACAATAAAAGAATCTCTCCCTTCAGAGAGTTTATATTCTAATTATTCTGTCAGTAAGAAGACTCTGTCCATCAGACACACAGATCACAACTCCTTTGGCTTGGATGGGTCTTTGTGGGTTGCCAGGTCCAAAATATCCATGGTCATTTGGCCAATATAACAATAAATCTCTGGTCTAGCAAGGCTGGTCATCAGATGACAGTCATTGAGGCCATCCCAAAGCTTGTGCTGGAAGGTTGGTGCTTCCTATTTATCTTGTATATAACTTGTTTGCTCAGTTTTTTGCATGTCATTTCCTCATTAAATTGTAAGCTCTTCAAGGGTAGGGACTGTCTTTTGCCTTTCTTTGTGTCCTCAGAAATTAGTACAGTATCTGACACATAGTAGACACTTAATGAATGCCTGTTGACTGACTATGCTTCATTGGCACAAGCTTTAGTATCTCCATGTAACCCTTACTTCATAACCATGAATGAGAGGATGTGAGTTGGGGATGCAGTGCATAAAACAATTAAACAATAATACAAAATGAAATATAATCCAGTGCAAAATGGTCTGATGCAGTCTATAAATGGCAGAGGAGCCAACAGGAAAGTAAGAAGCACATGGCAGCCATGACCATAGAAGCCTTTCTAGAGTAGATGGGACTCGAGACATCTTGTCCTTGATGGATGCCAATAATAATCATAGCTGGCATTTATGTGAGGCTCTTTGTAGGGAGCTTTCATCAAAACAACCCTATGAGGCAAGCAGTACAAGTGTGATGGTCAGATAGAGAAATTGAGGCTTAGTTAAGTGACTTGTTCATGGTCTTGGACATGTTAGAACCAGAATTCAAAGTGAAGTCTTTTGCTTCCTAGGCCTATTTGCTTCCGCTATTTCCAAAGTCTGAGTAGTATTTTGGTAATAATGGCAACAACAATGATAATAATTCACGTTTATACAGCATTTTATTTTTTTAAAATACTGTTTTATTTTTGTCTAATCACACATGAAGACAAATTTTAGCACTTATTTTTTAAAAGAATTTTGAATTTTAAATTTTCTCCTTCCTTCCTCAACTCCCTCCTTCCTAAAATGGTAAGCAATTTGATATGGGTTATATATGTGTAATCATTACACAGCATTTTAAGGTTAAAAAAAAAAGCTGTCATCTCAAAGCAATCTTGTGAGGTTATGTACTGGAAGTATTTTATTTATTGTACCCATTTTACAGATGAGGAAACCATGACTTTGAGAGGTTAAGGGAATTGTTGAAGGTTACATAGGAGACAAATGGTGGGACTGAAAAGAGAAGCCAAGACCTTCATGTCCTACTCCAGTGTTCTTTCCTCTACACCCTGGAGTGAGCAGAGAAGGGAGGCAAGGAGGCATGAATAAAAGCATGGAAGCTGCTGAATATTCACTAGAGAAATTCACAGTTGAGAAACCACAGCCAGCAAACTCAATGGACCATCATCATTCTGCTTGCCCCATGTTCCAGCTGACCCATTACCATCTGTCCCAGTAATTCCTCTGCTTCCTCTGGCAGGAAAAAAAAAGCCTTTTTGAGCCTTGGGGCGAATATTCCCAAATATCTGCTACTTGCTACTTGTGTGATCTTCAGCAAGTCACTTCACTTAGCTTGGCCTCAGTTTTCTCATCTGTGCAATAAGGGAACTGGCCCATTTGACCTCTTGAGATACCTGTTACCTCTATATTTACTATAGGATCCTGTGAGCCTATGCTGTAGACATCTGTCTCTCTATTAGGATCCTGTAGGTTGTTTTGTTTCCTTATTTTCCAAAGGAAAGGCTGTTCTTCCTTCCCCTTTCCCTTATCCCCTGTCCCAGCTCCCCCGTGTACCACTTTGGCCTGGATTACTGAAACCGGTGACAAGAAATGCAGTCCCCTTATTAAAATAATGTAATGTCTAACTAAAATAGAAACCTGAGATAACAATTTTTGATGTTTTAATGACTGGGCTCATTAGACAGACTTCCCACTTAAAGTGTCTGTCTAGCAATTAAGGCTAAAAAAAATCATAAATGATGACCACACCTTCTCCAGCTTAATGGTTACTCTGAAGGCTGGTCTTATTATCGCAGCGATACAGTCTGTGATAAAAAAGAATTTAAGATACTCTCCCAAGATTTATTTGCCCATTAGCAAGCTGGAAGAGGAAGGTTAAGAGTACTCTTAAGGTCAAAACTGGAAAGAGATCTTGTGAATAATAAGGCTCCTTGAATTTCCCTCCAGCTGAAAAAGACACCTCCTAGCCTGATGGTGAGGTCCCTTCCTTCTCCAGAGTGGTTTGCGTTTCCTCCTGTCACAAGGAAGGGCTGTGAATTGTTACTCTGAGTGAACCCCAGACATTTTTTTAGTTAATTGTCAAGCTCCCAGAGCAAATGGTACAACCACTGAATTCTGGGTCTATTATTTCCAGCTCAAATCTGCTGACTTGGAGAAGGATGTAAGGGGGAGACAGGGAGAGGAAAATTGGAGCCAGCTCCCAACCAGGCTGGACCGGGGTGAAGCCAGTGTTCCTTAGAGGGGGTGTGTATGGGAAGAAACAAAAGTGTTCAAAAAAAAATTAAGGGGAATCTGCCCAAAACTGAGAATTGAGACTGGCCTGGGCTTTCTAACAAGCCTGTATAACTGTTACAGCTGAGCAGGTTAAAATAGATACCAATAATTTAAAAGGGAATTGTTTCAAAAGCAGAGGGGGGTGGGGAGGATACTTTCACCCTTTTATCACCCTTGTCCTGAGTGATGAATGATATTTGTACAGCATTGAGGTTGTTAACTGAGCTATTATACCTGCCCTAACGATAGGGCAAGGTTTTTCCACTGGGGAGGTGATGTGTGTTCTGATACCAGCACTTCTTATCATCTGGGCAGCCAGAGAGCCATCCACTGCCCTGCCTTTGTGGCCCCCCCCAAGGGTGGGACCTGGGGCTACAGGAATGGGCTTCCAGTGCATCTAGGTAGTGCAGTGGATAGAGCACTGGCCCTGAATTCTGGAGGACCTGAGTTCAAATGCAGCCTCATACACATAACCTCACTAGCTGTGTGACCCTGGGCAAGTCACTTAACCCCATTGCCTAGCCAAAAAAAAAAAAAAAAAAAGGAATGGGCTTCCTTTAGCTCCCCAGATCTAAGGTTGCATTTTGCAAGGAGCAAATAAATATTCAAATTTCAGAACTAATCTAACCCTTAGCTACATCTTGGCACCTTGCAAACCCCTCTCCCAAATCCAATCCCAGATCTAAGAATCTGCCTTTAGACCTCTGATGTGTTTGATGAATTAGGAGGGCCAGAAGTTTGGGATTTAGGGTGGTTATTAGAAGGGCAGGAGAATTGCAGAGTTTAAGAATGCTTTCCCCCTCTCACTTCTACCTCCTGATTTATTTGGCTTTCTTCAATACTCAGCTCAAATTCTCCCATCTGGAGGCCTTTCCTGGTCTTCCAGCTGCCTTTCTCTTTCAGATTTTTTCCCCCATTTTTTGATATATATCTTATATGTACCTAGTTCTTTATATGCTATCACCCCCATTAGACTGTGAGCTCTTGAGGGCAGGGATTGTATTTTTGCATTTATTTGTATCCTTATTGCTTAGCACAGTGCCTGGCATTAGGTAAGCGCTTATTAAATGCTTGTTTACTGACTGACTGATGCACTGGGCAAAGGCCAGAGTGGAAGCCAACCTCAGAAGGCTGTCGGTGCATCACTGTGGTACCCAGTGGTGAGGAGAGAGCTTCCTAAGAACCCGTGGTCTCCCTAGGCTCATGCTGCAGAGGGAGGACAAGTGGGATACAAGGAACGATTTCTTTCCTTCCTTCAGGAGCCCTGTGGTGAAGCCTTGCCAAGGCCACCCACAGTAAGTTATTATTTAACGCTAATGAGCTCTTTGTAATTAGGGAAGTATTTTACAGTCACTATTAGTTATTCCTGGCAAAGACCCTAAGAATAGGCAAGAATGGTTATCACAGTTTATCTGTGGCACTCAGAGACTAAATATCTTGCATCCCTCCCTGTCCCCTTCAAATCTGTGAAGAATCAGTGTCTGGAACATCTATGAAAAGGTATGGGGGTACCATATTCTACTTGGACTCAGAGGACAGAGATAGGAGTAGGTGCTGAAAGAGGAAGATTTCCCTAGTCACAAAGAAAAAACATCTTAATTAAAGCTATCTCAAAGGGTCATAGGTTGTCTCAGGGGGAAGTTAATTCTCCATGGCTGGGGGAGGGAGGGCGACTTCAAGAAGATACTGAATGACCACTTGTTGGGAATGTTATTGGTGGGACCTTTGCTTTGGGTAAAGGTTGGAATAAAGAGCCTTCATGGTCTCCTCCAACACTAAGATTCTATGACTCTACCCTCTGAGTCACTCCAACCACCCCCAGCTTCCCTCTTTCTGCTAATGCCAATAGAAAAGGGCTAGATCCAATATATTTCACAACACCCCACCCTGTCCTCTCCATTTCTTACCCCCCTCCCATTACCTAAGAATGGCCAGTTCTTCCTTAAGTAAAGGAAATATTCAGTGAGAGTCCTCCCACTGAGCCCAGCCAGGCAACCCTCCTCATCCTGCCCCCCACCCCCACCCTAATTAACAGCTTAAAGCATGGCCAATCAGATACCCCAGCTAGTGGCCCAGCGGCAAAATTTCACTAGCCTGGCCTACTGCCCCCTCCCCTGCCATCTCATCTCAGATGCTGGCCAGTCCTGAGGGGTGTGTGTGTGTGTGTGTGTGTGTGTGTGTGTGTGTGTGTGAGTGTGTGTGTGTGTGTATAAAATGCTGGCACAGGAAGCAATTTGGTGGCTGCCCTGATTTCATCAAGTGTGCCATTTCCTTTTTTTCTAAGTACCCTGCCCATAAATCCTGTGCAATTCCTTTTTCAGAACGTTCAATATCAAACCTCTCTGGATGCTTGACCAGCATCCCTGCCACTGACCCTTCTTCAAGGAATTAGGCTTACTGTAAGATTCTGGTTCCCCTTCTGCTGTCTCTTCCTTTCTTAGAAGGTAGAATCTCTCTCTCTCTCTCTCTCTCTCTCTCTCTCTCTCTCTCTCTCTCTCCTTTTCAGCTGAGGAAAGATGCATTTTCACAATTATTATTTTCTTCTCTTTGTTTCGATTTTGAATTTTTTTGGGCTTTCCCTAAAAAGATCATGAACATATTTACCTACCAGAACCAAAACATGGTTTCTTAAATGTGAATGGTTTTAAGATGACCAGATGCCTATCTATGTGCTTGCTAAAGGTCAGTGGGTAGGATAGTGAAAGAACAGGCACATTTTATTAGGACAGGCTTTGACATGTCAAAGTGATTGTTATAAGCCAGATTGTGTCTATTTTGACCAATCTTTCTGTTTGAAATATGGCTTTCTGTACCTGTGGGCTTGAACAAAAGACATTACTAGCTGTCTTCAGGTCAAAATCAATTTGATTTTCCTCATCTAGCTGTTGGGAAGTGACCAAAAAACAGCCTCACTGATCTACATCTGGCAAAGGGTGTTTAGGACTCCCTTTCACCCCAAATCTCTCTTATGTTTGTGTAATGTGTTGAGGGGCAGCCCTCTATGACTTTATAGCCACCCAGCTTCTAACTGTAGCCGGAATTGGGCTAAAAGGAAGGGGCTCCCTATTCCCTATCTGTAAAATGGAAACATTAGAGGTAACCTCTACCTTAAAGGTGTCAGAGAACATCAATACATCTTAATTGTTACTCTGGGACTGAACATGGATCTGCAGTGATACCTGGGTTTTTTGGAGGGTGGAAGGAGGGGTGTTAATGCTTGGCATTTGGGGAAATTTCATGGTGATATGATACACTATTTAAATAGTGGCTATAACCAAATTATTTAATTCCTAAAGTCTCCCTCAGTGGAAGTATAGACACTCCCAGGTTTATGGGCATTTTTACAGCAAATTTAATCATCTTTCCTGTGAGAGGAATAACCCAGCAAAGCTTAGCCAGGTAGTAGAGTGCTATGAAGGATGGCAAGTACTGCTCAGTAGGGCTGCTAATATATAGGCATGGCTGGCTGCTGCTTTCCTAGACAGACCTGTATCCAGGAGGAACCATTCTGCTCACTCTGCTTCTTTTCCTTTCAAACGTTTCAATTCTAATGGAACTGATATGAGGTCAGGGAACAGAAGTCACTCAAGAAATAGTGGCAAGTAATTGGGTAGGTCACTGTAAAAATATAGTGAAATTGTAACTCAATTCATTAAGCTTTTATTGAATACCTACTATTTATGAAGTACCATAGTGCCAAACACTGTGATAGCCAATGAAAGGTTTACAATGACCTTGAGAAGCTTACAATAGGAATAGCTTACATTTGCAACACTCCCTCTGGGGTAACCTCCCCAACTCAGAACTCACAGTTTTCAGGGTGGTTCCCATAGATGAGTGGAGAGATAACTTTCATAGGTTCCAAGGGGATCTTGTGAGTCTGGGCTTCTACTACTATAACTCATGAACTCGTATTGGTGAACTTTTTCTTCATAGTCAGCCAGCAGAGACAATTAACTCAAAGCAGTAGCATTTACTAAAATGACATAGGAGGAAGAGTAGCTACAAAAAATTTCCCTGTAAGCCCGGAGTATACTCTTTCACAAATAAATACGGTATCTATGGGAAGAATAGTCATAAAATTGGAGTGCAGTCTCAGTGAGGCATACATGTAAGGAATATGTGGCCAAGACAATTCATGTCTCTTAGTACTGTAGGACCTTGGAGTCCTTTCTCTCCTCATAGAGTCCTCTCAACGGCCAGGGCTAGTTCTTCTTTGTATCCATGGCCAGCTGCCTTCTCCATTGACACAGGTGCCATTCCTTGAAGTTGCTGCCTTTCTATGTCTGTTTCTTTCTGGGGAGTGCATTCCTCTGCTCCCGGCTAGATGTGTCTCAAATGTGCTTTGCCAAACGGGGCCAGTAGCTACTCTTCAAGGTGTCAGAATTACTGGGGAGGACAGGGAAATCCTCCATCCCCACATCCACTACCTGCTGGTAGAAGTACAGAGGTCAGTCCTCACAAAGCAGCTGCTACCCGGGACTGATCCAAACTGACTCCCTCTCAAACTGTTCCACTGTCTTTTTTTTAAATTTTAATTTATTTTGAATTATCAACAATCACTTCCGTAACCTTTTGAGTTTTAAATTTTTCTCCCCTTCCCTCCCCACCTCTCTCCCCAGGACGGCGTGAAATCTGATATAGGCTATACATATACATTCCAACTAAACACATTTTCACATTAGTCATGTTGTAAGGAAGAATTAGAACCAATAGGAGGAACCACCAGAAAGAGGAAACAAAACACAACAGAAGAAAAAAAAGAGCAAATAATATGCTTCGATTTGCATTCAAACTCCATAGTTCTTTCTTTGGATGTGGATAGAATTTTCCATCATTAGGAGATGTCTTAAATCCTTGTATTGCTGAGAAGGGTTAAGTCTATCAATATTAGTCATGGTACAACGTGGCTTTTACTGTGTACAACGTTCTCCTGGTTCTGCTCATTTCACTAAGCATCAGACCATATAAGTCTTTCCAGATTTTTCTGAAGTCCACTTGTTCATCATTTCTTATAGCACAATCGTATTCCATTACATTCATACACCACAACTTGTTCAGCCATTCCCCAATTGATGGGCATCCTCTCAATTTCCAATTCTTTGCCATCACAAAAAGAGCTGCTATGAATATTTTTGTATATGTGGGTCCTTTTCCCATTTGTATGATCTCTTTGGGATATAGCCCTAGAAGTGCTATTGCTGGGTCAAAGGGTATGCACATTTTTATAGCCCTTTGGGCATAGTTCCAAATTGCTCTCCAGAATGGTTGGATCATTTTACAATTCTACCAACAATGCATTAGTGTTCCAATTTTCCCACATCTTCTCCAACATTTATCATTTTCCTGTTTTGTCATGTTGGCCAGTCTGATAGGTATGATGTGGTACCTCAGAGTCGTTTTGATTTGCATTTCTCTAATCAATAGTGATTTAGAGCATTTTTTCATATGACTATAGATGGCTTTAATTTCTTCATCTGAGAACTGCCTGTTCATATCCTTTGATCATTTATCAATTGGGGAATGACTTGTATTCTTATAAATTTGACTTAATACTCTATATATTTTAGAAATGAGGCCCTTATCAGAGAGACTGGATGTAAAAATTCTTTCCCAGTTTTCCATCTTCTTTCTAATCTTGGTTGCATTGGCTTTGTTTGTGTAAAAACTTTTCAATTTAATGTAATCAAAGTTATCTCCACTGTCTTTTAAAGGCCAACTGGAGGGATGACCAATCATTACTCAGCTCCATGGTGTTTATTCATTCTTTGTAAAGAGATCACTGGGCATAACTGCCCCTTCATAATTTAACACCTCTTACTTCCTAGATTAGATCCTGGAGTAGGAGATCAATGCCCTTGCACATTTATATAACTTTATCATTTGGCACGCATTATCTTGAGGCATTCTTCAGACAATCCTTTGAGTTAGGCTTCAATCAATCAAGAAATATTTATAAAGTATCTTCTATATTCCAGTCAGTATGCTAGGAGCTAGGGATACAAATACATTGACTGAAACAATCCATACTCCTAAGGAGTTTATATTCTAATGGGGAACACAATGAGGAGATATATAGGTACATGCAGAATAAATATAAAGAAAATAAATGCAATGCAGTTTGAGAGAGAGTGTATTCGTCCCAATACCAGTTGGGAGGAATCAAGAAAGACTTCACCTAAAAAAGTGGTGCATGACCTGCATCTTGAAGAAAAAGTGGGATTCTAGGAGATAGAGGGAAAGAGAAAGTGCATTCTAGGGATGGGAGTCAGTCAGTGCAAAGGCAGGAATATGGGATATGAAAAGGTCACACAAGTGTTGTTGCCATTTCACAGATATGAAACTGAGGCTCAAACAGGTAAAGTATTAGGTGACTTACCCAGGGCTACAGAGCTTATAATAGGGAGAATTGGGAGTTAGATGTGATATTTATGATTCAAAATACAATGCACTATGGGGACAGGGAGGTTTGGAGGTAAAATATTTTCATGAAGAGGGACAAGACAAAGGCAGATATGACAAAGTGCCTAAGAAAGATATAAACAAAGTGTTTGGATGGAGTTTAAGTTACCTGAAGGAGATAAGGCTAAAATAGTAGTCTGGGATCAGGTAAGAATAGACCTTGAATGTCTGGCTAAAGAGTTTGAGCTTCATATAAGAAATGAGGGTCCACAGATCATTTTTTTTTTAACAGCAAGGTGATGGGAATAAATGTATCTCAGCTAACAAGAACCTTCAGTATACTGGGATTCATTTTCCTTCCCTTCCCTTTTAGGAGAAAAATGTGTTTGGATTTATTTGTGGGTTTTTTTTTTTCTTGGTTTGGACCTATGATGTTAACACTTCAAAGAATTCCTAGTGTGTAAATTTCTCCCATGGATGCAGATCAATTTAGAAAATCAGAGATCTAGCGACAGTAGGAACTTCAGAGGCTATCTGATACAATTACCCCATTTTACAAATGAAGAAACTGTGTCCCCTAAAGGTTAATTACCTGCCTGAAGTCACAGGAGTAGTGTCAGAAGACAGTATTTGTACCCAGGTTTCAAACCCCCAAACCAGGGTTCTTTCAAGTGTAGCACATATCCAAGAGTTTCCTGGAGCATTAGATACTTAAATGACTTGCCCAGGGTCATTGTGTCAAAGGCAGAACTTGAATTTCGATCTCCCTGACTCAAAGGCAGCCTTCTGTCCATTATGCTATTTATTTATTATCCTTCCAGGAGAGAAGTATATGGCAAGAAAAAAAATGAGGTATTTCTTTAAAATAACTATTTCTCTAGGTTCAGTCTACATACAACCTAGTCTCTTTCTCTTTCTTCATCTGCACTTATAGCTTTTGTATAATGCATTGTACAGTTGTGTAAGAAACATAGATAGTCAGAATGATAATGCTGATGATGTCAAAGGTGAGAGAGTCCTTCAGTCTTGCTCCCTCTAGCCTTACCTGGTCAAGGTAGGAGTCCTCCATGCCACAGGCTAAGATCTTAAAGAACAAAGTACTGTGGGTTGGTAATGGGCAGGCAAATGAGCATAGTATGAGTCTGAGAAGCCAGAGTCAGGGGATAGGTCATCTAGATAGTGCAGTTTGATTATATCTATATTGGGGAAGTTTGATTACTTGAACAAATATAGCTCCAGAAAGCAGCAGCAGGCAAGGGGAATATCTGCAGAGTGAATAACTATAGTCAATAACAGAGAATCAGCGGGATCCAGAGAAGGAGACAAAATTCAGAACAAAGTGAGGGGCAGCAGCAATTGAATATCAGGTTGATCAAAAGAAAAGGGTATAGATTCATGCAAAGAAATTGTACAATTTATTAGATCACATGAGTTGAGTTTATCCAGTTGAGTTTGTCCGTGTTCTCAGGAGCTCGTATTTAGGGTTTTGCTATCATCATCATCATTGTTATTAGCAATTTATGTATGTAAATTGTTTGGTTGCAAGAGTGAGTTTGTAGTAGTTGAACCCTTGGAATTTGTAAGTGACCACATTAATTAGATGATCTTAACATTAGCCAAAACAACTTAGCATAAACTGAAAATGATACAAGGAAAACAATTGCATTGAACATTGGCTAGGCAATGTCAGCTTTGACCAAACAACTGATATGGATAATGATCAGCTAACCATGGAGCATCCAACCTCCTGGACACTATTAGACATTAGTCAAAAAAAGAGAGCTGTTGTTTATAGTAGCTATGATTTTTAGACTTTCATTTCAATATACCTATATATGCATATATATATATCTATATATATATCTAATATAGATATATCAGAATCCCATTGAAACCCTACTAACTGCGACATTGGTGAGAGTAACACCTACATTGTTATCTTTCTATGTCTGAGAGAGATGTTTTATACACATGCATATATGTATACGTATACGTCTCTCTCTTTCTCTCTCTCTCTTTATATATAGACACAGACAGAGAGAGACATATATATATATAGACACATAGAGAGACATATATATATATATATAGACACAGAGAGAGAAAGAGAGAGAGAGAGAGAATGTGCAGGGAATATGATATAGTAGGAAGATAATATTCATGTGCATTTTATGTGGCTTTATACTTTTAGCATGAGTTCATACATTTTATATTATGTGATCTTCACTTCATATCATCATGTAAGTTAATAACCAACACACATATATATACACACACATATATTATATATATACATATATATATTACTCAAAGGTTTACAAAGTACCATACTATTAAAGCTTTAAACTGCACAAAGATTTTGGGGCATACTTTATAGGGCAAGAATAATTACTGTAGTTGGCTGAAGAGGAAATTGAGGCCTCTAGAGGTGAAGTTACTTGCTTAAGGCCTCTTGATGTGTTACTGGCAGAAGAAGGACTCTAGATTAGTACTCTTCCTACTGAAACATGCTGGCATGGTAGAAGGATAGAATTACCATTAGAAGACCTGGGTTTGAGTCCTCCTTTGCTACTCACTAATTAGGTGACATTTGGCATCACTTCACTTTTCTGGGTATCAGAATACTCACCTATAAAACAAAGGGCTTGGACTGCCCGGTCTCTAAGGTAACTTCCAGTCCTTGTAGTCTGTGATTTAGACCTACTTCTCGCTAGCCAAGTGTGATGTTTTTTGATAATAGCTTACTAAATGTTTGTTGAAAGAGTTGCCTCACTGTGTGCTGTATCCAAATTGGCCGTTTGTGTTCTGAGGTCGTGCTTCTGACTGTTGATAGCCATGCAGAGGAGTGAAATTGGAGAGGGACACAGCCCTTCTCTACCCCACACATTGCAATAAGAATGGCAGTCATTGCACTCAAATTTGAACCCTCAAGGTGTAGGCACATGAAAGAAAACAGGAGATGTTTTTCTTCTCTGAAGGCTAAGAACAAACAACCTGGGAGGGAGATGAAGAGGGGCAGAAGGGCACCTCCCACAGAGGCCTTCTGAGGGGTCAGCCTTGTCTGTGCAGCCATCCCCCAGGGGTTAACTTGGTATTCTTCCCTTCTCATTGATGCCAACACTCGGTCAAGCATTTGCCCCAGGAGGAGACCTTGGAGCATTAGTTCAAGCCTATGGTCTTGTGCTCTCTTGGCTCCGGGACAAAGATAACCAAAATGGTAACAGTGTGTATATGAAGACAACATTCCTGACCCATTGCACTGTCAGGAGGGCATGGACTTTGAGTCACACCTCCGGTCCTAGAAATGAGTTTGTACTTGGCCATTTTGAGACTGAGCAGTCTCAGAGGAAAGAGAACTGAACCTGGCCTCTAGTCTCAATTTTGTTACTTTCTGGCTACATGAACTTTTTTATGCCTTGATTTCCTTAGTTGTCAAATAAGGATAATAATACATGACCTGCCTCCCTCTCAAGGTTGTGGTGCTGATCAGATGAGTCACTGGAGATAAAGAGCCCAGCTAATATAAGGTATTGCTATTAGCATGACCTGTGGAAAACAGGTGGTCATCTGGAGTGTGTAGTCCTTGGCCTTGGAATTGATTCAGAGAGACTTTGATTTCCTATCATGGTGCCTTAACTATGCTCATTGGAGGGGCCTGCAAAGGCAGGTGGGTCTAGAGACAATATGGACAATGGAGAGAATTATTTGTGTGTGTTTTTGAAGACCATTAGTGCCTTCGCACCTACCCTTCCCTTCATCCTTACTAACATCTTAATTATTTATCCTTTCTATTGTTTATTCCTGAGCAACTATTATTGACTTTATCCAAGTCTATATTTCTGACATCTGTGGCATCTATCTTGTGTCCATCCTGCTTTGCCTATCAGGACCAAGAAGCATGCCAATGACTATCTAGAACAACCCACTGGTTTTCTTCATGAGGAAACTGAGGTCCAGAGTGGAAAATTGATTTTCCTGAGATCAAACAGCAAGTTATGGCCAAGACAAAAAAATCAGATCATCTGACTACCAGTTTACTGCTTTTAGCACACTATGTCCAACAGTTAACTATGGGTTTGTTTATTTTTTATGATCAGTTAAAATATCCGCAGTAATAAATATATGCTGCATGCCAACAACCTAAGAGACACTCATGGGAAAAAGAAATCTGCAGATAGTAAATGCTTGAGGCATCTACTAAAACCACTAGTTTATTTCCATTGTGAGAGTGGTTCCGGCACCAGCGTGAGGAAGCAGGACTTTCCCTTGATATTTCCTCCCTTGAACCACATGGCTCATGATTCAATTTATTACAGTTGTGGTTTGTAGACTCCATGGTGTTCCTGCCTTCTTTGGTATAGACACATAGCTTCAGAATCAAGACTTCTGGGAGAACTTGGGGCAAATTAGTTGGGATCAAATTTTGCATTTATAAGAAATAATAAATTTCAGGATTGAATCAGTGAAATAATGGGCTTTTACTTCCTGACCTCTTCATCAGTCCCACCTACCACCACTACATGAGGTATACAAAGATGAATAAACCAGTATCTACCGTCATGCAGTGTATAATCTACTTGGGAGGATAAGACGAATTTGCAATTAAATCTAATACAGAACAAAATATGAAAGTATGGAGAAATAAGAATGAAGCACTATGAGATTTCAAAGGTGGCAAGGATTACTTCCAGCTGGGGGACTTAGGGAAGGCTTCATGGAGGAGATGGCATTTAAACCAGGCTTGGAAATGTAGGGTGAATTTGAATTGGTAAAGATATGAGGAAATGGCATTCCATCCTGAGCAAAGGAAGCTGGAAAATTCATCCTCCTTCAAATCCTCTCCTCTTTCTATTCTACCCACCATCGTCCTCCACTCCTACAAAGCTCTGCCCAAGCTCACCTCCAACCTGGAGCCTTCCTTGATTGACTCATACCTGACTTCAGTCATGCCAGTCACTCTATGCCAATGCCTGCCTACCTACCCTCCTCTTCATTCTTCCTACCTTCTCTGACTACTTATCCTTTCTAGTTGTTTATCCTTGAACAGCTGTTACTGATTTTGTTCAAGTCTATATTTCCAACATCTGTGGTTTGGAGCAGTGGTCCCTCTCTTGTCTTGACTAGCGGATTGTAAGCTCTCCGTATCCCCCAGATGCAGTGTCCAGTACACAGTGAACACTCAGGAGATGAATTCTATCACCTAGCCTTCCATGATTGTAAAGGGATAGCACTGTGTGTTCCTGCTTCTCTATAAACATCTCTCTTCATACTTATCTGTGCATCAGCCCTCTCCCCAGCTGCTCTCAAGGTCTCCCTTTCACAAGAGTGGAGGGGCTCATTTCCCAGGCAGTATGATTTGAGGGATTCCAGGAAAGGTCCCTGACAGGACAAGGGAATGAGTGGGGTTTTTTTTCTCACCAACTTTACCTAGAAACTGAAATTCTACTATTAGAGATTCATTTCTTTGTGATTTTTATTCTGTAAGAGATCCTTGATTAATTGTAAATACCCCCTGGGAAGGGTCTCTTTTCATTTATCTGGACTTAATTGTTAATAAAATGCTTTTTCAGGGAAAGCAAGGCCCTGCAGGAATGGGGCACTAGAAAATTTCCTGGGATGGGGAGCAGGGGGAGAGATAAGATATAGAAATGAGAGATGGGACAACACCAAAGGCAAAGTTTTCTTCACAGTTTTTCTGAGGTCTGGACTCTAGAATAAAATTTGACCAGGGTTCAATTGCTAGAAAAGCATACTCCCCCAGGAGGGGTGAGTAATTATGTTCAAACTTAGTGATCTTTTCCTTCAGTAAAATAATAGCATGTATGTATACATATACATATATGTATATGCATATGATATATTAGCATGTATATATGAATGGTATACATACCATTCATATGTATACATACTACTAAATATGCTAATCTATTATGTGCATATACATATGTGTACACACATGTATCTTTAAGATTTACAAAGTGCTTTATAATAACTGAAATTTACCTAGTGCCTTACATAAATACAATATTTCATTTAAGCCTCAAAAACCCTGTACTGAATGTATTGTAGGTCACAGGACCATGGATTTAGGGCTAGAAGGGACCTTATAGGTTACCTAGTTAAACCTCCTCACTTATAGATGAGGAAACCAAGGATCATAGTGGTTAAATGACTCATCTTCAATCATAGAGCTGGTAATTATCATAGGAGAGACTTAATCCCAGATCTTCCCAATTGCACCTTCAGTTCTCTCTCTATGATGCTGTCTGCTTCTTAGATGTTTCATCTGTTATGTCATTTGGGCCTTGCATCCTATAAGGAGGACGTTAATATCAGTCCATGAGTCCCTAAATTGCCTTCTGGTGTCCTGCCTGCCTCACAGGGCTGCCCAAGAGTTTCTGATCCTGCAAAAACCAAGCCCCATCCCATCCTGTTTGGTCGCCTGGTATGTATTTCTTCTAAGCTCTTATACTACCAAGACTTAACCCAAGACTTTAGAAATCTGGATGGGTTAAGAACACTGGCCAATCATTAGATTTTTGATGAAAAGTTCAAACCATTAAGATCTACAGGGGAATAGAGAATTTATGGTTCAGGAACCACATAGTAACCTCTGAATCAGAGAAGAAGAAATGGTTAATGGATAAACAGTTAATCAACAAGTATTTATTAAGCACCTCCTCTGTGCCAGGCATTGTGCGAGTCACTGGGGATGCAAGTACAAAGAACGGTGACTGTGACAGCTGTCCTACTATGTGCATGGCCCTGGGTTCCTGTTTATGAGTGGATACCAAGATGGGTCCAGCTTGTGTAACCAATTCTGTGTCCTTGCCCTGCTTAAGATCCAGCGAGGAAGACATAGCATAGGAAAAGATAACTAATGCTACAAGCCACAGTGTTCCAGTGTTGCCATTTGTCTGTGGATCATGTAATACCCCTTTCTGAAGAATCAAAAGTGCAGGTCACCCAAAGGACAGTGAAGAAATGCCTGGTGGGCAGAAACCGGCTGCTGCAGATCTGCACGCAAGACCCAGCATCAAAGAGAATCCAAGAGATGTCTCACCAAAGAACCAGGTGGGCCAGGGCTGTAGTGAGGGTTAGCTTTAGTAGGCAGACATCCCTTGTGCTGTGGTGGTGCCCTGCTAATGTTAAAGTCCTGAGAGCTAGCATTTAAATGGTGCTTTAAGGATCGTGAAGCTCTTTACAAATACCTCATTTTATCTTTATAACGATCGTGGAGGCTGGTGATTGTCATTATTAATTATTGTTAATACCCATTATTAGCAATGTAATTTATAATATATTAATACAATTAATCAGATAATAACAATTAGTAACAATAATAATATTGCTACTTAAAGACCCAGAAGAAGGCTTCTAATGTATTAGGAGATTTATGGGAGGACATGGACAAAAGTTATACAGGATGAAGGATTATGGGTAGGTTATGATATATAATGTTTGTTCGTGGGAGAATCTGTGGACCAGATCAATAAGATATTGAAGTATATGGTAAGTGATGGAGGAGATAAATGGAAGGAGAGATCCATGTGTGCTGGCACAGTTGGGGAAGGATTTCTGGAGAAAGTGAGTTGGGTCCCTAATGATAGGTAGGATTCAGATAAGCAAAGAGAAGATAAGACAATTTGAACAAAGGCCAGGAGCTGAGACTACACAGCACAGTCAGGAAGATGCATGGTCAGAGAAACAATCTGGCTGGACTGGAGTGTATACAAAGGGGAGTATGGAAAACTAAGCTGGAAAGGTAGGTGGGGACCAAATTGTGAAGGTCCATGAAATCTTTCTCTTTCCCATTCCCATGTACCTCTTTCTCTCCATTTTCTTTCTCTATTTATTTCTCTTTCTCTCCTCCCTTTCTCCTTTCCCCACCTTCTCTTTTTCTCTTTCCCTTTTCTCCTCCAACTCTCCTCACAGTGGGGGCCTTCAGGGGGTAGAGAGGTGACTGAACCCTGCTCCCTCTCTGCTGACCCCTGTATTCCATTCAGCATCACTGGGAGGGGTTCTGTAAAAAAAAAAAATGCCCTTAGTCTGAGCATAGAGAACTGTAGTCATTCAGTAAAATGGCCTTGAAACTGCATGTGCTATTGAAGGAAAAAAAAAAAAGCTTTTAACTCCCCAGGTAGAAGTCTCCTTTGAAATAATTTCAAATACCACTATTAAGAATGATACCCCAAAAGTCAAAGAGAAAGCCACCCTCTGGTTTCCAGCAAGCCAGAGAAATATGTGGTGTGAAAACACATTTAATCTTCTCTGCCTAGTACATGAACGGTGCATACTTGTGCACACAGAGCCCCTGAATTCAGACTTCTCACAATGTTAGAATTCCTGAGCACAGAAATGTTCTAAATGTTCTCATACACAGGGCACAGTAAGTTGCCTTCTCTCCTTCCTCTTTTTTAATGATCTAAGAAAAACTGGGGACCTATAGGAAAAACCGCCTGCTGTCTCTGAACGTGGGTGTTTTCCAGTCACTTTCCATGCTTGGTTCCCACCCAAGGGAAGAAAAATCACGGAAAAGAAATCCTAGTAATTGGCTACACAGCCCAGTGTGAACCTTTCTAAGCACCCGCTCCACTGTAGAGGCAAAGGAGGAGAGATCTCATGGGTTCCTGAATTTTTACCAAGGGGAAATAACACGCAAGGGTTTCTTGTTGCTTTTGGATTAAGAGGACTGTCTCCAGTGTTCCCAGGAGAAGAAATAACAATCCCTTAAGTGTGTTTAGTTTTTTATTCTCTTCAAAGCATTTTCCTACCCATTATAGGATTTGATATTCACAGCATTCCAATTAGGTAAGTAGGACAGATAATATTATTCCCACTTTTATAGAGGAAGAACTTAAGGACCGGAGATTTTTAAGTATACACTACTACAATCAGTGTCCATGTAATATTATTTTCATAATAACCCTATTCCAAAAATTTCAAATAACCTAATGCCTTCCAGATAAAGTCCAAAGTACTCACACCGGCATTCAAGGCCTACTAATCTGGCCACAATCTTCACTATAGCCTGTTCGTCATTCCCCCAAGTCAACTCCTACATTCTAACTCCTACCTTTGTTCACATGATTTCCCCTGCCTAAAATGCCTTCCATTTCTCCTCTTTGCTTAGACCCACTCCTCCTTCAAGGCCCATAAGCCCCATTTCCTTTAGGAAGCCTTCTGGAGCAGCCTGCTCTGCCATGATCTCTTAACCCTCTCCTGAACACTTTTGGAACTTAATTGTTTGTACCATTTTGGGGACCATTAATCATATAATGTTTTGTGACATCTGTTGTGATCCCATGGAATGCATTAAGGGAAAGGCCAACTTAGCAAACCTTTTGACATTTCCCACAGCACGTAGCAATTCCATACATTTAGTTGGTGGTTTTGTTAATAACAATATAACAACTCACATTTATATAACACTTTACTGTGTACAATTTTTTTTTCTGGACAATTCTGTTGAAGTCAATAACTACTTGTTTTTAATAAGATATCTTATAAGGATGAAGTTAATATCAGTCCATGAGTCCCTAAATTGCCTTCTGGTGCCCTGCCTGCCTCTTGTTTTTTATATCACTTCATTTCCCAATATATATCCCTTTCCCATACCAGAGAGCTATTGCTTCTAACACAGGATAAGAAGGAAAGAGAAAAACCAAGTTGGGCAATATATGCAATGTTCCACATCCATAGTCCCCCACCTCTGCAAAGAAAGGAAGTGAGATGCATTCTCACAACTCTTCTTTGGGTCCAAGCTTGGTTATTATAATTACATAGTGCTCAGTTTTATTTTATTATTATTTTTGTCCTTTCATTTACATTGTTATTACTCGTATATGTTGTTTTCCTGATTCTGCTTACTTTACTTTGTATCATTTTATAGAAGTCTTTCCATGCCTTTCTGTATTCTTTATATTAATAATTTCTTTCAGGACAGGAATAATCAATTATATTCATATATCACAATTTGTTTAGCTGTTTCCTAGTTGAAGGTTAGTGCTACCAACATGATTGGTACCAACTATAAACTGTGGTGGCTCCCTATTGAAAGAAAGAAAAGAAAGAAAGAAAGAAAGAAAGAAAGAAAGAAAGAAAGAAAGAAAGGAAAGAAAAAGAAAGAAAGAAAGAAGAATAACACCCCCCTTTTTTTTTATCATGTAAAGGTCTTCCCAGCGTATCTTTCCATTCTTCTTCTACATTGCTTCTCTCCATACACTTTGTTTTAGCAGTACTGGCATGCTTGTTATTCTGAACATAAGATGCTCCATCTCCCAGCTCTATATTTGTTAAATGAATAAATGAATGAATTTGATTTTGAAGAACAGAGACACCTAAATTGATTTTTTCTTGACACAGATTCCTTCTGACAATGTGTAGTTCGGACATAGTAAAGATGAAGATTCTAGTCAGTTCATGCCATGAAATCCATAATGGACATGATGATCTAAGTAGTGAAAAGACTTGGAGTCCAGGAGAGATCTGGAGTTGAATCCCACTTCAATGCTAACTAATTCTGTGGCCATGATTAATTCACTTCCTTTCTCTTTATATTCATTTCCCTAGCTATTGCCATAACAAAACTTGTAATATATACCTCATAGGTTGTTGTGGAGATCAAATGAGATAATTTATGTAAAACACTTTGCAGATCTTAAAGTGCCATATAAATATCAGCTTTTATCCGTAACATAATGATTAGGCATAAAAAATAAAAAACTGGAGGCACACTTTTGTGCTGCTAGTAGCAGCCTGTTATAGGGGGAGAATCCTGGGTCTCAGGAGACCTGAGTTGCAGTCAGAGGAATCACCCAATATCAGAGCTGGAAGGGACCTGAGATCATCTAGTATAGCCAGAGGTATGCAGGAGCCTGCTCAAACCAGCTCCCAAGAGCAAATGATTAAATTTTTGTTGTGAGCATTTATACCTCAGAAATCAACAAATGCTACAAATCGGCTTGATTTATTGTTTTGTTGATAGTCTAGAATTAAGAAAGTGATGGATACAATCTTAATAATGCAGATTAAACTTAAAAGTGTGTCCTAAATATGTGTATATACACATGCATGTATTAGTTGTTCAGTCGTTCAGTCGTGTCCAACTCTTCATGACCCTGTGCACCATAGCATGCCAATACTATCCATGGGGTTTTCTTGGCAAAGATACTGGAGTGGTTTGCCTTTTCTTTCTCCAGTGGACTAAGGCCAACAAAGGTTAAGTGACTTGCCCAGGGTCATGCAGCTAGTGCATTTCTGAGGCTGTATTTGGACTCAGGTCTTCCTGACTTCAAACCCATTACTCTTTCCACTGAAACACCTAGTTGCCTCCATACATGTAGTTAGGATATAGTAAAAACAAAGATTCTAGTCGGTGCATGCTATGAAACACTGTATGGACATCACACACACACACACACACAGACATATACACATATATACATATATTGACTTGGGGGAGGAGATAGATATAGGTATATGTAAAGATATATATCTATATCTATAGATATATAGGCATATATATCTATATATCATATAATATCTATATAATCATATGTGATTATACATATGTGTATGTTTACATACCTATATGTATATATCCTTCCCTTCCACCCAAGTCCTAGCTACCAGGCCTTTCTTAATTTAATCTAAAATTAAAATAGCTTCCGTGCATATCAAATCATGCTGTTGATTCATACTAAGCTTTCAGTCTACCAAAATTTCTCTCTCTCTCTCTTTCATATGTACATATATGTATTATGTATGTATGTATACACACACACACAAACACTGGTTGTTAAACATTTACCAGTACAACACTCTACTGTATTGTTAAGTGACTATTAACCTCTGTTTGCCTAAGTTTCCTTAATTTTAAAATGAGGAAAATAACAACAACTACACACTGTTGTGAGATAATGAGATAATATTTATAAAGTTCTTAACATAGTTCAAATGCTTATTCCCTCCCCCCCCATCTCCACATCCTACCCATTTAACAGACAAGGAGAATGAACTCAGAGAGGGGAAATGACTTGTCCATATCATACAGGAAATCAGTGGCAGAATCAAGACGGAAACCTAAATCTCCTGGTTCCTATTTCTCTGTTCTTTCCTCCTGCCCACACCACCTAATTATCACATTGGATAATTAGGGTCTTCTATGCAGGGTCCCTCATTGAAGCATAATCATTTCATTAATTAGCCAAGACTTTCTGCCTTACTGACAGGATCAGTAGATGAAAAACATTGACTGAGGCTGAGTCTTTGCTATGAAATGCACAAAAAATTTAAACCTCGCTTCTGAAACAACTGATCCTTATACAATGTGCTCTCCAGGCCTTTAACCATCTATACGCTGTTTGCTAAACACTCTCTAGTATACTTGGATCTTTCCTAAAATCCAGATCTGAATGCAGTACTGTAGGTCAGGTCTGACGAGCACAATGAAGAGAAACTGTTACCTCCTCCCCACCCCAGCCCCCAAACCCTGCCAAGTCTTGACTACTAGGTCTTTCTTTTTTTCCGAATTTTTTAACATTTTTATTTAAAGTTTTGAGTTCCAAATTCTATCCCTCACTCCTTCCCTCACCTCCCTCCTCCCTGAGACAGTAAGCAATCAGATATAGGTTATACATATGCAATTATGTAAAACATTTCCATATTTGTCATTTTGTACAAGAAGACTTGAATAAAAGAAAAAAAGTGAAAAATAGCATGCTTCAGTCAGTACTCAATCGATATCAGTTCTCCTTCTGGAGGAGGATAGCATGCTTCATCATTAGTCCTTTGGGGTTGTCTTAGATCATTGTATTGCTGAGAATAGCTAAGTTATTCCCAGTTCTTCATAGAACAATATTGTTGTTACTGTGTACAACATTCTCTTGGTTCTGTTCACTTTACTATGTATCAGCTCCTGTAAGTCTTTCCAGGTTTTTCTGAAATCATCCTGCTTGTCATTTCTTATAGTACAATAATATTCCATTACAATCATATACTATGGCTTGTTTAGCCATTCCATGATTGATTTCTAATTCTTAGCCATCACAGAAAGAGCTGTTATAAATATTTTTGTACATGTAGGTTTTTTTCCCTTTTTTTTGGATATCTTTGGGATATAGACCCAGCAGTGGTATTGCTGGATCAAAAGGTATGCACAGTTTTATAGCCCTTTGGGCGTAGTTCTAAATTGTTCTCCAGAATGGTTGGATCAGTTCACAACTCCACCACAGTGCATTAGTGTCCTAGTTCTCCCACGTTCCCTCCAACATCCAACATTTTCCTTTTTTGTCATATTAGCCACTCTGATAGGTGTGAAGTGGTACCTTTTGTTTTTTAGTTTTATTTTGTTTGTTTGTTTTTTACTAGGCAATGGGGTTAAGTGACTTGCCCAGGATCACACAGCTAGTGTCAAGTGTCTGAAGTCATATTTGAACTCAGGTCCTCCTGACTCCAGGGCTGGTGCTGCATCCACTGTGCCACCTAGCTGCCCCGTCAGAGTTGTTTTAATTTGCATCACTCTGATCAATAGTGATTTAGAGCATTTTTTCATATGATTATAGATAGCTTTGATTTCTTTGCCTTGAAAGCTGCCTATTCATATCCTTTGACCATTTATCAATTGGCGAATGATTCTTTATTTTTTAGAAATTTGACTCAGTTCTCTATATATTTGAGAAATGAGGCCTTTATCAGAGATACTTATTGCAAGATCCCCCCTGCCAGTTTTCTGCTTTCCTTATAATTTTGATTGCATTGGTTTTGCTTGTGCAAAAATTTTTTAATTTTTTATAATCAAGTGATCTATTTTACGTTTTGTAATGCTCTCTATATCTCTTTTGGTCCTAAATTCTTCTCTTATCCATAAATTTGACAGATAAACTATTCCATGTTCTCTTAATTTGCTTATAGTATCACCCTTTATGTGTAAATCTTGTATTCATTTTGACTTTATCTTGGTATATTGTGTGAGATATTTGTCTATATCTAGTTTCTGCCATACTGTTTTCCAGTTTTCCCAGAAGTTTTTGTCAGATAATGAGTTTTTGTTCCAAAATCTTGGATCTTTGGGTTTATCATATATTAGATTACTATGGCCATTTGCTATAATGTAATTTGTATCTAATCTATTCTATTGATCCAGTTCTCTATTTCTTAGCCAGTACCAGATTGTTTTGGTAATTACTGCTTTATAATATAATATGAGATCTGGTACAGCTAGACCACCTTCTTTCGCATTTTTTTTTTACATTGATTCCCTTGATATTCTTGAGCTTTTGTTCTTCCAGATGAATTTTTGTCATTTTTTCTCACTCTGTAAAGTAATTTTTTGATAGTGTGATTGGTATTGCACTGAATAAATAGATTAATTTAGGTAGAAATGGAATTTCTCTTTCTATCTCTTGCTGCTGGACTTCGTTGGTAATATATAGAAATGTTGATGATTTATGTGGGTTAATTTTGTATCCTGCAACTTTGCTAAAGTTGTTAATAATTTCAAGTACTTTTTTAGTTGATTCTCTAGGATTTTCTAAGTATAACATCATATCAGCTGCAAAGAGAGATGGTTTTGTTTCCTCGTTCCCTGTTCTAATTCCTTTAATTTCTTTTTCTTCTCTTATTGCTATAGCTAACATTTCTAGTACAATATTAAAAAATAGAGTTGATAATGGGCATCCTTGCTTCACCCCTGATTGCATTGGGAAGGCTTCTAGCTTATCCCCATTACAGACAATGCTTACTGGTGGTTTTAGATAAACATTACTTATCATTTTAAGGTAAGCTCTATTTATTCTTATGCTCTCTAGTGTTTTTAATAGGAATAGGTACTGTATTTTGTCAAAGGCTTTTTGGGCATCTATTGAAATAATCAGTTGATTTATGTTGGTTTTGTTATAGATATGGTCAATTGTGCTGATAGTTTTCCTAATATTAAACTAGCCCAGAATTTCTGGTATAAATCCAACATAGCTATTACTAGGCCCTTCTTAATTGAATCCAAAATTGAATTAGCTTCCTTGGTTGTCAAATTATTGTGAGTTTTCAGTCTACCAAAATCTTCAGATCTTTTTTTTTTCAGACAGACTGATATCTGGTCACCCTTCTATCCCCATCATGTATTTTTTAACATTCATTTTTAAAAAATTTTCATTTCCAGATTCTCTCCCTCCCTCTAGCCTTTCCCTCACCCATTGAGAAGGTAAGTAATATGATATCCACTATACATGTGAAGTTATGCGAAACATTTTTTAACAAATTTTTTAACCATTATATATTTCTAACATTTTAAAAAATGCAACTTATTTCATCGAATTTGCTTTGTAGCAAAGGTACTTCTAAGATGGAAAGAACTAGTATTATAGTATGGCATTCCCACAAAAAATCTGAGGCATACTTCCCCACAAGTACATTCAAGTTCCATACAAAGGTACTGAAGATTGAGTGTAGAGAATACATGTGGCAAAAAAATAACTCACAACTCCTGTTTACTAAAAATCCTTTTCTCTCTTTGTAGAGTCTTCATTAAGTTCCCCTTAGGTGTAACTCCTTGCTGGACTCCAAGAGTTGGTGCCTTTGTAATATCCATAATCAGTACTCTCCACCATAAAGTGTCAAGTAGTTAGAAGATGTTTCCTCTTGGGTGTCCACCGTTATTGGCTAGATGTGTTGTCTCTTTAGATAGGATGGACCTCTGGAGAAAATTGAATGGGGATAGAAAGGAATATACCTTTTTTCTCAGGGGTATATGGCACCTACGCAAAAATTAACCATGTATTAAGGCATCGAAACCTCACAATCAAATGCAAAAAGGCATAAATATTAAATTCCTCCTTTTCAGATCATGATGCAAAAAAATTACATTTAATAAAGAGCCAGATAGTTTAAAAAATAGTTGAAAACTAAATAATCTAACCCTAAAGAATGAGTGGGTCAAACAATAAATCATAGAAACAATCAATTATTTCATCAAAGAGAATGACAACAATGAGATCACATACCAAAATTTGTGGGATGCAACCAAAGCAGTACTTAGGGGAAAATATATATCTCTAAATGCTTACACCAATAAAATAGAAAAAGACCAGATCAATGAATTGGGCATGCAACTAAAAAAGCTAGAAAGAGAACAAATTAAAAATCCCCAATTAAACACCAAATTAGAAATCCTGAAAATCAAAAGAGAGATTAACAAAATTGAAAGGAAGAAAACCATTGAACTAATAAGTAAAACTAAGAGCTGGTTTTATGAAAAAAAAAAACAATAAAATAGACAAAGAATTGGTTAATTTGATTTTGAAAAAAGAAAACCATATTACCAGTATAAAAAATGAAAAGGGTGAATTCACCACCAATGAAGAGGAAATTAGACCAATAATTAGGAGCTATTTTGCCCAGTTGTATGCCAATAAATCTGACAATCTAAATGAAATAGAATATTTACCAAAAATATAAATTGCCCAGATTAACAGAAAAAAAAAATAGAATACTTAAGTAACCTCATTTTAGAAAAAGAAGTTGAACAAGCCATCAAGGAACTTCCCAAGAAAAAAAAATCCCCAGGGCCAGATGGATTCATAAGTGAATTCTAACAAACATTCAAAGAACAATTAATTCCAGTATTATATAAACTATTTGGGAAAATAGGCAAAGAAGGAGTCCTGCCAAATTACTTTTATGACACAAATATGGTGATAATACCTAAACCAGGAAGAGCCAAAACAGAGAAAGAAAACTATAGACCAATTTTCCCTAATGAATATTGATGCAAAAAATTAAATAAAATACTAGCAAGGAGATTAAAGCAATATATCACCAGGATCATACACTATGACCAGGTAGAATTTATACCAGGAATGCAGGGCTGGTTCAGTATTAGATGTGTGGTCTCTTACTTGTCTAGTCTCTCTAGTGACGTGGTTAGTGGGGAAAGGGAAGAACAGAAAAAGAGAAACTTTTTCCTGACCACCAGGAAAGACTCCCTCTCAGTGGGTTGGCTCCAACTATTGAACTGGAATTCTCTAAACTGGAACTCTTCCACATTAGTTCACAATTTGACTCATTGCTGGATTGACCACTGTGGTTTTTTGTTTTGTTTTGTTTTGGAATTGAATTTCCTTATCTTCCAAAGCTGAAGTGCTGGGGTTATTCTCAGGCCAGATCCTACTCCTTATCAACATGAGCCCTTGGACCTACTCTGTTTCTGGCAAGTTTGCCCCTCCTCAGGCAGCCTGGTGGCTTCCCATATCTAATTGGTTTAGCCCCCTGAAGCTCAAAACTCCTGAGTTCAAGTGATCTCCCAGCCTCAGCCTCCTCCAGAAGCAGACACTACGGGCATGTACCAGCCTGCCTAATTTTTTATACAGACTGTTTTTATACATAGGTCCAGGTATGCATGTGATTCTTTGTACCAGTCACAAGATGTCTCCTGCGTGGCATCATCTGCTTTAATCCAATGGTCAGAGCACTATAATCCTTTCAAATTGATTAAAGACTTCTTCAGTGTAGTGGTTCAGTGATGTGTCTGAGTCTTCTGTGATTATATTAATTGGGGGATGATTTCTGAAGTCTCTTCTAGATCTGTGATCCTATGGTTGTTAGTTTCTTCATCAAAAAAAAAAAATGAGGTGATGGACTGGATCAGTGGTTCTTAAAATATAGTCCTCCAAGACCCTTCCAGGGGGTCTACAAGGACAAAACTATTTTCCTAATAACACTAAAACATTTTAATTTCTAAAATATTGATAAGTATAACCCACATGAACCAAAGGTCTTTGGGGGTAGGGTGGGATGGAATTCTCAATAATTTTTAAGAGTCCAAAAAGTTTCAGAACTGCTCATCTAAATCATCCCCGAGGCCCCTTTTAGCTCTAATTCTTTTGATGCTCTCTCTGACCTTATAAATAGCATGAACTGAGTCTACTTCTAGGCAGAGTTCAGTGCTAGGCACCATAGAGTATGAACAGATCTAGGTGCGGCTGGGTTTTATTTGAGATAAGGGTGGGAAGGGGGAAGGGACCAAAAAGAAGGGAAGAACAGAGTTCACTGAGTGCAAATTCAAATACAGTCCAGTGAATGCAGAATAAAAGTTATACGGAACTACTTGTAGAAGCAGTCCATCAGACTAACCGACCAGCTTATCATCACTGGGCTGGAAACTTCAGAAGTCTGGGACTGCATAACTGTGGAACTTCAGAGAAACTGAGAGTTAGGAGTAAACAGGAGGATGATAGGATTTTTTAATTTTAATTTTAAATTAATTTAAAAGTCCAGGAAAGAAAGCGCAATATCTACTTGGTCTATGGCTTAAAGTCAGAGAAGAATGATAGTTTTGGTTGACCTCTGCCTCTTGGCTTTCTCATAGAGAGGGTAGTTAATAAATGGACAGTTAGGACCACTCAGAGGCCACTCAGTTTAATGAGATCACATCTTCATTCAAGTACTTGGCTTTCAGAGCGGAACAACTCTACTCCAGAGAAATCCCAAAGGAAATTGATCCACATCAGGACACTAAAAGTGAGTCACTTAACAGCAGTGAGAGATAAATACTTCCTTCTCTTTGTGGGGAGTAAGCCCTAGGATTCTCATTCTATTCTTGGGAACTAGACAAGTAGAACCAGACAAAATCACTATGCTGGGATTTGCCATTGACTGGCTGAGCGTCTCACCCCAACCCACAGAGGAAGCTAAAGTCTGGAGCTCAGCATTGGAAAATCCTATCTGATTAATGCATGCTAAGGTTGAGAACTTATTGACCATTGCTTTTCCCTTTCCCTGCTTCTAACAATCCCTTCCTCTCTTCTCTGAGCAGCTCTCTGCCTCACCTTAATTTCTTTGTAAGGCTAATTATATTTTCTGAGCCCTCTCTTTGTCTGAGGGGTACTTTGTGAGAAGCCTATCATTAAATCTCTTACACCCTAAGACAAAAATGTGAAGAAGTGTAGCTAAGAAGGAAGGACATTACTGTTGCTTCAATGCTGTAGAATTGGGCAAGAATTTGGAAGGGAAAGAGAAGGGAAGATCTAAAAACCGAAGATTTTCAGCTTTCCAGTGTGGCATGTGACAGGCTACATGAAATTCCAAGCAGTTATTGTGATAGATAGATAGATAGATAGATAGATAGATAGATAGATAGATAGATAGAGAGAGAGATAGAGAGATAGAGAGATAGAGAGATAGAGAGATAGGAAGAAAGATAGATAGATAATAGAGATATAATACACACACATACATTATGTGTATATGGATGGATAGACAGAGATATAATATACACATATATTATATATGTGTGGATAGATAGACAGATGGATGTTAGTGTAGTTAAGAAGCTCTCCAGAGCCCTTTCTGTTTTAAAAATCCAGTGATTCTATGATTCTACCAATCCTTAATATTTGGCTATTAGAAAGGGTCATTGACAGTGTTATTTAATACTTTATTTTTCTTTTGGGGAAAATAGGGTCATGAGGGCGGGCTAGATGACCTCTGAGGTCCCTTCCAGTCCTAGATATGTGATTAGATGATGCTATGTTACTGGGAACTTGATGAAGTGACTCCAGGGACTGGATTAGGTCATTAGCTGAACTGAGGGTGATGTTAATAAGCTGTATTTCCTGTATTTGGACTCTGCTACTGACCCACCATCAATAGAGCTTTAGCTTTAAGATGTACCACCTCCTTGGGGCAGCAAGATGGCACCATGGATAGAGCACCAGCCCTGGAGTCAGGAGGACCTGAGTTTAAATCTGGCCTCAGACACTTACTAGCTGTGTGACCCTGGGAAAGTCACTTCACCCCAACTGCCTTAAGGGAAAAAAAAAATGTACCACCTCCTATCCCTTCCCTCCACCCCAGAGTGGGGATTGGTTCTCTCTGGCTCAGCTCCTCACTTTCTCCTACTCTTTACTTATGACCAAAATTACATGGATATTTGCATTATCTGAAAAGGCATTGTAAGTATCTATACCTAGGGAAAGAGAGAAGTTAACCGGCCACTGGCACCTTAAACTTACTGTGTCCAAAATGAAATTATCTCCCCATCTCAAGCAGACTCCCTTTCCCAACTGCTCCCAGCATAGTCAGGGTCCCAACAGGTTCTCTGAGAGTAGAAATTAGAAGGCTTTGTTTAGGACTGGCTTTACTAAGGAGGCTGAACAGGCAACTGTCTAGATATGTGGTATAATAATAGATTGCATTTCTATGTGCCAGGCACTATGCTTTCCAAATAATATTTCATTTAATCTTCACAACATCCCTAGGAGGTAGATGCTATTATTATTATTATTTTATAGTTGAGGAAATTGAAGCAAATAGAGGTTAAATGACTTGCTTAGGTCACACAGCTAGTTAAGTGTCTGAGGCTGGATTTGAACTCAGGACTTCCTAAATTCAAGGGCAGCTAGGTGGCACAGTGGACAGAGTGCTGGGCTTAGAATTAGGAACCCTTATCTTCCTGAGTTCAAATCTGGCCTCAGACACTTCCTAGCTATGTGACCCTGGACAAGTCACTTAACCCTGTTTGTCTCAGTTTCCTCATCTGCAGAATGAGCTGGAGAAGGAAATAGCAAACCACTCTAGTATCTTTCCCAAGAAAACCCCAAATGGGGTCATGTAGAGTCAAACACAACTGAAATGACTGAACAGCTTCCTAAATCCAGGCCCAGTGCTCTATCCACTATGCCACCTAATTGGTATGATTTCAGATATGCTGGAAAGGGCCCCCAAGACCCAAAAGATCTGCTCCTTCCCCTACTGATTAGCTGATGCCTGACGTTTCACCATTTCAGTGTCATTGCTTTCATTTAAGAATTTGTCATCTGCTACTAAAATATCATTGTCCTTGAGAGTGTGAACAAATTTAGACTTTATTTCTAATAATGGATAGAGAGCTGGCCTCAGGAAGATCTAAACTCAGTCAATAAATATTTATTAAGCGCCTACTATGTGACAGAAACGATGATAATCACTGGGGATACAAAGAAAAGACAGTACCTACCCTTGTCTTTTCCTCGGATATATACTGGTCGTATGACCCTTAGCAAGTGCCCTGGGCAGCTTTTTAAGACTATGGTTGCTGAGAAAGTGACAGCTTGAACTGATAGAGGAAGTCTCTCATCTGACAGTGCCCTATATCAAGGAAACCATTGATCCACTCCCTGTCCCATTATTATAATGGAGTTCCCGCTTATCTCTCACATAACATTCTGTTTTACACTTCTCTAATACAGAAAAAAATTTATTCATGTTTTATTTTTATATCCCTGATACTTCTCAATAACACCCCCTCAATAACTCCTCCCTTACAACAAAGACAAGCAGGTAAAGAAAACACTGAAGGCATCTGTGTCTGAGAGTGTGTGTAATATTCTGTATGGGTAGGCTACTGCCTACCTGCCCATATAAAAGCCCATATAATCAATCATCTCTGTAGTCATCACTGGACCAGGGTTTCTAACATACTTATGTAACACTGTATGTTATAATTAATATATGTTGGAATTGTATGCCTCTACTAAACTGTAAGCTCCATGAGGGCAGGAGCAATGTCTCATCTAAACTCTAATCCTCCAGCACCTAGCACTGTAGTTTCTTTAATAAGTATCTGTTGCTTAAAAGGAATAAATGAAAAGAGGTCAATGATGTCAGTAAATCAATCAACAGATATTTATCAATGGGACCAGTACTGTGCTAAATAACATTAGGAATACAGGAGAAAGAGAAGATAGGGTCCTTACCTTCATGGAACTCATCCTCTGGTTAGGAAGACTCATGAATCAACCTAAGATATTAAAAAGAGTGTTTTTTTCCCCTTAGGATAGAGAGAGAAATGATTTATTTTGTTGTAGTTCAGTGACGTCCCACTCTTTGTGACCCCATGTAGTGTATTCTTGGCAAAGATACTGGAGTGATTTGCCATTTGCTTCTCCAGCTCATTTTACAGGTGAGGAAACTGAGGCACACAGGGTGAAGTGACTTGCCCAGGGTCACACAGCTAGTAAGAGTCTGAGGCCAAATTTGAACTCGAAGGTGAGTCTTCCTGACTCCAGATGTAGCACTCTGTGCACTATGGCGCCACCTACCTGATGAAATAGAATAGGACCTTACCACCTGACCCCAGGTGACTCCCTTTATATCCCCAAAGCATTGCCATTGTCATGCTAATGCTGGTGAGACAAGTGGTAAAGCTTCCAAATTTTAAGGTCAATAAGATAGTGGTGCTGCACCTTAAGGAAAGCAGTTGTGGTACTTGTTATGTGTGACCTTGGCCATCATTTCCCCCTTTCAGGCCTCAGTTTTTTCATCTTTAAAATGAGAAAGTTGAACTAAAATATTATAGGATCACAATTTTAGTGAGGAAGGGATCTTGGGGCATTTTATAGGGGCAGGCTACTCCTGATTTTACAGTTTTTGGTGAGAAGTTAAGTGATTCACTAGAGTGAACCTATCTAGAGCAAAATTTGAACCCAGGTTTTCCTGACCCCAAGCACAGCTCTCAAACTTCCTTTTAATTTTCAATCCTATTATCATAAGGGGTGTGTGTGTGTGTGTGTGTGTGTGTGTGTGTGTGTGTGTGAGAGAGAGAGAGAGAGGAGGGAGGGAGGGAGAAATAGACACAAAGACGGTGGGGAGGGAGGTGGGGAAAGGACAGAAAAGAAAGATGAGTGGAGATGCTGGGGAGCTAGTTTCATAGTAATGGTGACTCGTCTAGGAAGAAGGCTTCTCCATTGTTGGGTGAGAGAGGACAAAGAGGACAAAGGAGGATGAGGATGAGGACAAGGATAAGGACTCAGGAGAGCTAGGGAATGGAGTGATACAATAAATCCAAGAGCTCTTTTACCACTTTTGCCCAGAAAAGCTACCCGGAGCCTGTCTGTACCTGTGAGGGCGCAGCAAAGTTGGCTGTTTGCATTGTTCCTCTGCCCCACCCTGTCTCACCCCCAAGCCCAGGAATCAAGCTCCTTCCCCTTCCCCGCCCCCCCCCGTGGGTGTCCCCCTCCCCAGGGTGACTCAGTAGGGTAGTGGCTGTGTGGCAGCTGCTTAGCTGAGCTGCTACATGGGCTCCTGATTTGACATTCTGAAGCACTAGCCCTTTTTGTCTTTTAGTCCTAATTTAGGATGTTGCCTTTTTTTTTTCTTAGTTAAAAGAAAAAATTCCTTCCCCACCCCATGCCCTGTGGCGTGCAGATTAGTATAGGTGACCCTTGCTTGGCCGGGGCCAGGAAGTAGGGGACCCCCAGCATGCCACCTGGCCTCTGCTCGAATGTCCAATGGGGCCGGGGCGCAGCCAAACCAGCCTTTTGCGGTCACAGTGGGCCCACTGGCCACAATGTTTCCGGCCAGGAAGTAACCCCACCCAGTGTGTGCTGTTAAATGAGATTTTTTCATTTCTTTTCCTCTTACAAACTTCCCTTTCAAATTGTTTTGAGGAGTGAGCAAGGGTTGTTGCTGAGGAAGGAAAAGATGGATTATAAGTGTCCTCTCCCCCCACCCACCCCCCAATGCTTTAAGGAAGGAGCTATCCAGGCAGGACTCAGGGGAAAGTGGAAATTGGGCCTGGGGAGCTGGGTCCACCTGGAGACCCAGCTTCAGGACCAGCTGGCTGAAGCAAGCTGCTGCTCCTTTTCTCTGAATCTCAACATACCTGGCTTGTAAAATGGGGCAGATGGTTTCCCCCTCTTTCCCTCAGTTACTAGAATACTGTACAGCAGGGCCAACTTTATCTATAGGTGGAATAGGCAGTTTCCAATGGGAAGTAATTATGGGGGGAAATATGGGGAAATCTGTCTCTCCAGTCCACTGTCCAATCATGAAATGGGATGTTTCACGAAATAGTGAGTGTCCCGTCTTTGGAGGAGTTAAAGCAAAGTCTTGATGACCACTTGTTAGGGCTACTATAGAGGGGATTCATGATTCATGATGGAATTGGACTAGAGTGTTATTCAGTCGTTTTCAGTCATGTCTGACTTTTGGTGACCCCATATGGGGTTTACTTGGCAAAGATACTGGAGTGGTTTGCCATTTTCTTCTCCAGCTACTCTTGCAGATAAGGAAACTGAAATAAACCGGGTTAAGTGACTTGCCCAGGGTCACAGAGCTAGTAAAGGTCTGAGGGGATTTGAACTCCCATCTAAATCCAAACCTAGCACTCTATCCCCTGCACTACTTCCTGCCCCTTGAACAATAGCAGAGGTGGCAAACACCCATCCCCACTCAGATCACAACACTCTTGAGTATGGCCCAACCAGATTAAAATATAATTGGGAAATATTTAACAAGATAAGTAAAAACAGGATAAAACATAGATAATGTTAATAATGTGGTTTTATAAGTCAATTTGTGGCCTGCAGGGATCTTTATGTATAGTTTGAGTTTTGACACCACCAGACTAGAAGACCTTTGAGATCTCTCCTAATTCAGATTCTACTCACTCTATGACAACCTGTTATACTAGATAGAGTGCTGGGTTTGAAGTCAAGAAGACCAGGGGTCCAAATTCATTCTCCGATACTCAAAGGCTCTGTGATCCTGGGTAAGTGACGGTCTTAGTGAGCTTCAGGCAGCTCCCTACAACTTACCTGCTAATTCGTAGACTGGAACTTCTCAATGACAGAATAACAGGTCCATTTGTGTGTATGTATATATATATATATATGTGTGTGTGTGTATGTGTACATACACACCCATATATGTATGTATATCTGTCTGTCCATCCATCTGTCTATCTATGGTCAAGATACTGGATTAACCAGACTGTCCATTTCTCCAACTATTCTTCATAATGGGACTTTGCAATAATCTCTCTATCTGGAACTATTTGGAACAGCCACATTGAACTTTTGATGGAAGAGAAACTAGGAACCTGGGGTGGGGAAAAACAGAGAGCCCATGGGGATTGGAACAAGATTGGAGAACTTGCTAAAACACGTACATGCCATACATCAATGAAAAGGCATTTATTAGGCACCTGCTGTGTCCCACGTGCTGTGTAGGCACTAAGAATACAAAGACAAAAATGAAACTGCCCCACTGCTAGAGGAGTCAGCCTATGCACGTGCAGGTATGTACAAAATATAGAGGGAGCTGGGTGGCAGTGGTTCAGTGGATAGAGTCCTGGACCTAATTGTCAGGAAGACCTGAGTTCAAATTTAGCCTCAGACGATTATTAGCTGTTTCACTTCGGGCAAACCACTTCACTTCTGTCTGTCTCATTTTCTTCAGCTGTAAAATGGGGATTATGATAGCATCTATTCCCCAGGGTTGTTGTGAGGATCAAATGAGATAATATTTATAAAGTCCTTTGCAAATTTTAAGGTGCCGTATACCTGCTAGCTGGTAATATTATACAAGGTCCTTTGGGTAGGGATGCACTAACAGCTATGGTGGGAGCAGGAAAGGCTTTAAGTAGGAACTAGGATTTGAATTGAGATCTGAAGGAAACTAGGAGTTCTTTGAGACAGAGGTGAGGAGGGGAGTGTATTCCAAGTCTGGGAGACAGAACCTGTGAAAAAGCACAGTGAGGTGACATGAAATGTTGTGGATGAGGTACGCAAAAAGGCCAATTTGGCTGGAACGTGGAGTGCGTGAAGGGGAATCATGTACAGTAAGCCTGGAAAGGAACATTGGAGTCAGATTGTGAAAGGTTTTAAGTGCCACACAGAGGAGTTTTCCTTTGGTCCCAGAGGCACCAGGGAGTTACGGAGTTTATTAAGCAGGGGAGTGCTATGGTCAGGTCTCTGCTTTAGAAAAATCTCTTTGGCAGCTGTATGGAAGACGGATTGAAGAGGGGGAGAGCAGTGAGGCAGGGAGCCCAGGCAGGAGGCTGTTGCAATAGTCCTGGCAGAACTGATTTGGGTTTGAAGGGGGAGGAGGCAGGATTGTCTGTGTAGAGAAAAGGAAAGGGCTGTGAGAGATGCTGTAGAGAGGAAACAATAAGAATTGGCAGCTGATTGGAGTCGTGCAATGAGAGACAGTGAGGAATTGAGGATAACTCCAAGGTCTTGAACGTGACTGAAGGGGACGAAGTGGTGCCCTTCACAGAGATAGAGGTAGATTGCCACAGAAGAGGAGAAAGAGAAAGTCAGAAGGACCCATGGGCCTTTTTTCCTGTGACCTCTTCTCTAGGTCCAGGAACCTCAAATCCTCCCTTTCCCTCCAACCCAGGAGGAAGATTTCCAGCTAGGATAAATGTGCACAGGAGATATAAATAACTAAAATGGTGAACTTTAACAACTCCTGCCCCTATCCCCAAGGGTTTGAAGGGAGAAAGTAGGGAATTTCCCTGCTCCTCTGCAACACTGAGTGGGAGAAAGACATGCGCCTGAATGATGAGGCCCCTTTCCACCCTTGGGTAAGGTTACCCTTATTGTAGGGCTCCCTTGGGACTATGCAGATAGCCTAGAGTGCCAAGGGTGAGGAACCAGCAGCCTCAAAACCACAGGTGGCCCCCTAGGTCCTCAAGTGCGGCCCTTTGACTGAATCCAAACTTCACATAACAAATCCCTTTAGGATTTGTTCTGTAAAACTTGGACTCAGTCAAAAGGCCTCACCCAAGGACTTAGAAGGCCACATGTGGCTTCGAGGCCACAGGTTCCCCACCCCCTGGGACCATTGAGATATCTTGGCATGGCTGCTACTGGGACTGGATTTCTGTGGAGATCAGCCTGTTATTAATAATCTGGTACCTCCAAATTATAGATGAGTGAAACGGCTAGGCCCTCCCCTCACCCCCACTCCCAAAGACTTTCACAGATGGGAGCTCTCTGCTGGTCTGCAGGGCATTTCATGATGTGATTTCCAGCTGCTGCCTTCTCCTTAGGGTCAATGAGCACATACTACATTGAAGGGTGGGGGAAGAAGGGGGGATATGTTGAAAAGGATGGGTGGGCCTGATTGTAACTGTGAAAACTGCATCTATGCTGGGCCAGCCTTGTGCTTAAGCCAAGTAGACAGTAGCTTAGGTGGTATAATTTGAAGGACTTTGGGAAGGCCCCACCCTTCAAAAATACCATGGGATCATAGGTTTAGAACTGGAAAGGAACTTTAAAAGCTATCTATTCTAACCCCCTCATTTTAAAGATGAAGAAACTCTCTCCCCTACTTATGCCAGAAATTCCATGTTTTAGAGATTCATTCTTCTGGGCTGAGCATCAACTTCTGTTTAAAATGCAAGTAGCCCTGAGAGGAATGAGGCAGTTCTCAGTTTAGGAAGAGAACTTTTTTATCACATAAGTTTGTTGGTAAATCAGCTGTTTAGAACTTGAAATCTATTTCCCCATAGAACCAGTGGCCAAGGAAATCCTAATAAAGGGCTTAGGAAAGGAATGTTGGAGATGCTGACATCTGGCCATTTCAATGGTTCCATAAGGCTGACTTTAAACCCAGGGGCTTATGGGTTTCTCTCTTTATTTCTTCATCAATCCAAGGCAAAATTGCCAAGTAGGCAAAATTTCAACTTCAAGATTCTTCTATTCTCCATGCTGCTTTCCCTCTCTCCACCCATCCCTCTACCTGTCTGTGTGACCTTGGGTAAGTCACTTAAATACTGTCTGATTCAGTTTCCTAGTCTATAAAATGGAAATAATAATAGCACATAATTCCCAAGATTGTTGTGAGAATAAAGTGAGATAATGTTTATAAAGTGCTTTGTAAAAGCATGTAAAACACTATGTAAATGCTAGCTATTATTATTATTATTATTAAGGAAGAAGGAACTCCTGGAGCCTTCATACTTTTAGTAGTCAGAGCATATCAAGGAACTTGAGTGGAGGGGAGTCCCTCTAATCATATAAGTATGGTTCATGCCCCCCCCAAATATGTCTTCTCTGGGAATATATGAATTTTGTTTATTTGCCTAGTAATGAACCCTTGAACATAAACCATATCTATCACAAAACAAGGAAGGACACCTGAGTTCCAGAGAGCAAAGGAATAGACTCTATCCTTTTTCTCCTACCAAAAGGGTCAGTCCCCAAACCTGTATAAATAAACTCATAACACTAATAGAAGTACCAGTAGTATGAATGGAGTAGAAAATTCAGGAGGCATCAGCTGTCTTCTCCCTGTTCTTTTTTTTTTAATTTATTTTTTATTTTTTTATTTTTTAAAGATTCATTAATTAATTTAGTTTTAGTTTTCAACATCCACTTCCACAAGATTTTGAGTTCCAAATTTTCTCCCCGTCTCATCCCTCCCCCAACCCCAAGACAGCATGCATTCTGAATACCCTTTCCCCTAATCTGCCCTCCTTTCTATCTCTTCCCCCTTCTCCTTCTCCCTGTTCTTATAGCATACCTCATGTATCAGCACAACATGTCTCCCAGGCTCCATTTATATTAAATACTCTGGCAATGGTTTAATGGCTGGTGTCCTCCCTACAGTGGATGCCATGATCTAAATCAGTACCATGATTCCCTGTCCCAACTATTCTTATGCATTCTTGCCTTGTCACTCTCAGTAAAACTGAGAGAAATGTCACTGCCCTCTTCCAATCAGCACTTTTGCTTTTGCTCCATGGCATGATGGGAAAGCAAGTACTTCCTGACCACCTTGTCTTCTACAAAGAAGAATATACATTACCTAACCTAGGTGGGAAATAACAGTGTGAACTTACAACTTACTGCTTTTTCTTTAGGGTGTGGGGGTGGAAAAGGCTATCAATCAACCTCAGTAGAAGAGGGAGTTGGTAAGTCTTGCAGTTATAGGCACCCTAGACTTATATCCAGATCAAGGCAGTATTTATAATTTTGTGGTTATCTTCATGTGTGCTCATGATCACATACTTAATGCTCTCATCTCCAGGCCTAGTCATCTTTCTCCTTCTGAGTGTGTTGAATGTGGTTCATGAAATAGAATTTTGCTTTGAATCAAAGTCTGTATCCTGCTCAGATATTTTGATATATTGTGCATGTAGTATTTTGCTCCCAAAATCCTTTACCACATTTGCATAATTATTTGAAAACCATTTAAAATAAGTGTGTATAATTGCTACAACACTATAACCCCTGAAAAACTAGATGTGGGCAGTAAAGGTTCGCAGAATCCAGACTGTAAGCCAGGATTGAGAGAGCTGCTACAGAGATTGAAATAAAAACAGAAGAACGAGTTAAGAACATGGCCAGACCTAGAAAACAGAAAGAAGTTATAGGCTGGAGTGGCCTATAATGTCAGCAAAGAGGTAGAAGAGCTGATGGTATGGAGGGGAATAGTGGAAAGAAAACTCCCTCTGGAGTCAGAGGAGACAAGGGTTTGAATTCCAGCTCTGCTCTCTGTATGATCTTGGGTAAGTCACTTAATTACTTTGTGTACTCAGGTAAAATTAGGGGATTAGGGCTAAGACCTTCAGTTGTGATGACTTCATAGAAGGTTACCAAAGCTTTCTGGGGTCCTGCATTAGGGCCATCACCTTCTGGAATGTTATCCAGAAGAATGCCACAGGGGCAGCTAGGTGGCACAATGGATAGAGCACTGGCCCTGAATCGGGGGACTTGAGTTCAAATCTGGCCTCAAAAACTTACTAGCTGTGTGACCCTGGGCAAGTCACTTAACCCAGATTGTCTCCCAAAACAAACAAGCAAAAAAGAATTCCATAGAAGAATCAAGAATCAAGGTCTCATAGTTGGACGTGACCTCAAAAGGTGACTGTTCAGCCTCCACTGGATGGAGAATAGCTGATATTCAGTTACACCCTTTTAAAGTAATGAGGCTTCAGATACGACCTGGCTGGAGTGGACTGCTTACCATGGACCAAAAAGAAATCCAAACCAGAATTTCCCCATGAAGGGGTGCCACTTTGTGGCTGCATTTACAACATAGTCTGTGATTCCATGGTTCCATTCACAAGTAGCACGACTCACAGATTAGGTGCTTTGTCAGTGTTTGATTCAGCGGCTATTTATTTCTTTTTTCTTTTTTTTTTTTTTTTTTGCTTTTTGGTGAGGCGATTGATGTTAAGTGACTTGCACAGGGTCACACAGCTAGTAAGTGTTAAGTGTCTGAGACTGGATTTGAACTCAGGTCCTCCTGACTCCAAGGCCAGAGCTCTATTCACTGTGCCACCTAGCTGCCACCTCGCTGCCACTTCAGCAGCTATTTATTGACCGCTATGAGTCAAGCTGGGATTATCTCTTACCTTTCATTGTTTCTCCAGCACTTAGCACAGTGCCTGGCACATCACAGATGCCTAATAAATGCTTATTGATTGATTCAATGACAGAACAGTTGACTGATTAGAAGACAGTGTCGTATAATGGAAAGAGCATTGGATTTGGGAGCAGAGGCACTAGGTTCAAATTGACTGAGCTACCTACTACCTTGAGTAAATCATTTCATTTTTGGGGGGTCTCAGTTTCTCCTTGTGTAAAATGATGGTGATTTAGCATACATGACTTCTAAGTCCCCTTCAAGCACTAAATTTTACAGTCCCATGATTGACTGAGGCAAAGTAGGCTGACTTTCTCTATGTCATCCCCTTTCCCTGACAGCATCCCTCCTGTCCCCATCGAGTCATTCATTACAGACTCCAAATCATCTGGACTCTCTGGGCTCTGCTCAGCCGATTTCCTTTAAGCTGTGCATCAGCCACTCAGGTTTTAAATCTGTATTACTCCCACCTGTGTCCTTGCTCTCCCCTTGAAGCTGCCCCATAGAAGGAAGCTCAGGATTTAGAGAGGCGAGAGACCTTAGAAATCATTTAGCCGAGCCCCTTCATTGTATAGATGTGGTACAGTAGGGGTGAAGTCACTTCCCCAAGGTCACACAGGCAATAAGTAGCAGAGCCTGCATGTGAGGTAAGTCTTTTGTCTCTGTATCCAATGCTTTTTCTGCTATCTGACTCTTGCCTTCCCTATCTTGTATCTCATCTCAGTCAGAATCACTGTGTCTTTTATAAGGAGGGAAAGGCAGCATCGGTGATGGAACTAGCCCTTGGCTTACAGTCAGAAGACTGAGCTTCACTTCCTGGCCGTGGGACTTTGGGCAAATCTCTCTTCACCATTCTCAGACTTGCTTTCTTCAACTGTAGAATGGGAATAATAATAATAATAAAAACATTATTTCCCCCATAAAGTTTACAAAGTTAAGTACTAGAGAAATTAAAGGGATCATGATTTCATAGTGACAGCTAGCTAATCTGATATCCTGACAGCCTTGATGCTTTCCAAAGCATAGAGGGCTAACAGAGGCCACATACCCAACAGGGTCATCTCACCTTTCCTAGGAGTAGCATATGCACTTCTTAATAATAGCTTTGTGGAGGCAATAAACTCAAATTTGTTACCTAGCTCAACAAAATTCAGGTGTAGTGGTAGAGCCACTGAACTTGAAATTAGGAAGGCTTGAGATTGAATCCTGCTTCAGTCACTAGATGTGAAACCCAGGGTAAATGACTTAATCCATCTCAATGCCTCAGTTTCCTCACCTGTAAAATAAAGATGATAATAACATCTACCTCACAAGTTTTTTGTGGGGGAACAAATGAGATAATAAATGTAGAATGTTTTGCAAACCCTAATGTGTTATGTAAATATAAATGTTTGCTATAGAAATTTTTGACAGTAGAAATTTCAGGCCAGGCAGAAAGAAAAGTCACTTGTATCTGGGTGGGAAGGGGAATACTTTGGAGCAGACAATCATAGCATTTTGGGGACCCTCAGGTCACCTCACAAGGCAGCTGTTTTATGGTCCTGACATAAAATGAACTATTTATCCAGTGAATAAGAACACTGTAAATGATCATGTCTTATAATTGAGCCCAGATTGGGCTTCCAGGTTGCTAATACTCATTCAGATAATGGTTTATCTTTTTTGTTGGGTTTGGCTTTACCTCCCTTCATGCAACAGCTTATGTTTGTCCTTAAGGACCAAAGATCAGCAGCAGCAGCAGCAGCAGCAGCAACAAACATTCTGTGCCTACTTTGTGCCTGTGAAGGGTATCAAAGAGGTAGAAGATATAGACCCTGTCCTCAAAGGGCCATCCTCTAAAACCAGCAACCATCAGCTGTGGTGTTTCTTACTTCTCCCACCTTCCTTTTTCTTTCTCTCCGTTCTCTCCATCTTTCTTCTTCTCTACTCCTTTCTTCCACCTTTCTCCCTTTCCTTCACTTCTTATTCTCCTTCCCTTCTCATCCTTCCCATCCTTTCTTCTGTCCCACTTTTCTTCTCTCCTCTGCCCTATGGTCCATGGGAAGTAAATGAGGCAATGAGCAAGCACAGCATCACTGACTGTCTGCCAGCCTTTTTTAAAAAGCCACAAGTCACAGAGTTCAGGGCTTCCTGAGGTAATCCATTCTGTTGTTGGACAGCTTGGATTATTGTAAAGTTCTTTCATATGCTGGGCTAAAATTCTCCTCCATGTGACTTCCACCCACTGGTACTAGCGGTCCCTTTTAGAACTTAACAGTGGATTCCCTTGCCTACATGACAGCCCTTCAAGTATTTGCAGATAGCGATCATGCATCTTCTAAGTTTTGTCATTTCCAGATCTCTCACCACCCTGGTCACCTTCCTCTGGACATGCTTTAGTTTGCTCTTTAAAATGTCGTGCTCAGAATTACACATGATGCCCCTGATGTGGACTTACTGACAGAATGCTGTTATTTCCTTTGGGCATTAGACTTGGTGAGAGACTGGCTTTTGGAGATGAAAGAAAGCGAAGCATATAAGGAGATGCCAAGGCTTCTAGAATGAGCCAGCTCAGGCTAGGAATGGGGGATACAAAGAAGATGGCTTTCTATAGATGTAGTCCTGCCTTTCTTTAGTGATCTGTTCTCTTCCTGGTCACCATATCCACATCATGCTGCTGGCATTCTGGCCTCCATCTTTATCTCTACCCTTTACACAAACACTCTTGAACTCTGCCCCCTGGGAACACCAGACTCTGATAGATGAAATATTGTTTTACCTTCCCTGGAACTGGGTCTCTATGTCAATTCCAGGCCACCATTTCCAAACCATACCCTGCCTCATTACCTCCCTGTGAACAGCTATCATCTTATAGAAGAAGTAAATGGAGAATGTGTAAGAATCGTTCTCTCTCTCTACCCTAAACTAGGTCCAAGTCATCCCATTCATCGTCATAGGTTTGTAAGTATGATCTGGTCATAAGTATAGAGCCAGAAGGGACCTTTGTCCAATCTGATCATTTTTCTAGATAAAGATAAAAAAAATTAATCATTTTTCTAGAATTCTCTAGAGGACCAGAGAAGTTAAATGACTCTAGCCAAGATTACATAGCTAGTAAGTGACAGAGGTAGGCTTCAAACTCAGGTCTTCTTTATCCCAAACCCAATATTCTTTCTACTATGCCTCCTGAAGGAAATGGCTCATCCAGACATCAGGTTTTTCCCCCAGTTGTCCAGATCGCTGGATACTCATAAAAAAAACACAATATAGAATCTACTTTTTATTGTTGTTGTTGTCCGGTGGTGTCCTACTCTTTGTGACCCCATTTGGGGTTTTCTTAGCAAAGATACTGGAGTGGTTTGCTATTTCTTTTTCCAGCTCATTTTACAGGTGAGGAAACTGAGGTAAACAGGGTTAAGTAACTTGCCCAGGGTCACCCAGCGAGTAAGTGTCTGAGGTCAAATTTGAATTCAGGAAGAGGAGTCTTCCTAACTTCAGTCCTGGCACTCTGTGCACTATGGTGTCACCTAGCTGCACAGCAGAATCTAAGGCTTGACAGAACTTCAAAACTCATCTATCTACTCAAATCCCTTCATTTTGCATTTATAGTAACTGAGGCCCTGAGAGCTGAAGAGACTTTCCCAAGGTCACAAAGGCATTTGAAGTCAGGTCCTCTGACTCTGGACCTAGGGCTCTTTCCTCTCCTCCAAATGATTCAATGTTCATAAAACACTTAGCACTGCCTGGCACATAGTAGGTGCTTAATAAATGCTTATCCCCTTCCGTCTTCTTCTCCACCTGCCTCCTCCCCACTGGCTCTGTGATCTGTGTTTCTGACATGAGTAGCACTTGTATTAGAGTACTGTCAGCCAGAAGGATTCCTTAGGAATCCTTTTATCCTAATTTATCACTTGTTTGACCAGATGAAAGGAGACTTTCGATTTTTCCTTAGGAGATTTAATGACAGTCTACTTTATCGTTTCCAGTCTCTCTCTTATGCCTCTACTGTGTAAGAGCATCCAGACCTGTCTGCTGGTGTGGCACTCACTGTCATTATCATCCAAGCAAAGTATTGAAATAAGCACTTCATTTTGACCAAGGGCTTCATTACCCTTTAATAGTTATGCTCACTGTTGTAAAACATTATTTCCTCCTCATGAAAATTGAGGTGACATAGCAGCTAGTGAAGGTAAAAGTGCCCCAAAGCCAGGTCAATCAGTCCATCAAATGATAATTATTGAGAATTACTCTCAGTAAGGCTCTGGGTTAGGTAACAAAGAAGTACAAGACAGCTCAAATCCCTGCCCTCAAGGGGTTTACAATCTAGTTGTTAAGAAGCCTTAGTGCAATTTTAATAATTTATTAAAGCTTGCCTTCTTTTTCTCTCTTCCTCTTCCTTTTTTTCTCTCTCTCTCCCCTTTCCCTTCTTTCCTTTCCTAGCTTACTAAAGTTTAAAACTGCAATAAGACTTTTGGGACATGCTGTATAGGGTTGTATAAATACTGTATATATATATATATATATATATAGGTGTCAAATACATTATAACACACCTATACACAGAGAGACACACACAATTAAAAAGATAAGCAGCTTTTAGAGAGTAGCAGATGGTAAATGCCAGAGGAGGAATATTGACAGTAAATGAATTCAGAGAAGCGAGCATGCACTTTGGGTTAGACTTGTCAAGGAAGGCTTCCCCAGAGACTTATGGCTTGAGCTATACTTGGGGACAAAGGAAAGCTCTCTAGACAGGAAGAATGGGGAAAGTAACAGTGGGAATTTATAAGGTGTACTAGAAGGACAGCGAGTGGATCAATCTAAAGAAAGAGGGGAAATCAAACTTAAGTTGTGTTTTCTTTTCAAAATATTTTCTTTTCTTTTTTTAACCTCTTATCTCCTTCCACCCACTAGAAAGGAAGGAAGAAAGGAAAGGCTAAGGAAGGAAGGGAGGAAAGGAAAGGACAGGACAGGACAGGAAAGGAAAGGAAAAGAAAGGAAAAGAAAGAAAAGGAAAGGAAAGGAGTAGGGAGGAAGGAAGGAGGGAGAGAGAGAAGGAAGGGAGAAAAGGAAGGAAGATGGGAGAAAGAGAAGCAAAGGAAGGGAGGAAGGGAAGGAGAGAGAGGGAAGGAAGAGAGGAAAGAAGGAAAGGGAGGAAGGGGAGAAGGGAGGGAGGAGGGAGGAGGAAGGAAGGGAAGGAGGGAGGAGGGAGAAGGGAGGGAGGGAAGAAGAAAATACCATCTAACCTTGTTAGCTCCTTTCTTCAACTCCCATTTAAGACTTACACACTGAAAGGTAGCATGATATAGTGGGAAGAACCTTTGATCTATATGTAGTCAGAGGATCTGTGTCCAAGTTTTGGCTTTGGCTCCTTACAACCTATGTTGGGCAAATCACATGCCCTCTCTGAACCTCAGTTTCTTAATCTATAAATGTACAATCCTATGACAGGGCTATACCAGATGGTCTCAGAGGAACCATCTAGTTCTAGTTCCTGTGATATTAACATGTCTTTCAGCATATATCTAACCCTACTTCCCTTCAAACTAGGTTGCTCGCTCCCATGTCTGGAGTGCACACTGATCTCCTTCTAGTCCCCTCATGGTGCTCACATGGGTGGGCTGGCAAACCTAGTTCATTGGAGCCTTCATTCTTTCAGGAAGGACTCCCAGGGTAGAGGTTGGGGGTCAGGTAATCAACAGCAAATACAATCTATGCAAGAAAGGGAAGATCATAAAGAGAGATTCGTAGTCTAGGAAGGGTCAGATTTGGGGGTGGAGGGAACTAAGTAAATGAGTATGGAATGTCTGGACTCTGGTGTTCAGTGGTGATGTGACTTGATGTTGTAGTGGAAAAAGCAATGAACTAAGAGTCAAGTATTTGTTTTATAGTGGTGCTACTGTTAGACTGCAGGTAAGTCACTTTCATTCTCTGAACATTTTTCCCAGCAATAAAATGAGAATGACCTATATAATACCTGCCCTCAGGATTCTTGCAAGAAAAATACTTTGTTACTATTACTGGAGAGCCTCTGTATTGTGGCAGAGAACACACCTCCTATCTCCCCATTATCTCTCTTTTTAAAAATAGTTTTTATTGATATCTTTGGTTTTTATATCACCTAAATTGTTCCCTGTCTTCCTCTCCCTCTTTATCACTCCCAGAGAGCCATCCCATGTAAAAAGAATATCTTTGAAAGGAAAAAAAAGAGGAACAAGAGAAAAAATAATCATCAAAACCAATGAATTCATTGAAAAAAATCTGAAAACATGTGCAATGTTCTGTACCCATGGACCTCCCACCTCTTCAAAGGAAGGGAAGTCTTTTCTCATATCTTTTCTTCAGGCCATGCTTGTTCTTTGTCATTTTTCCAGTTATTTTGTGGTGGTTGTTCTTTCCATTTAGTCATTGTGTATATAGTTCCCTTGGCTCTGCTTATTTCACTCTGTATCAGTTCATGTAAGTCTTTCCGTGTGTCTCTGGATTTCATCACATTTGTCATTTCTTAAAGCAAAGCGATATTTCATTGCATCCATGTACTACAATTTGTTTAGTCGCTTCCCAAGTGATGGGTGGCTACTTTGTTTCTAATTCTTTGCTACCTCGAAAGGTGCTGCTATAAATATTTTGGTGCATATGGGGATTTTCTTTTTTATTGATGACCTCCTTGGGGTATATGCCTGGTAGTGTCTCTGGGTCAAAGGGTGTGGACATCACAGTCACGTTGCATATTTTCAAATTCCTTTCCAAAGTGGTTGTACTAATTTAATCTTCCGACAACAATGCCAGTGTACCTATCTTCCCACAACTCCTCCAACGCTGACTATTCCCATCTTTTGTCATCTTTTTCAACTTGCTAGGTATTAGGTGAACTGTCAGGGTTGTTTCGCTTTGCATTTCTCCAGTCATTAGTGATTTGGAACATTCTTTCACATAGTTGTTAATAGTTTGCAGTTCTTTTTTAAAAAATTATTTGCTCATATCTATTCCCCAATTATCTCTTAATTCATAGCTGTCCCCATCAAAATCCTTTCTGTTCTTTACGGTCAAACTCAGGAGCCATTTCCTCCATGAAGTCTTCTCTGATTATCTTAGCCAAACGTGATCCCTCCCTCATGTAACATTTTGCCTCTTTTACATTTTTCTTTTCCCCTAATTTTCATTATGGTTATTTGTGTACATGTCTCATTTTCTCCATTGAACTATACATTCCTTACAGACAGAAACTGTCTTCTTTAGCTTTCCCTTCCCACCAGCCCCAGCACATAGTTCACTGTAGTAGGAGCTCAGTTCAATATAATTGTTTATCGAATTGAATTGAACTGACTTGCTCAGCCCACCCAAAGCATTTACCTTCAATTCATTTCTAAGTACCTTGAATTCATTTTCTTCAAGGGATCCTTCCATCTGTCCTTTGTTCTTTTTGTATCTACCTCAAGTCTAGCCCTACTTTTTTTTTTCCAAAAAATTGTTTCCATTTAGTCAATTAGTTTTTATAAGCATTTATTGTCTTTCCCACCCACTACCCCCTCCCAACTGAACAATTAAATAAAACCCTCATAACAAATATGCATAGCCCAGCAAAACAAATTCCCACATTGGTCACGTACAAGAATCTATGTCTCATTCTGCATTTTAAATCCATCGCCTCTGTGGCAGGTAGTGGGTGGAGTGTTTCACCTTCAGTCCTCTGGTTTATCATTCAGTTGATCAGTTTTAAAATCTGTCAAAGTTGTCTTTCTCTATAATGCCATTGTCATTGTATACATTGTCCTGGTTCTGCTCACTTTACTCTGCATTAGCTCATAAGGGTCTTTCCAGTTTCCTCTCAAACTGTCCATTTCATCATATCTTATGGCACAATGCTATTCCATTACAGCCATATATCATCACTTGGTTAGCCCTGCCCCAGTAGGAGGGCACTCCCTTAGTTTCCAGTGTTTTCTAGCCCCACTTTTTGTAGCTGCGCAATACAACACCCAATCACTCTTGTTGACTGAGAAACTGATTAAGTAGCTAAAGGACAAATTCTCAGGCCGTGCTAGTCCACAAACTAGCTAAAAAGTGTGTTTGCTATAAAACCCTGTCCCCTTTCTAAAACTCTCTTTTTCCTCTTCCCTCCGCTTTCTTGCTACCTACTTGTCACTGTCCTCTATACCTAGATGCTTCCCCTGCCTTCCCCTCACATTCTTTGAATCCTTATCTTCATTCAAGACTCAGCTTAGTGCACTTTCTATGAGAAAACTTGCCTGATTCCCCGTTTTCCCTCCTCAAATAACCTTGTATTTACTTATCTACATACCTATTGTAGAATTGTAAAGTCCACAAGGAGAGGGATTGTTTCCTTTTTGTATTTCTACTCCAGTACAAATGCTTGTGCTGTTGCCTTCCATATAATATACATTTAATAAGGGATTATTGAATTAAAGTCCCCTGTTGTAACCTACCCTTCTCTTTCATACTCAGGCTTTACAATGACCTTTGACACTTCCACCTCCATTTCTATTCTATCAAAAAATGTAACACCCCCATAGATGGCATCATTATCATCTATGATATCATGTGATATCTCTTCAAGAATGAAGGACCAACAATAATGAAAAATATACTCCCCCCAAATAAATGACAATGTAAAAAAAATACCCCCTAAATACCGATTAAACTCAGCTGTGTAGAACTCTCTCTTTCAGTAGATTCTATGCCATCTTATTTTGAATAGAGATAGCACTGAACTCCAAGGAATCAGGAGAGCTGGGTTCCAGTCTAGACTTACCATAAATTAGCTTTGTGACCTTGGAGAAGTTACTTCCTTTTTATAAGTCTGTGTAGATTTCCACATCAGCAAAATGAAGGGAGTTGGATTAGAATTAGGGGCTTTTAATGTAGAGTTCATGACCTTTTTTAAAAAAATTGATGACTGGACTTCAATATAACTGGTTTCCTTTGTAATCCTATGCATTTTATTTTATGCATTTAAAAACATTCTGAGAAGGGTTCAGAGGCTTCACCAAGCTGCCAAAAGGGTCCATGACACAAATTAGGTTAAGAACTCTAGAATAGATGATCTCTAAAGTCCCTCTGAAGATTTTTAAATTCTTTGATTTTATTAAATTCATTCACACTGAGGTGTGAATGGATGGCTGTTTAATTTGTTAATTAATGAATCTCTAATAGTGGAGTTTCCCACAGTGTAACAAAGTAAACCAAAGAATTTTAGGCAAATGAGGAAGAGAGAGTTTTTTTGTTTTTTTTTTAGGAGATGGGGGAGAGGGGGGAGGAACTAAGGTGGGTCTTCCTAACCCTCTAAAATAACCGGGTCTCTCTATCAACTATCACATGCTATCTCTCATTGAACGCTTACGATGTCCATTCTGATGCTCCTAGCTCTATGCTCTTGGGCAAGGCTCTTCCTGTCTCTGGGCTTGTCTCCTAATCTATAGAGAAATAGCCTAGGTGATTTCAGAGATCCCTTCTATTTGGTGTCTATGATTCTGTGACTGATTTTATTACTGTATAGGAGTAGGGATAGCTTGGCTCTGTGTGAGGCACTGGGGGATCACAAAGATGTCTAAGACAAGGTTCCTGTCTTTAAGAAACTCCAAATCTAGGTGAGGAAACAAAATACAGACACATAGAATGATAGCTAACAATAGAAGATGGCCTTCCTCTGCTTGCCATGCACAGACTGGGTACCTGCTCATTATATGTTTGTGGATTAATTTAGAATCATAGATCAGAGTTCAAAAGAAGTAAAATGGTGGGAATTTCCTGTCCTTGCTCACTTGACTTTTCCTCTTTTCTTCCCTGACCTTATTTCTCATTTGTTTATCTTTTGTCTCCTTGTCTTTCCTCCCTAACAGGCAGAACCTCCCAAGAAAAACTAAAAAGTCTTGGTTGACCTAAATCAGTGGGTGGGTGAGCTGGGACTTTATTACATACGGGGTAAAACAAGTCTCGTGGGAGAGGATGAAATATATTATTACTGTAGCTTTAGTCTCCTCCCCCTGCCCTGTAGGAAAGTCAGTGGCCTTCCCTCCACCCCAGTGCCATATTCCAAGTGGGTCTCCTCCCCCTCCTTTCCTCTATCCTCAGTTTTGTTTTATTAATCCTGAAATATGAGCCTGGAACAAAAAAGATAGGGAGAAGGGGGCAGGGGCTATGGAAAGGAAGGGAAGTCAGTATCTTCCACTCATTTATTTCTACCCTCTTGCTATAAAGAAAAAAAAACAGGAGGTATTGGGCTGAGTGATGTGATTGACCTGTTACCTAAGAACAAGATGGAAGAATTTCTGTAGAAATTTGACTCCAGGATTTTGAGGGCTTTTAAATAATCAAACAATTAAAGAAAGGAAAAAACAGATTTTTAGAGTCTTTTTCTCTGTGAACTTAATCTTGTATAATATTCTTTGATATTAAGTGTGTTCTGTGTGTATTATAGAGTCACAGAGAAGTTGAAAGGGATACGGTCCTTTTCCTTAGGAAGAAAATGTCTTTGGAAAGAGTATAGAAAAAAAGAGAAGCAAATAATGACTAGAAATAAGTGAAGTATGTGAGAGTCAACACCCCCTTTCCCTCTAATTCCTCTCATTACTGCTTCCATCAGGCCCAAGAAACTCTTTGAAAATTACCAGTGAATATGCCAAGCTGGTATGATTGGAAATGCTTGTGTTCTTATGCTAAGCATGTGGGTCTTTGTGCTGTGGCTCTAGGAAGAAGGGGAGGGGTTAGGAAAAGTCTGATTTTTTAGATTCGTAAGGCTCCAGGTGCATTAAGAGCAATCCTGTGGAAGACAGATGACACACCCTCCACTAGACCCCAGGCATTAGAACTAGGAAAAATTGGGGAAAAGTTGCACAGAGGCAAATTAGGTCACTGAGGTAAGGAGTAACTTCCTAACAAATCTATAGAAAAGTAAAATGAGCTGCCTAGAGAAGGGATGTGGTCTCCCTCTCACCGATGATTTTCAGATAGAGGCTAGATGACCACTTGGTTCTATTGTAGGGAAGATGATTTTGAGCTGTGGATTGAAAGATTGGATAGTCTTGGAAGTTGCTTCCAATTTTGGAATTCTGTGAGTTCTGATACGTAGTAACTGTGTGATCCCAAGCAGGTCATTTAGCCGTTCGTGTGCCTTCATTTCCTAGTCTGTAAAATGGAGATAAAAGCGTTTGCACTATCTGCATCACAGAGTCGTGCAGAAAGTGCATTGTAAGCCTTGGAATCCTGTATGAATGACATGGTGTTATTTGTATAACCAGGGCTTCTTAAACTTTTTCCACTCTCAATCCCTTTTCATTTCAGCATCATTCATTGGCATTGCATGACCTGAAGGCATGCACGGTGCAAAATGTGCATGCTTTGTGTTCAGAGCCAAGGCTGCAATGAAGTTTCTGGATGCAGCTCTGCAAGGGCTTCTAGAAACACCTCGGATTCATTACATGTTTGATTTTGAATTAATTTTTGGTCATTGTGCAGAAACCTTTTACTGTTGCCAAATTTTTGTCATGTTGTTTAATCCGTGTTGTATAATCTGTGTTGTTTGGTGTGCATGTTATATGTGTTTTGCCTTTCTTTATCTCCCCAGCACTTAGTATAGTTCCTGAAACATAGTGGTGGTGGTGGTCAGTTGTTCAGTCGTGTTCTACTCTGTGACCCCATGGTCCATGGGGTTTTCTTGGCAAAGACACTGGAGTGGTTTGCCATTTCCTTTTCCAGTATTTCCCCATTTTATAGATGAGGAACTAAGGCAAATAGGGGTTAAGTGACTTGCCCAAGGTCACACAGCTAGCAACTGTCTGAGGCCATATTTGAACTCAGATCTTCTTGACTCCGGGTTCGATGCTCTATCTACTGCATGATCTAGCTGGCCCTAGTAGGCACATAATAAATGCTTGTTGACTAACTGACTCTTCGGGCAGGCTGTCCATTGTATTGTGTGTATCCTCCATACTAGTACAAAGGACAATACCTCTAGGGATATGATGATATAAGCCAGGAGTTAGGGTGTACCTCGGGTAGAGCAGAGTGTGTTTGTGCTGGATGCCCAGTGTCCTCACTGAATACCAACAGCTTTGTGGATGTGACAATTCTTGGATAGTGCAAAGAAGCCCATTCCTGGCCCCTAATTCTGGTAAAACACAAGGATGGATGGGGTGCACTGAGAAAAGGGATGGCTATCTGACGTAAAGAAGTTCCAGACATTCAAGTTCAGGAATGCATTGCTAAGGACCCTGGGAGGTAGATCTTTATTAGGACATCTTTAAGAACTCAGTAAACATCCATCTTTCTGGGATAAATCAGAGTACCATTACATGGATCCTTAAAGGGCAAACCTGGGCAGGTGCCTATTTGTCTCTCATTCTCTCAATGTACTTTGAGCTTCAAGATGAAATGTGCTATCTAGAGATCTCCAGATTCCTCTCAAATGGACTTTCTTTGGGTATTCACCAGGCTCTTTACTAAAATCCCTCTGCAATGCCTCATCATGACATAGAGGTGGCTCTAGGATCTTGGGGGCCATGCCAATCTCTCACAAGCTCTGCCAGGCCCTACCATGTTAGAAGGACCTGGGGATGAGTGGTGGAGCTGCCAACTGAGAACTAGCCATGTTTGGAGAAGCCTATCATGAGAAAGTTCACACCAAATGATGAATTATGTCAGCAATGGCTTCTCATGAAACCATCTATGACAATAGTGTGAAAGAGTTGTGGGTCTGAAGCAGGATGGGGCCAACCAGGTCAAGGAAATTATAGTTCCTTTGAGGGGGCATCCAAGGAACTAATCTATCAACAAATGCATGTTGAGGTTCCTCTCTCAGACTGGTGCTTTGATATAAAACTCTGAGAAAAAGTCTGTGCTCTACAGCTCTTACAATCTAGATGACGAGGTATTATAGTTATTTAGAGATGGAAGGGACTTTAGAAACTGTCTACTCCAAAGATCCTTTATCATTTTTAGTGTCATGAACCCCTTGGGAAGTCTGGTGAAACCTATAGGACCTCTTCTCAGAATAATGCTTTTAAATGCATAAAATAAAATACCTTGATTACAAAGGAAATCAAATATAGGATGTTGCAGAAATCTTAGTGCACTTTTAATCTATTAAAGCTTAAAATTATACTCAGACTTTGGGGACATTGCATATTGAAATAGTTACTTTCTGTAACAAGTAGGTAGGTAGATGGATGGATGGATAGATAGATAATAGATAGATGGAATGATAGATAGATAGATAGATAGATAGATAGATAGATAGATAGATAGATAGATAAACAAGTTCATGCACCTCAGGTAAAGAACCTTTGTTCTAGCTCAACTTTTTCATTTTATAATTTAGGAACTTGAGACCCAGAGAGGGGCAGTGAATTCCTAAAGGTCACCCAGGGGCTTAGAGTATCCACTAGAATCTAGCCATTTTGACTCATAGTCCAGTGCCTTTTTCATCACATTCTCACACATGAATCAGAGAATTCAATCCTTCACAATCTAATGTCAAGTGGTGTGGAACTGACCACAGGTGCTGATGTTCAGAGGAGGGAGGAGTCACCGCAAGACAGAGTAGTCAGTACAGTAAGGCTTCATGGAAGAGGTGGGCTGAGCCAGGATGGATAGGTAAGACTTGGACTGTAAGGTTTGATTGGCTGTGGAAGGGAAAACATTCCAAAGCAAGGCAACAGTAAGGTCAAATGTATGTGTGGGAAAAGGTAAAAAGACTAGTTTCATGACAGTAATATATCAAGAACTTGGTATTTCATCAGTGTGGGAATTCCTCTCTACCAAGGCAGATTACAACCTGGCTGTAATTTATAGTCTTAAAGGTGCCTAAAGCTCAGAGAGGTTGTGATTTGTCTGTGGTATCATTATTAATAAGCATGTGAGGCAAGATTTGAACCCAGGACTTTCTGACTCCCCATCCAGCATTTTGTCTGTGACATCTCCCATATTGAGAAATAGGAGGAAATAAATTTGGATGGATAGGGTGGGACCAAATCATGGAGGGCCTTGGAAGTCAGAGGGATGAAGTTGGCTGCTATGGTATAGGCATATATATTCCTGTTTTTCCTGCCACATGGGATTATATAGTATCACTGTGAGGCAAGCAGGGCAGGTATTGTTGTACCTATTTTATGAATGGGGAAACTGGGGCACAGAGATGCAGTTGTCTAAAGTCACACGTGTTAGTGGTAGTGCTGAGATTCAAATACAGATCTCTTGATTCCCAAGCCAATGATCTTTCCACTGAATCCCATTGAATGATTGGTTCTTTTGGAATTCACCTTATCAGAACACATCAGAACACACAACTAAAAACCACAGCAATGATTATTCTCACTGCTTTTCTTCCTGCCAGCCAGACATGATCAAAGAAAATGAAATATCCTGCAGGACAAACTCAAGACAAAGTATAGAGAAAATGGGGTAAATGTGGAACACTTGATCAGGAATTCCTAATTCAATTCATTTCAACAAATGCTCTTTACCCAGCACTATGCTAGCAGGCACCAGGGACAGACACAAAAACAAAAATGAAACAGCTCCTGCTTCCATTCTGCTCGGGAGATACAAC
>NW_020954569.1:65639571-65646153 GCF_900497805.2 Vombatus ursinus | reverse complement strand
ACAAAAATGAAACAGCTCCTGCTTCCATTCTGCTCGGGAGATACAACACGTACAATATATACAAAGTAGTTTAGAGGGAATGCTAATAATTGGGGAGATCAAGAAAGGCCTCATACTGAGATGTAGTTTTAAGAAAGCTAGGCATTCTAAGAGATGGCGGTAAGAAGGGATACTTGGAAGCAGGAAATAGAATGTTTGGAACAGAGTGTTTATGAAGGGAAATCATAGGAAATAAGACCTGGAAGGTAGGTGAGAGATTGGGGAGGGCTTTAAATGCAAGACTGTAGATTTTGTATTTTATCTTAGAGGCAATAGGGAGCCACTGAAGATTTTTGAAGGTTGGGGAGGGGAGCACAACATGTTTAAACCATAAGAAGGTTTAAAAATAAGGAGTTGGAGTTGAATCAAGGTAGGGATGAAAGAGAGGTGAATTCATCCTACAGTTCTTATTTTAAGACTTTGGAGCAGTAATGACTAAAACTGAATAAGTGAGGCAGCAGCTACAGATGTCTGTTGCCAAGTCCATCTTAACTAATCAAGGTACTGAGCCAACTTCTGCTGGAGAAATTTCTGGTACCTTTAGAACATTTCCACTGGGGACCTGGCATTTTTTTTTTTTTTTGGATATTGTCCACCCCTGACTACAAACTAGAGCATTTTTATTTGTTTGTTTACTTTAACAGGATGATTTCTTGGCTTTTCATTTTCTTCTTTAACAACTTTTACTAATGACTTTTGTTTTTACATTACATTTTTTTCGAGAGTCAAAATTGGCCACAATAATTGCATAATGTTTGGCTTTGTTTTAATGTTCTTTTCTTTACATTGTTGTAGTTAATGTATGTGTATATATGTATGTATGTGTATATATATACACACACACACACATATATATATTTATATTTATATACACATATATACACTTATAATTTGTCCTGGTCCTGCTTACTTCATTCCATATCAGTTAATATAAGACCCTTTATATTTCTCTAAATTCCTCATATTTGTCACTTTCATTCCATCCAAAGTTGTTCCACAATCAATGGACAGGAATGGTTTACTGCAAAAACAACAACATCTACTACTACTACTACCATTACTACTATTTATATAGCTCTTACTATGTGCCAGAAACTGTGATAAATGCTTTACTACTTCTAGTAGTAGTACTACTATTACTACTACTACTACTACTTCCTTCTACTCCTCCTCTTTCTCCCTCTTCTTCCTCTCCTCCCTCTTCTTCCTCTCCTTCATGTCCTCCTCTTCCTATTACTATAGAAATGCTACTATGAATATTTTGGTATAGAGGACCTTTCCTGCCTTTGACATCCTTAGGATACATGCCCAGTAGGGGAAATCTTTGCATCAAAGGGTTATAAACAGTTAAGTCTTCAGTGTATAGAAGTAGGTCATTCCCTCATACATATGCATTTTGTACTTATTTTGAATGATATATTTCTATCATGTCATCCTAATTATTATTATTGCTACATAGAAACGCTGACAGTTTTTTGTGGATTTTTATTATATTATTTTAATAAAGCTATTAATTGTCTCAATTAATCTTTTTGCTGACTCTGGGGGTTTCTACCTCAACTATCATGTCATCTACCAGTAGGGATAATGTAGTCGTCTTTTTGCTGATGTTTTATCCTTTTATTTCTCATGTCTATTGCTATTATTTCTAGAACTGTGTCAAATAATCATGAGGAGAGGGAACATCTTTATTTTGCCTCTATGTTTATTGTGAAATCTTCTAGTATTTCTCTGTTGCAGAAAACGGTAGCTTTGGATTTTAGATAAATGTTGTTAGTGTTGTCCAGTTGTCTTTCAGTTGTGTCCTATTCTTCATGACCCCATTTGGGGTTTTCTTCACAAAGATACCAGAGTGGTTTGCCATTTCCGTCTCCAGCTCATTTTATAGATGAGGAAACTAAGGCAAACAGAGTTAAGTGACTTGCCGAGGGTCACACAGCTAGCAAGTGTCTGAGGCCAGATGGCATTTTATCCACATGGTAAATAATTTTTACAATATTGAAAAAACGGCCCTCCCATGTCTGTGTTTTTTAAGGTGTAGGAGCATTTTGCATAAATTAGTGCTATACTTTGTCAATGGCTTCTATTTTTTGCATAAATTGATAAAATTTAGACTTTTTGCTGTTTGGTTTTTAACATAATTAATGCTAATTGTGATAAAATGTTGAACCATCCATCGATCCCTGTTATAACTCTAATCTGGTTGTAGTGAATAGTTTTTTGTGTATATTGCTGTAAGGCTAGGGTGTTTCTGAGTATTATACTCAAAATACTGCTGGATTGCTCCTACTTCTCCAGACTCTTTCAGCACTTAGTCTACAACACTCATTTTAACACTTAATTATACACTGTCTGGTTTATTGTTCCAGTTCTTTCACGTGTTTTAGATCGGTCTCCTGAATGAGACCATAAGCTACCCAAGGGAAGGGAATGATTTTTCCTTATCTTGTATCTCTTCCTCAGTCCCCATTATTTCCACCAGAGCCTGGCACAGGACTTGGCACAGAATGAATGCTTAATGCCGGCATGACTGATCAATAGATATTCCCAGAGTGAAAAACTAAGAACAGATTTGTTGCCGTCTTGTATCCTAATTTCGCTCCCTCCAGAAAAACAGCACTCCCGGAAGCAGACAGCTGCAGCTTCTGCAGTGGGCAAAGGGGAAAATTATAGCAAGATGAGAGACCCAAACATATAAATAGGAAAAGGAAATGCTTGGGCATTTTTGGTGCAATAAAAGTCTGTATCATAATATTACATGTCAGTATGCAATTATGCCTGAAAATTGCAAGCTTCCAGTTTGCTTACCCAGCCAAAGGTCAGGTGGTTCGGTCAGTGGGATGGAGTTTGCTTAAAAGTAGAATGTAAGTGCTGAGGCAGGCCTGATGTTTCACTTCCTTTCAAAAACACAGTCAGGGTTTGAGATTCACTAAACCATCCTGCCGCGCCCAAGCTCATCTCCAAATTGAGGAGGACAACAGCAGGAAGTTGAGACTGTTTTTCATGGGCTGGGGCCTAACTGGGATATCTCATGCATGAGACCAGTCCTCAGGAGAGCGTTCTTCCTCCCCCCCTCCCTCTTCCCACAGCTACCAGCCCTGACTCATCTCCCCAACCTGAGAGCTAGGGAAACGTCGTTTTGTTTGGGGGGTGGGGGTGGAGGGGTGGCGGAGAGGGTTGGGGCTTATCGAGAGTGATTAGGGGCACTGTCAAGTTTCTTGATAGGTCAGAAATCCTTACTCCTAAATTGCCTTGCTTGCCTCTTGTTATGCTGTTCTTGGTTATAGTTTCCTTCATTTAAATGGCTCTAAACTTTCCCTCAGACATTTTTACCGGCCAGTCCCTGTGGCTTGGCACTATCTAGTTAGTCAAATATATAATACACATCTTGGATTTTTTTAAACACCCTTATCCCTTTTTATTCCATATTCATTCATTCAGTAAACATTTGTTAAGTACCTGCTAGGTGCCAGGCAGTGTGCTAAGTGCTGGGGATACAAAAAGAGGCAAAAGACAGTCCCTGCCCTCAAGGAGATTATAATCTAATGGGGGAGACAACATACAAACAAATATATGCAAGATAAATAGGAAATAATTCAAAGAGGGAAAGCGCTGGAATTAAGAGAGGTTACAGAAGGCTTCCTGTAGAAGGTGGGATTTTAATTGGGACTTAAAGGAAGCCAGGAAGGTCAGTATTTGGAGTGGATGAGGGAGAAGAGAGAATGTCCAGAGTCAGGATATGGAGTGCCTTGTTTGAGGAACAGCCAGGAAGCCAGTGTCATTAGATCACAGAGTACATCTAAAGACTTGAAAGTTAGAAGGGGGCAAGGTTATAAAGGACTTTGAATGCCAAACAAAGCATTTTGTTCTTGATCCTGGAGACAACAGGAAGCTGATGGAATTCATTGAGTAGGGAGGGGAGGGTGTTATGATTGGACCTGAATTTGAGGAAAATCATTTTAGTAGCTGAATGGAGAATGGGTTGGAGTGGGGAGAGACTTGAGACAGGCAGACCCACCCACAAGCTACTGCAATAGTACAGACTGAGATGATGAGGGCCTGCACTGGAGTGGGGACAGTGTCAGAGGACAGAAGGGGCCAGCCATATTTGAGAGATGTTGCAAATTATCCCTCCAAAGATGGGAGGGACAGAGATCATTGGCTACGGAGGGACAAAGAAATGAAATGACTTTCCCAAGGTCACACTTCTGATTGTAGGATGTCAAGCTTGTAGAGGCCTTATTTTACAGTTGGAAGCTAAAGTCCACTAACTTGGCCAAGGTCAAAAAACCCTTAGTTATGAGCAGAGCTAGAACCAAAACCTAGAACTCTTGAAATACCATCACATAGGCCATGCTGCCAACTTGGAATTTTTCCAGACAATTCTATCCTCCAAATGTGCCTAGTGAATTTTGGTTTTAGCAACATCTCTACCTTGGATGGATCCCTGCAGGCTGTATATTAATTTAGAAAACCACAGATTAACATTATATATGTTGCATTGTATTTTTATTTATTTTGTTAAACATTTATCAATTATATTTTAATCTAGTTCAGCCACACTAGGGAGTTTTGAAGGCTATAGGTTTGACATCTCTGCCCTAGAAGTCCCTTCATTGGTTGGTGGCTACATCCATTCATTCAACAAGAATTTATTTACTACCCTCCTTGTGTCTAGTTCTGTGATGGACAGGGAAAGCCATGGGCCTTTGTGTAGGTAGCTGGCTGATAGATAATGTATAGATGGAAATACAATTCAAGACAAGAGGTGTATTGCTTGCCTTCTCAGTGGGTGGGAGAGGGACCAGAAGTAGGGAGAGAATTTAAAACTCAAAATATTTTTTAAAATGTTAAAAATAAAAATAAAAAAATGAATAAAGACTTTAAAAAGATAATAGCTTGTGAATAGTGGAGGCTGGTAAGTGCTTTAGGAGTTGAAGCTTCCTAGAACACCATCCCTCCCCCACATTCAACAACTTTATCAGGCTGCACCCCTCTCCTCACCATGACAGTCCCAAATCAGGGCTTTTAGACTTCCTGGAAGTAAAACGAAGCTTTTCCCCACCAAAAAAGGCTGGGTAGCTCTGTTTTGCAAAAACCTTCATGACAAGTCTGAGTAGAGTTATCTTAAATTCCAGACACAAGGCAATAGCCAAGTCAACTCTTCCTAAGTCATGATATCTTAACAGAGCACTTGGAACAGACACCTGGAAATGGGACCAGGACCTGATTTGGGGCTAGGTAGGCTGGGGAAAGAGAAGAGATCACAAATGCGTTACAAATGGGTCAAGAAATAATGGGAGACCCCATAAGGTCCATCCTTAGAAATATTTCTATAGTGACAAAGTTGGTCATTGAGCCCCTTTCTGCCTCTGCACATACATACACACACACACACACACACACATACCCCTTTGCATTGCAAGGGAGTTACCCTTGGCTTTTCAGTACTAGGAAAGTAGATTATAAATCAATTCATACCAAGACATGAAAAGCAGCAAGGTGTAGGGAAAAGAGCACAGGAATAATCACCAGCTCTGTAGGGGTAAGATTGCTGGGGAAGAACACTAGACTTGAGGTCAAAAGACCCAAGTTTGAATCCTGCCTCTATCTTTGGGACCATAGGCAAGTCACATAATTTCTTTGAGGAGGTTGGACTAATTAAGTTCTTAAAGTTCTTAACCCGAAGTCTATGACCTTTTACATATACATACATACACACATATATACATACATATACATACATACACACATATATACATACATATATATATACATATATATGTAAACATAAATTGGTTTTAAACATAGACATGGTTTAAACATAATTGGATTTCTTTGAAATCCTTCATATTTTATTTTATACATTTAAAGACATTATTCAGAGAAGGGGTCCATGAGTTTCACCAGATGGGGTCCATGACACAAAGGCTTAAGAATGCCTGGACTAGACTGCTTCTAAGGTTCTTTTCAGCTTTGGATTCCATGTGTCTGTGACCTGGGTTTGAGTCCTGATACTGTCACTAGCTATGTTGCCTTCACTTCTTTGGGTCCCATTTTCCTCATCTGTAAAATGAGGAGGTTGGACTAACTGATCTTCCTACCAGCTCTAAATATTCCAGGCACTGAGGACTTCACGTGTGGCCTTCCAAAAATATGTCTGCATCTCAGGAGAGAAAGCAGCTACTCCAATGTGCGGTTGATGGGGTTTAAGGCAATACTGCAGGTCACTGAGGAAGATGGTGGGGGAGGTGGAGAGAATGCTGCAGGCGCCCCTCACCACACCTCTTAAGAAAACTCTGTTCTCCACAAGTAGAGAATTCATGTAGGCTGAGTCCTTAACAGTCTCTCAGAGGACCTGGAGGAGCTCTCTGCTCTCAGCTGTTCTCTCCAATAGTACTCTCCCTAACAGGGTAGAAGGGAAGTGGAGAGGAGGAGGAGAAGGGAAGAGGGGGCACCAGCTGAGTTGCCAGGTCCCTTTCCAATTTCTTTTTATCCTTCCTTCCTTCCTTCCTTCCTTCCTTCCTTCCTTCCTTCCTTCCT
>NW_020954569.1:65563596-65639561 GCF_900497805.2 Vombatus ursinus | reverse complement strand
CCTTCCTTCCTTCCTTCCTTCCTTCCTTCCTTCCTTCCTTCCTTCCTCCCCCGTTTCTTTTTTTCTTTCCTCCCTACCTCTCTTCCCTCATATTTCTTTCTTCTCTCCTTCCCTCCTTTCTTTCTTTCTTTCTTTCCTCCCTCCCTTTCCTCATCTTTCTTTGTTCCTTCTCTCCTTCCTACCTACCCCCTGTTTCTTTCTTTCTTTCCTCCCTCCCTTTCTTCCCTCATATTTCTTTCTTCTCTCCTTCCCTCCCTCCCTCCTTCCTTTCTTTCTTTCTTTCCTCCCTCTCCTTCCTCATCTTTCTTTCCTCCCTCCCTCCCTCCTTCCTTCCTTCTTTCTCCTCCTCTTTTTCCTCCTCTTCCTCCTTTTTCTTCTCCTTCCTCCTCCTCCTCTTCCTCTTCCTTTTCCTCTTTCTTCTCTTTGAAAGAAACAACACGTAACTGTCAGGGGCATTGACCCTGAAGCTCATACAAATTCAATCCAACCAACGTTTCTTATGCTCCTAATGAATGTAGCATGGAACACAGTGTTAGGTGCTGAGGGGACAAACAAAGTCTAACGGAAACTCTTACGGTTAGATTTCAATAGTGAGAAAAGGACAGTCTCAATTTGTCACAGGATTATCATCTTAACTCTAGAGGGGGCCGTTTTGTGTAATAATAATAATTTACCTTTCTAAAGTGCTTTAAGACCACACAAAGCACATTCCTTACCACATTCTTGTAAGAGAGGTTGTCCAAAAACTATCATCTTCACTTTAAAGTTGAAGAAATGGGCTCCTTGAGATGAAGTGACTTGCTCAGGGTCACACAGCTAGTAAGCATCTGAGGCTAAATTTGAACTTAGGTCTTCCTGACTCTAGGCCTGGCACTCTATCCACTGCATCACCTAACTGCCCATAGTCAGGAGTCCTAAGTTCAAATCCCTGCTCTGCCACTGAACACTTAATCCTCTGCATTTGTATTTCGTCATCTGGAAAATGGGAATAGCCAAAGCTATTCCCTGAGGATTTAGTAAGAAAATGGATAGGAAGGTGCTAGCTTTACAAAATGTGATAACTGTCTAAGTAGGAGGCATTAATGCACATAGACCTCTTCAAACAGAGGTGGAGGGTGCAGAAGCCAAATATTAGATTCATTGGATGGTCAGGTGACCACAGGGGAGAAAGTCTGTGCCAGGCTTGGGACTGTAACCCAGAAGTGCCTGGCTCCCAGCTTCTACACTGTGGTTGTGAGGCCATACTTCTTAACCTCCTGAAAAGAAGGGGAGAGGTCTAGAGGGGGGTGAAGGAGGAGTATAATTAAATTGGGGCTGTGAGATTCTGTTGTTAGTAGGATTTGTTTGTTTTTGTTTTAAAGGGAAAACACCTAAAGCTGTTTTCATTCCCCTCCTAGAGTAGTAGGAAGCTTTGGAAGATCTTTTATAAAAACTGAACCCTCAACTCTTGGGTTTCCCAAAGGCCTTGAAAAAAGGGCTTTGGTGGAAGTTGGGGCTGGGGCCTGGATTTGGCTGAGTTTTGGGGAATGCAGGCCCCAGGGTGTGGTGGGGCAGGTTGACAATCGAAGGCGGGGTCGGGGCTAGGCCTGGGCTAGGTCTGCTGACAACTCACACAATAGGGAGCCTTCACCCCCACAGCTGACGAGTTGATCTAGCTGGGCGGTGCTGGGGACCAGGTGGTGCAATGGAGTGGGGAAGCTGAGATTTGCCCTGTTTCAACCTTGGCTGAGGCCCAGGGTCTGGCTAGCCCCAGCTATTCTGGAGCCTGGGACGCCCTGTCAGCATCCACCCCTGAGGGCATTTGTGGGCCAAGGGGTGTGCCCTCCTAGGTCTGTGGGCCCCTGGTGGCAAGGCCAGAGTGAGGGGGATGGAGGAGCAAGGGTGGGGTGGGGGAACGCCCGTCCAGAGATCTGAGCTGAGCCTGCTTACTATTCTGCAGTTGACTCACATCCTTGGACTTACCCCCTTCCCCCACTCCCCACCTCCTCCCAGTGGGATGTCAGAGCCAAGGCAGACACATTGAACAAGGACACATCCTTCCCCCACAGTTGGAAAGGCACAGGTAGGCTCCACCCAGCTGAATTCCCAGATCTGAAAATAAAATCTACCCTCCTTCCTCCTCCCTCCTCCCCTCTCCCCAGCCCAGGCTTTTACCACAGACAATAATTCAGCCAGGTGGTTTAGGAGCCAGAGGCTGGGACATAGGAACTGGGGACAGGGTGGGGCCAAGTCCCAAAGGATGGTCAGACATTTGCTCCAGGGAACAGAGCCATCTGTGGGTACTGCAAATAGAAATGATGGCCCTGGGCCCCAAACATCTGGGGGAGGCATATTCTGACATTGTTGCTGGGAGGAGGGTAGGACCTGCGAGCTACCCCTTTTGCCCCTCCCCACACTCCCACCATTAGGGAGTCTTCAATTTAAGGAGACTCACCCACTATCTTCCTCTTGACCTTGGATAAATCACTTCTTAGGGCTCAGTATTCCCTGGAGAAAAGCATCAATGAGCCAAATGAAAGGATTGGTTTAGATCAGGGGTGGGGAACCTGCGGCCTCGAGGCCACATGTGGCCCTCTAGGTCCTCAAGTGTGGCCCTTTGACTGAATCCAAACTTCACAGTAGCTCATCTCTTAAATTCATCTTTGGCCTGAATATCCTATAGCTCTCTGATTCTCTGAGAAGATTGGATTGCCCCCTCTCATTTTCTGACTCCTTTTCTGATTCAGTGCTTCTTTTAATGTTGCATTAAACTGCAATCTAATTCAACAAACAGTTATTGGCCTCCTGCTAAGCTGTGCCAAGCTGTCAGGTTTTGAAGACAGCCTGTCCTCAAAGGGCTTCACATCTAGTATGGGAGAAGACAGGTGCATAAGTAACTGTAATGTAAGATAAGTGCCTTTGGAAAGGTCCACAGAGCTATGTAGGTTCAAAGGAAAAAGAAGCCACATCTGATATCTGGGAGGATTTTGTGGTGGAGCTGGGATGGTAGGGTTTTGACAGGCAATTATGCATGGAAGGGAGCAGTGAGACCAAAGGCACAAAAGTGGGAAATACGGGGATATGTCTAGAGAAAAAGGCAGGTGGTCTAGTTGGTCTTGAGTCACATAGTGAGTTCTTGTTTCAAGTAGTGAGAGATGAGGCTGGAAGAAAAGGCTAGGGCCAGACCAAGGAGTTTAGACTTTATTTCATAGAGAATAGGAAACTGTGACGTGAGTTCTATGATCATCGCTATGCATGAACAATAAGAATATAGCCACAGCGTGAAGGGGAGCAGAGACTGCAGGGAGACATGCCAGTTAAGAGTCTATTACAATAATCCAGATGTGAGATAGTTGGGGCTAGAATTGGGGTGTTGTCAGTGGGAAGCAATAGTGAGGGAAAGAGTTGAAAGACATGATGCTGTAAGAGCGTGGTTACTAATTGGATGTGTGCAGGTGAGGGAATGTGAAACAATATAATGATGGGAAAGCAGCTTTGGTTTTGGTGTAGTCAGCCCTAGGTTCAAATCTTGGCTCTGTTACTTATACCTGTGTGACCTGGGACAAATCATTTAATTTCTCTGGTCCTCAGTTTTTATCTTCTGTAAAATGAGGAAGCTAGCCTAATTATTGGTCCATTTTGTTAATAAGGCCTGTGACGCTCTGGAGTAGTCATTTCCTGGGGTATTTGTATTTTCATAGGGAGCATGAGAAGGCTGAAAAGCCTTTAAATGCTCAAAGGAATGAATCTCTAATGGGGAATTCCAGGCTAGTGAGGTGGATATTTAGGCAGTCGAGGGCCTCAGCTCAAGCCAAATAGGCAACCACCTGCTTGCTCCACTCCCCCACAAGTGACCTTGTCCTGTGAATTTCATGGAGGTAGGGGAGATCAGAGATCAGTTCCTTTAAAGCCACATTTATTTCCTGAAGAACTGTAGGGACTGAACAGGGTGATTCTATTTCAATTCTGTTGGGTACCTGCGAAGGGATAGAAGGAGTGTCTAGGGGAACAGCAACCTCACAGTAAAGCCCTCAGAACAAATAATTGGCATTAAGTAAAGCTCTCATGCAGTGCCCAAGTGCCAGTTGTTTGCCCAGGGCAGGGGGATGGAAGGTGTGGCCAGGGTGAGCTAAAATCAACAGCCCCCACACCCATGCCCCTCCCTCAGTTTGAAAGTGCTGGCCTGGGCCATCGTGAGATATTGACTTAGCTGTCCCCACCTTAGCCCCAGTTCCCACATAGCCCATGCTTTGTGCTGACTGTACCTGACCCAGCCAGGCCCAGGCTGGGCATAATCAGAGAGGAGGAGGGTGGGGTATAGTGGTGGAAGGTTAGAGAATGGGAGAAGAGAATGGGAGAAAAGAATGGTTCAACTGAGAACAATGAGATAAATGCCCCAAATCCCTGCCCAAGTTCCCCCCCACCAAAAGCTGCTCCCTGAGAGTTTATTAGACTGCCTAAGAACTCAGAGGCCATAACTGATTTGGGCACAGATTTTCCTAGGATTATGGGATGGTATATTTTGAACTGAAAGGGACCTCAAGACTCTAGTCCCTTATAGACTTATCTAGTCCAACCCCCTCTGGGCAAACTGAGGCCCAGAGAGGTTAAGTGACTTCCAGTTTCACACAGGTAGAGGAAGAATTTCACACATCAGAGGAAGAAATTGCACCCAGATCCTTTGACTGGTTCTTACCTGGAGATCTTAAAATCAGAGATTTAGAAATGGAAAGGACTTTCAAATTAATCTAGACTCATTGCCCCTCTGTGCCTTTTTTTTAATAGCATTTTCTCTGCCCAATATACTTTTTTCCTCTTCTTTTTTCATTCTGCCTATCCTTCAAGGCTCAGACATGGTAGCCCTACTGCCCTCCATGAAGCTTTCCCTGAACCTTAATCCGTCCCTTTCCTGATTTCTTCTAGAACTTGTTGTCTAGCCCTGATCCAAGATTGTTTTGTGTTCTTAGTTATTTTTTCATTAAGTCCCTTCCAACTCTATATAGTTGTCTTTTCCTGACATATCTTTTCATTCATCTCATAACCCCCACCCAAGACTGTCAATTCTATCAGTACACAAAATGTGCCTTAGCTTTCTTTTCCCTGCCCATATGGTGCCCCATATGTTTGCCCAACATAGCACCATAGTAGTTTCTCTAGAAATACTTGGTAGATTTGGTCAACAGGTGTAGAAAGAAACAAAAACTTAAACAAAACAAAGCCCATTAAAAATCCAGGACTGAAAAGACATCTGGAATTGGGTTTGTACAATGGATTTGTGTGTAGTCATGATGTTAGCATCCCCCCTGACACCCTTTCTTTCCCTGTATTTACATCTGTATTTACATCCCCAACTGGTTGATCACAGTTGTTCAGTGGATTCCAAAGCCTTGTCCAGTCTTCATGAGCCAGTGATTCCCTCCATAATCACCCTCCCATGTCCCATCGGTTGAAATGCCATCAAAGATGGGGAGGGATGAGGGATAAGTGAGTCATAGCAAAGCTTGGAGACGATTTAGCCTCCCTATCTCCTTCTGATAAAGTGCCCAGTAGCCACTTGCCATGAAAAAGTCAGAGACCATTGGATTACATGTTTCAGAAAGACCTTCTGCTGCTAAAACAGACCTAGGGGGGACCATGTGGAGAATACATTCTCTCCCCAGACATTACCTGAGCCCACCCCTTCTTAACACTCCTTTGCTTCTCTGGACCATAGCCAGAGCAGATGTCATAGGGACAATAACCAGCATAATGGTCACTCCTAGTGAAGAGGGAAAGGAGAAGGGAGATATTAGGTGGTGGGGAGAGGTGGACCAGTCAATGGTGAGTGGCATATTTGTTGTACCTTTAGAGTGACCATGCCATTCTTCTCACAGATACAAGAAAGTAGTTATAGGCAGTTATAGGAAATATAAAGTGAGAAGAATATTTCAAGGTCATCTAGTTCAACCCTCTCATTTTGTAGAAAAGGAAACTGAAGCCCAGATTGAAATAACAGCATGGCGTTATAGGAAAAATACTAACTCTGTATTCAGAGGACCTGGGTTCAAATTCTGCCTCTGACAGTTACCACCTGTGTGACCTTGGGCAGCTCACTTGAGTTCCTTGGGCCTCAGTCACTTGGTCTATAAAATGAGGAGGGCAGACTAGGTGACCTTTGAGGTCCCTTCCAACTCTGTATGGTCCTATGAGTTAAAGTTCATCTAGTCAGTTAGTGACTGAGCTCAGGGCTACTCTGGTCTCCCAAACCGTTTTTTCCCTATAGTTCTGTCTCCATGGGTGGAAATAGGGTAGAAGAAAGTGGCTGCACATCCTGGTTGTCGATACTTTTCATAGATTTAGACTAATCCTGCCATTCTTTCCCTAAAACCTATCTGTTCCTAATTTCTTCCCCTCCTTTCCTTTTTTTCCCTTGGATTTATTTTTTTCTTTCTTCTTTCTAAAAGGAAGCTGGAATTTTGCATAGGGAATCTATTGGCTTTTTTGGAATATATTATTCTTAAAGACAAAAACAGCTTTTGTTTGAAGTGATGGGAAGAGGAAAAGCAAGAAAAGGGGATAGGCGGCATCTTTAGAAGGAAGAGAGGAGCTTGGTGAAGAGTATTGCATTTTGAATTGTTCTTGGTTGTGTTGGCTTCTCTAAGGATGTAGGAATCTTTGGGTCACTCAAGAGGCTCAGTTAGAGGTGGTTGATGACAGGGACCATCTGAACTTATCTCTAATAGGCAACAGCTCCATGAACCTAAATTGTCTTTCCTCTTCACCTCCAGGGGTCAGCCACTGGGATTGAGAAAACAAATTTCCATTTATCCTTATGAAATCACCCTTAATGACAGAAAAATGTTTCCTCTGTCCTCACCTCTTCCAGGTTATCTGATCTAGCCCCTATTCTGGGCAATCAATAGTCAATAAACATTTATTGAGTTTCTACTATGTGCCAGGCACTGTGCTAAGCACTTTCTGTCCTCAGAAAGCTTATAATCTATACTGTATCTAGTGCTTCCTGGACATATTTGTAAAGGAATTTGTTGGGGCCTTCCATGGGAGCCAATTACATTGAAATTTTGAGAGGGTCAGTATAGAGCTTCATTCAATCTTCAATGGGACCCTGGGGCCCAAGAGAATATACAATTGTGGAAAGCTGGGTTTAGCTACTTTTTCTTTCATCTTCAGAGGTCAAGATTTCCGTGAGCCTTTGGCAGAACCAGAACTAACCATGGGACCTTGGGCAAACAAATTAAATTCTTTGTACCTTGGTTTCCTCTAACAGAATGTAAGCTTTGAAGGGAGGGACTTTATCATTGTTTAATTCTTAGGTAGCTCTGACAACCACATGATCCTGGTCCTATTCAACAAGAATCAGGAGCTAGGTAATGCTCACCTGGGCGGTCATGCCCTCCAACCTGATGAACAGAGGTGCTGGGAAAGTGTCAGACTTTCTACTGTTCTCAGAGAGTAGACAACCTTCCGTTCTCCAACTCTGCTTCTCCTGGGCACTCCATACCTAGGCATCATGGATTTAGCCAATCAGAATCAGATTCAAGACCCCAACCTCCTGGCAAAACTCTGCCTCTTCCTTTAGTTTGTGATATTTCATGGAGAATACCTATAACTCATATATGTCTTTGGCATAATGGTGCCACTTCCCTCTGGAAAAAGACAAAATGGTGCCCCATCCCTATAGAAAGAGACAAAATGGTGTCACTTCCCTCCAGAAGAACTTAGTTGTATACACTGACTTCACTCTTAGTCTAGAATCAATCAGCAATATATGATAAAACATGTTCACTGCCTCTCTTAAATCCAAATAGCCCCTAAATAGTACACAGTATGCTCTGAATTCAGAAGTTCTAGAAAAGGCATAGTTCCTTTTGTTTAGCCCACTTAGCCTGCCTTGCCAGCCACTTCTTCTGTGAACAAGTAAGAGTATAGATAATACAAAACAATTTGCAGCTGATGTTGACCTCACCCATTTAGGAATGCCAGTCTTTAAATGAAGACTCAAGAACTTTGGGGCCCAGATCTTAACTACTCCTCCAGCATGGAGATGTGGGCTTGGGTTCCTGCACAGATTGAACCTCCTACATCCAATAATATTTAGCTCAGTATCCTGTCAATGTCAGGGATCACTGATTATATCTCGCTGTGACTAATTCTGCTTACAGGCAGGGGTGTAAACAAAGGCTGGCCAGACATATCAAGAAACTCTCCATCTTGCTATTTCTTTTCTCTCTGCTATTTCCCTACATCCAATCCTGACCTCTTGTAAGTTAAAATTTCTGATCTGAGATATGTGTTTTGGCCCTTCTGACTATTCCATTAGATTGTAAGCTATTTGAGAACAAGAACTGTCTTTTACTTCTTTTTGTATCCCCAGAGCTTAGTATACTGTCTACCACTTAGTAGGCACTTAGTAAATGTTATTGATTGATTATTCTGACCCTTCTAATTAGCAGCTGAATTTGACTGCTCCCTCTTCCTCCCCCAGACCCAAGATTATCAGAGTAGGAGGAAGGATTAAGCCCTCTCCCTCATGTCTTCCTCCCTAGAAACTAGTATGTGTCTGGGTCACATATCAATGTTTGTTGAATTGAATCTGTTGATAGAGAGGATTTTACCCTCTCTATCTCAAATTATTGTGATGATCCCATGAGATAAGTGATGTGAAGCTCTTAAAAAACATAAAGCACTGTCTGCATTTGAGGCATTAATCATTTGAAGCTCCCTGGGGGCAGTGACTATTTCATTTTTGCCCCCAGGACTTAGCATAGAGCCTGATAAATTTTGGCACTTGGCACACTATTGCTGAATGGAATCAAATTGAATTGTTTTCTATCTCAAGTGTTTAGCATTAGTGTCTGGAACATAGAATTCACTAAATGAGAGGTTTTTCAATTGAATTGAATTGAATTACTACTGTTAAGTCAGCACTTAACTCTCTGGACACTTCACCAAATAGGAACTCTAATATCTACCAAGCTCACTGGGCAGCTAGGTAGCACCATAATGCACAGAGCACTGGACCTGGAGTCAGGAAGACTCATCTCCCTGAGTTCAAATCTGGCCTCAGACATTTATTAGCTGGGTGACTCTGGGCAAGTCACTTAACCCTGTTTGCCTCAGTTTCCTCAACTGTAAAATGAGCTGGAGAAGGAAATGGCAAACCACTCTAATTTCTCTTCCAAGAAAACTCCAAATGGGGTCATGAAGAGTAGGACACGACTGAAAAATGACTGAACATCCATCAAGGTCACCTACTAAATCTCATAGAACCAGTAATGACAAAGGAATCAAAACAGGCCTATGTATGTGTGTATGCACATGTACATGTGATATATGTGTCGTCTATACATGTGTATACATATGACATGTGTGTCATATACATATGGTGTACACGTGTGTTTCATGTTCTCTTCCTCATTGTCAATTTTACTACTTGTCACAATATATCTGTCTCTCACCTAATTACCCCTTCTAATTAGCTGTGGGCTATGAAACTTGATAACCAAGCTTGTTAGAATGGTGTATGAGGGAAGATAGATATCTAGTGAGGGTATGAGGTACTCTCTTATAGGTAAAAATGTATATACTTTAGTACAGCAATATCATGATATCAATCCTGGCTACTTCAAAGGCCTGTTTTGTTTCCTTCTTGTTTTTTGGCTATATAAGATATAATGTGTATATCTACATTATATGTGATATACTTGTGTATGTGTTTTTATACATGTGTATATAAATACATGTGTGGTGTTCGTGTGTGTGCATACTTACATGTGTGAGATATAATAGGTATATATGTGATATACATATGTGTCTATGTTTGTATATGGGGCAGCTAGGTAGCACAGTAGATAGAGAGCCAGGAGCAGTCGGGAAGACCTGAGTTCAAATCCAGCATCAGACACTTACTAGCTCTGTGACCCTGGGCAAGTCACTTAACTCTGTTGGCCTCAGTTCCTCATTTGTAAAATAAGCTAGAGAAGGAAATGGCAAACTATTCTAGTATCTTTGCCAAGAAAACCCCAAATGGGGTCATGGAGAGTCAGACATGAATGAAATGATTCAACAACAAAAGATATATGTATACATATATGCACATATACATATGCACACACATATATCAAACACAAGAATCAAAAAACACAGTAGTCTGGGATAATTAATGTAGGGCCAAAGGATCCTCCATTACTCAATAACCCCTGAGGGTGTCACTATATTATAGCAAAGGTCAATAATGGATACTACTACCGTTTAAAATATCAACTGTACAGTTTGTATGGTTTATACTGTATAGTTATATATGGTTTATAGCTGGACCTTCACTATACTACTCTTATTGATTCCCTGTCTCATTCCTTACAACCTTTTTTTCTTTCCTCAGGCCCCCTATATGTAACCCCAATTCCCACATTTTTAGCAGATGTCTTAACTTTCTACTTTCCTGAAATTAAGGTCTTCCAAGGCGTGGTTCTCAAAGTATGGTCCAGGGACCTCTGGAGATTGCTGAGACCCTTTCAGGAGATCCTCAAACTCAAAACCATTTTCATAATACTAAGATATTTTAATTGCTAATATAGCCAATATCCGATATAACACATAAACAAAAGTTCTTTGGAGGGTCCTTCATAATTTTTAAGAGTACAAATGGGTCCTGAAACCAAAAAGTTTGAGAACTGTTGTTTCAAGATCTTCCTTATCTCACCTCTTCCACCCCTCAAAATTCCTCAGCATTTTCATGCATTCTCTCCTTCCTTTCTGCCTCAGAATAGCAGCATCCTTATCCTTTGTTAAAATGAATCTCTCTATCACCACCCTTAATCCCATTCCTTCTGCCTCCTATGGAGCCTAGCTCCAGCACTCATCATCCTCTCTGTCTTACTTTTCTTGGGTGTCTCCCTGTCCATCATGTCCTTTGCTACGATCATACTCAGTTCTCCTTAATCCTAAAAAAGTCTTCCCTTCCTCCTACTATCCTGTACACATCTAGTTTTTCCTTCATTACCAAACTTTTTGGAAAAGTTGTCTATGTCTTATGTCTCTGTTTCCTCACTATCCACTTTTCCCTCAACTTCTTGAAGGTAGACTTCAGCTCCCATCATTTAACTGAAATTGCTCTTTTGGGTCACCACTGACTTCTAAGTAGCCAAATCCATGGTTTCTTTTCAGTCTTTATCCTCGTTGGTACCTCTGTAACATCTGACACCATTGACTACTCGGGCCTTCTATAGACTGTTTCTTTCCTGGGCTTCTGAAAAACCATGTACCTAATTCTCCTCCTGCCACTCTAACCTGCCTGTTTGTCTCCTTCCTGAGGTTCCCAAAAATTCTGTCTTAGGATCATAGATTTAGAGCTGGAAGGGACCTTAGAGATCATCCAATCCAACCTCATCATTTTATGGAAAAGGAAATAGGGCCAGGGAGGAGAAGTGAATTGCCCAATGTAGCAGAGATAATTAGTGGGAAATTTTGTTGTTGTTCAGGCATTTCAACTCTTTGTGACCCATTTGGGATTTTCTTGGGAAAGATACTAGAGTGGTTTGTCATTTCCTTTTACAAATCATTATACAGATGAGGAAACTGAGGCCAACAGGATTAAGTGGCTTGCCCAGGGTCACAAAGCTAGTATGCATCTGAGGCTGGATTTGAACTCCCGTCTTCCTGACTCCAGGCCCAGTGCTCTATGCACTGCATTATACCACCTAACTGCCCGCAAGTGGGAAATATGGAATTTGAATTCAATTCTGACTCTAGACCTACAGCTCTTTCCATCAGACCATGCTGCTTTATTCATATTTTTTTTTACCAGACCTTCAATTTCACTGGTATATCAGGAACTCTCAGTTTACTCCTTATGCTAATTCAGATTGGAACTTTCTGTGTCATTTATAAGGTTTCTTGCCCAGGGTCATATAGCCAGTGTGTATCAAGTAGGATTTGAACCCAGGTGTTCCTAACTCTGAGACAGGATCTCTGTCTTCCCTATACCACACCGTCCTTGGTCGACTTTCTCGTCTCTTCTTACACTCTCCATTGGTAATTCTCATTTGTGCTCATATCTTAAACTATCAGCGTGTAACTTCCAAGTCTAGATTCTCAACCTTTGACATTACTTGGACCTGCACATCCAACAACCTAGAGGATGTCACCTAGATAGAGGATCCACCAGCTCGTGAATGTTCAGCTATATCAATGAATTTGTGATCTCATCAACGTGGGTACTACAGTTAGATCAGTCAGGGAAGACTGTGACACACACATATCTTCTATTATTTCAACAACCATACAGGATGAAAAAGACATTGATGCCAGTAGACCTCAAACCTAACACGTGTGAAACGGGGCATGTCATCTTCCTTCCAAAGTCTGCTCCTCCCCCCAACTTCATAGTTTCTGTCAATAGCATCACCTTTCACCCTGTCTCTCAAGTTCAAAATCTCAGTTATCTCTGACTCTTCTCCCTCCCTCTCTTCACATATCCCATGAGTTAGCACATCCCATCAATACCACTTTGGAAATATTTCTTACATCCATCCCTTATTCTTTCTTCCCACTGCCACCACCCTATCACAAGCTCTCATTAGCACCCCCCCCCCCAGACTATTATAATAGCCTCTTAACAAATCCTTCTACCTCTACTCTTTCCCTTCTGAGCCATCCTTCACACTTTCTAGACTAATGCCCCTTATGCAGAGATTTAGTTATAGTATTTTAATCATAATCCTTTGGGAAGCCCCTTTTTTGCTTACCAAATTAAGTTCAGATGCCTTGGCCTGGTATCCAAGGCCCTCCAAATCCTGTTCTGCCATACATTTCTAGCCTCATTTCATTCTACATCACTTCATGTACATTATGTCCAAGCCAGATTGATCTAGTTGTGGTCCTCATTCATGCCCTGCATTCTCCTACCTCCATATATTTGGTTTTGCTGTTCCCTATGCCTGGTATACCTTCTCTGACTGTCAAATTCTTACTTAGCCTTAAAGGCCCAACTCATGTCAACTCTTCCAAAAAGCCTTCCCTGATCCCTCCATTTGGTAATGACCTTCTCCCCATTTGGACTTCATATGAGACTTTGTTGTTGTTGTTGTTCAGTCTTTTCAGTCTTGTCTGACTCTTCATGACTCCACTTGGGGTTTTCTTGGCAAAGATACTTGAGTGGTTTGCCATTGATTTCTCCAGCTTATTTTACAGATGAGGAAACCAAGGCAAACAGAGTTATGTGACTTGGATCACACAGCTAATAAGTATCTGAGACTGGAATTGAACTCAGGTCTTCCTGACTCCAGGGCTGGCCCTAAACTACTGTATCACCTAACTGCCCTTAAGACTTTGTTTACATTTCTCTTAAGGACAAATAGTACAAAGTTGAGTGTCTTCCATAAACATTGTATAACCCATGTGACTTAGCACAGTGCCCTTCATATACCAGCTGCTTAAGGAAAGTTTGTTGAATTGAAAATGTTAATAATGATGAGCTGGAATCACAATAAAGAAAAGGTTAAGTTTGGTTCCCCATCCTCTGATTAAGGAGGAGAGAGTGTGCGTAATGCGTTTTAGAATAATTTTGTGTTTAAAAAGTTGAGATAGGTATTTAAAGCTCACTGAAAAATTAAGCTACCCAGAAGGATCCGTTCCCAGAGGATTCTGAATAGCTGACCTATACCTAAGACTTGATGACTGAGGCTTTTGCCTAGGGTGCTAAAATTTAGAAAACTGCACCAAATCAGGGTGGCTTTCTCCCCTCTAGCAGCCGTAGCCCAACTGTGTTTTCAACCATTGTCACCCCTATCGCTCTATTGGGGTGTTACTATCCTTGAGGCACTAACCACTCTCAATTAAGGACTTAGAAGAAGGCGTTCTTCTTTAAATACCTCAACTGGAGAGCTAATCCGCCTATTCCATGCACAGATTTTATGTTCACCTTGACTGAACCCTCCACATGGCCTAGATACTTTTCCTTTTCAGCCTGTGCTAGTGCTAGAAAAATTGTTAAAATCATGAAAATCTGTGTTCAGTGACCTCAGCCTCCCTTTTCTCCCATCTGGGACCACCCCACACTACCACCTTACCCAGACCTTATTACTCCTTCTCTCCTAGCAAAATGTATTATCAGAAAAAGCTCTGTTACCTACCATTTATTCTTTAGTGTGAACATGTTTCTAGGTAACCTCTCCTGGGAGCCTATGGGGGCAAGAGAGGGGAGTTGTATTTTGGGCCCTGGGATAGAACTTTTGAGCTAAAATGGACCTTAATTTAGTCCAATTCCCTTTTTTTTTTTTTTTTTGTTACAGATATAGGAAACTGAGGTTCATTGAAGTTAAGAGGGTAAGAGATTTACCATGGGCCATACAACTAGAGATAGAAGCAATCCTAGAACCCAAGACTTGTCTGGCATGCCTCTCATCTTACTTTTCAGTATATCTTCTCTCACTTGGTCATCTACCTCCCTAATGACTGTCCAGCATCCTCCTGTTACCCTTTGAATGTCCAGGTTTCCCCATCTTCAACCTTGACCCCCTCCAATGTGTTGTATTTCAGCCTCTCTTCCCCAACAGCATCCTATGTTGTAGAGCTCACCCTTCCCTGTTCTTGTTCTTCCCATCCCTCAAATCTTAGCTGGTTTATGCTCCTTCCCTTCCTTTGGGGATATAGTGTGCCTCATTTTCCTCATCTATGATGGGGGGGAGGGGAGGATGTCAGAAAACCTTGTCTCTAGAGTGGAGCTGAGGCAGCATAATAGAGTGGGTAGAGATCTGGATTTGGAGACCAAGAATGGGGGCTAATGGCCCACTCTGCCATTTACTCTCTGTGTGAGCAAGTCACTTCCCTCTATAGGCCTCTCTTACTAGTGAAATGATGGGGGTTGGACTCACAAGTCTATGAAGGCTCCTTTTTCTGTGGGAGGCAGTTTAGTGTCTGCTCCAGGGGGCTGGAGGAAAGGATAGAGCCCAGGCCCCCTGTGGGATTGTATGAAGGGAGTGGAGTCTCCTAAGCTGGAGGCCCTCAAGTAGTGTCAAAAAGGCAGCAGCCCAGTAAAACTCTACCCAAAGCAGCCGCCCCTTGTGCACTGTGACCTGTGACTGGTGCTCTTGAAACAGCTGTTTCCCAAGGCCCCCACTGCTCCGTATTGCCTCTCACTCCCATTCTCCTTGCTGGGAAAATCAGACATTGCCAGGAGTGGAGCAGGAAAAGCAGGAAAAGGAGGAGAGAGAGAGATATCAAGGCTCTCCCAGTATCAGAGATGACATTCAGAGAACATTAGTTTGCCTCTGGGCCTACTGTTTTGCCCCCTGTATCACCCCACCCCACCACCAGCACAGAAAACGAACAGTGACTCAGAGAACAGGCACTGGGGAGGTGGCCTTGCCAACTGGCTCTAAAATCTAACCCTCATACATGTAATCAGTCCATATCATAGGCAAAATCACCCCTCACCAGTCAAGCAAGAGGTCTAGCCCTCATCTCCAGGCATCTTATAGCTTCTTTTCCCTTTCAAGGTTACTGCTGTTACTTATTTTAACCTTCTTTTGCTTGGATAAACCTATGCAGAAAGGATATAGAATATGAATTGCCCTGGTCCGTTGGCCCTGCTGGAGACAGGTGAGGAACTCTGGCGACCTTCAGAAGTCTCCCCAACATCTCATCTCCAAACCAGTTATTTTTCAGTTTTCCAGATTTCAGGATCCAAAGGGCCTGTCCCTGAACCTATACTCCACAAACAGTCCAGGCTTGCATGGGGGATTCCAGTCCTCAACATGGAGAAGTCCCTGTCTCAGAAAACACAGAATGATTGATGACAAGCCAATCACATTCTAGAGCAGCCTTTAATTTGACTACTTATTAGTGACTTTTTACGGAATTTTTTATGGAGCAGGCAAGACTGGTGCAGTGGGTGGGCTCTGAAGGCAAATGCTCAGAAGACTGGGCTTTAAATACTCAAACTCTCAGCTGCCTCAGTGGCCTCTCTCCTCTGAAGGGCAGAACAATCCATTCCTCCCAAGTGTCCCTTTATAGAGGGCTCAGAACTTTCCAAGTAACTCCATTTTCCATGAGCTGCTCTCCTTGGTTTGTCTCCACAAACACCATCCTCCCCCCACCCTTTTAGCTTCCTTTTGTATATTTTTCCCCCATAAGATTGTAAGCTTCTTGAGGGAAGGAACTGTCTTTCTTTATCTTATTTGCCTACCCCACAGAACTTAACACAGTACCTGGCATATAATGAATGTTTATTGAATGGAATTGAATTATTGAATTGAAGCTGGGTTCAAATCTCACCTCTGATATTTACTACCTGTGTGGCCTTGGGCCTCAGTTTGTTTTTCTGTAAAGTGAAGCGGTTGGATTCAGTGATCTCTGGGTCCTCTTTCAGCTCTAGTTCTATGATCCTAGCTTTAACAGTTGAACTGATGTAGTGGAATTGAATTTCATGTAGAGAAAGAAGGAAGGGGCAGGGGTGAGTGTTGCTTGTATGTGGTCCTTAAAGCAAATTTAGAAGAGGAATGCTTTGTGTGATATTTTCAGTTAGAGAAACAAGCAAGTGGGGATATTTTCAGGCTGTCCCAGAGTGAAGTAAGGGAAGAGAGCTGGATCATGGTGGAGGACCTGAACTCCCATTCCTGTTTATTCCATTTGTTACTTGTATGACCTTGGTAGGTCATTTCCCTGCCCTGGACCTCAGGTTTCTTATTTATAAATGGAGTTCAGTTAAATGATGGCAACTACGTGTTGCAGTGGGTAAGGGCCTAGAGTCAGGAAGGCCTGAGTTCAAATCCAGCCTTCAACCCTTACTTCCTGTGTGACCCTGGGCAAGTCACTTAACCCTATTGGCCTCAGTTTCCTCATCTGTAAAATAGGGATCATAATAGCACCTCTGTCCCAGAGTTGTTGTGAGGATCAAACGAGATTATTACTGTAAAGCATTTATCACATAGTAAGCACTATAGAAATGTTAGCTATTACTTTCCTTTTCTAAATCTTAAGATCCTTTGAAACCAGGGGTCAGAAAGCAAGGTGACAGTAGTAGGAGAGGCTCATACTTTGTCTCCCAAACCCTCACTACCTGGATTGAGTCTGAGTCTTCCAAGGAAGTTCTGAAGGAAGTCTAGTCTTGTAAGCAAAGAATATGTGGGGTGGGGCCTCTCTCAGAGGCATCCGCCTTATGGGCTAGAGAGTTGCCTGATCTTTTGAGGTAGTGATCATAATCATAATCATAACAACAGCAACAACAACTAGCATTTATCTAGCACCTGTTTACAAAGCATTTTATAAAATATGTTAGCTAATTCGGTGAGGAACAGCTGATGCCCAGCCCCTAGAAACTCTGCCAAGCTGCCTGGAATTGTGATTTAGCTCGCAGAACACAGGATTTGGAGGCAAGAAGGCCTGGATCCAAATTCTGCCTCAGACACTTACTAACTATGCGACCCTGGACAAGTCACTTAAGCTCTTGGTGTCTCTGTTTCTTTATCTGTAAAGTGAGGGAATTGAACTCAATGACCTCTTAAGGTCCATCCCTGCTCTAAATCTATGATCCTAGGAAATGCCCCGGGGAGGATGTCACAGCCTGTGGGAGGCCAGGAGCAGGGAGTTGACAAGGAAGAAGAAGTCTGGGGCCCTTGAAAACCCTTCAGCTTCCTAGAGTGGCGGCCAAAGGCCCAGCTCCCAGGGTACATATCAAAGACCTGGTGCTTCTCATTCACACACTTTGAGGAAGGAAACGTCTCACAGATAAACGTGTGGGAATCTCCAAATGGTGCCCTTCCCTTTGGGGTGTGGGCTGTTCTGGTTTTGTTTTATTTTCATTTTCTCACCAGAATGATTGTAGCTCTGCCAGGGTCAATGAATGGGATGCATGCAGCATTGGCACGAACACTGAGGGTGATTTATGTCTAGTTTGTGCAGACACTTAAGGTGATTCTGGTGTAACGGAAAGAGTCTTGGATTTGGAGTTGGAATCAATCAATTCAACAAGCATTTATGAAGTACCTCCTATGTGCCAGGCTCTGAGGACAAAGATCAGATAGTCCCTGCCCTCAAGCAGCTTACATTCTACTGTGGGAATATAAAATATTCAGAATGTAGATCAAATAAGTACAAAGCAATAGGGGAGGAGGGTAGTAACAGCAGAGGAAATAAGGAAAGGTCCCTTGAAGACAGTGGCACTTGAGCTGTACCTTGAAGGGGACTAAAAGCCCCAAGAGGTTGAGGAGAGGTGGGAGGTCATTCTGGGTGTGAGACATGGAGTGGGGAGTGCAATACACACTAGTGAAGCAGTAGGCAGCTACTGAAGTTTCTTGAGCTGAATAGTGATGTGGTCAGAACTATACCTCTAAATATCAATTTGGCAGGTATATGGAGGATTGTTTAGAGAGGGATGAGTCTGGATACAGAGAAACTAATTAGGAGCCTATTATAATAGTCCAGAAGAGAGGTTAGGAGGGCTTGACCGTTGGGGGCAGTGGTAGGAGTTTAGAGAAGGGGACAAGTACAAATGTATTGAGGAGATAGAATGAACCATCCTGGACTGGACTTTTCTTTTTATAAATAATTTTTTCCAGTTCAAAACGCAACAGCTGCTGCCTGGAGAGTGACTATGTCTTGATTTTTTCCCCTTCTCTTCTGCCTAAATTCATCTTACCTTTTGACTGTCCTTGGCCCACTTCTCATAAATCACAGAATTTCAGCATTGGAAGGGATATTGGAGACCATCTAATCCAATCCATAGCCGACCAAAACTCCTTCCCACAACGTGCGCCCATGGTGTTCATTTAGCCTTCGACCTCTAGTACCAAGGCATCCACTGTCCCCCAGGGCTGCCCATTCCACTTTGAGATGGACTTAATGGTTAGAAAATTTTTCATATCTCAAGATTAAATCTGTTTCTCTGCAGCTTCCCCATTGCTCCTTATTCTTCCCTTTGGAGCCAAATGGCTCCAAGTCTAATCCTTCCTCCAGGTGAGAACTCTGAAAATTCTTGAAGACATCTGTTATGTAAACCTGCTCTCCTTCAGGCTAAACCCCTACTTCCTTTAAGAGACCCCCCTTGTGGCATGACCCCTTTGTCCCAGTCACCTGCTTTAGTTTGTCAATGCCCCTTAAATGTGGTACCTAGAACTGAACGTTATCCCTGGATGGGGTCTGACCAGAACAGAGTACTCCACATCCAGTCAGTCAATAAGCATTTATTAGTGCTTACTATGTGTCAGGCACCGTGCTAAGCATTGGGGATACAAAGGAAGGCAAAAGGCAACAGGCCCTCCTCTCAAGGAACTCACAGTCTAATGATGGAGATAAAGTGAAAGCAACTGTACAAAAAGGTTGTACAGGATATTACACAGTGCAATTAACAAAGGGAAGGTGCTAGCTTAAGCAGGGTTGGGAGCTTCTTGTAGAAGGTGGGATTTTAGCTAGCACCTACTTGAAGGAAACAGGAGGTGAAGGTGAGGAGCCAGAGTAGTTGCTTCCCAGTCTAATGAACCGTCCAAAGCCTGAGAGTTAAGATGGGCAATTCCTCTGATAAAAACATATGCAGTAGCCAGCAGGTAAAAGTGGTTAACGAGGTCTCAAAAGTTACTCCACCAGGATCCAAGAGCTGCCTTTATATATCTGTTTCCCAAAGGGCCCATAGCTGAGCCCCAATCAGTCTACCTGGCAGCAAAGTTAGCTCAAGCTGGCCAAGGTCTACTCCCAAGTATCTTCATACACAATAGCCTCAGTTAGGGAGTGGGGGGAGGGAGTTGAAAAGATTAACTCAAGCTACCCCAGCTCCAGCTCCCTTAGTGTCTTGGCATACAACAGCAAGACTATCACCTCTCCTTCTGAACATTTTGCCTGACAATTCAGACAAATATTGAAACAGCATTTTTTTTTCCTCTCATATCCCAGAGTTGCCTGATATTAAGCTTGTAGTCCATTTATACTTTTATCCAAGTCACCAATAAAAATGTTTATAGCCTAAAGGCCAGGCACAGATTTTAGGGAGACTCCAATAGAGACCTCCTTCCAAGTTGATACTAAACTGTTAATGGGTATACTTTGTCTGACCTTTCAAACAGTTCTAAATCTACCTAATTGTACCATAAACTAGCTGGCATCTTAGCATCATTTCCACAAGCATAGGGTGAGATAATTTGAGAAATGCCTTGCTAAGATCTAGCTAATCTATATTTACAGTGTTTCCCTGGTAAATGAATGTATAAATGAATGAATAAATGAAAAAGCATTTATGAAGCTTGCTATATATACCAGGCACTGTTCTGAGTACTGGGGCTACAAACAGAAAAAACAAGATGATTCTTGCTGCCAAGGACTTTATAGTGTAAGAAGACAACTTATATGGAGAAATTGTAGCTAAGAAATGTTGTTTTGGGAAGGGAAATCACAGGGTTGGTGAATGGAGTCACAGAGCAACTGATTTACACTTTCCTTCCAGGCATGATAATCTTGGTATGTTTCCAGAGATAGAGATGGAAAAGGAGGGTGTGGCAGCAGGACATGAAGTTGTCCAGGGAGAAGCAATATGGTGGGTCTGAGTTGGGCTAGTTATGGTGAATGTTCACCAATCAGAAGCCCAAGACCCAGAGCAGAGCTAGAGTGCAAGATGGAAGCTAGAGCATAGAAACATGACATAGTCTAGTAACTAATATCAAAAAAAAAAAAGAGGAAATGAGTTTAATCTAGTATTCTTAGAAGCCATGTTGGCTCTTGATGAGAACCATTTCCTTTTTGACAGGTTCAATTGCCATCCCTATAACAATGTGCTCTTAAAGTTTGCCAAGAACAAATATATTAGGCAATCAACAAGTATTTATTGAGTGCCAATATTTGCTTTGCCCTGTTCTAGGCTCTGGGAATACAAAGATACAGGACATAGAACTTCCTCTCAAAGCATTTATGGTCTAATTGGGTAGGCAGGATGTATACCCACAATGAGGTCCATATCAGTTTAAGGCAGTATATGGTAAATGTCTGGTGGGTGCAGATAGTAAGCCCCAGCAGAGTTCAAAAGATGGAAAAATCACTGCTCTGAGATGGGCTAGCAAGACATCATGGAGAAGGTGGGATGGGATATGTCCTGAGGGGTGACTGTGATTTGAATAAACTAATAGCTGAATAGAGAGTGTTTACATTACATGAAGGCTTCTGGCTACACTCTCTCAGGAATGGCATTCTGCCTCAAACCTCATATAATATTTATTTTGTAACTCTGGCACACTTGTCATAGAATTTTGGGTATTCTGGGTACAGTATTGATGTCTTATGTGAATACTAGCCTGCAATCTCCTTGAAGGCAGGGATATGTCTTTTCTAAGTGTTTTTTTCTCACTCAGTATTTGTTGAATTGTATTAAATGAAACCTAGCTGAATTGAATTGATGAGAAAGAAGAATGTGAATAAAATCAGAGAAGCAAAAATGAGCTTACCATCATGACTCATCTAGAATTCAGTGGTATCAAACTCAAATAGAAACAGAGCCTCTAAACCATACGTAAGGATCTTTGTGGGCTACATATCGACTTGGAAAACCACATAGTAACATCATTTATGTCCTGTTGTATTTATTTTGTTAAGTATTTATTTGTTAAATAATTTTGTTAAATATTTCCCAATTAAATTTTAATCTGGTACACTTGGGAATTTTGCATTATGGGTAACATATCTGATACCTCCGGTCTAGGTGACAATGAGTGGGTCAGGCTAACCAGAGTGCCCTTAATCCCAGATCTTGTGGGTTTTTTTTTTTCCATTATGGACACTTGTTTCCTAATGCCTGACTTCTGCCTTGTGTCCCTGCAGGGCTCTGGATGAGAACATGGCCAATGGTATTGATGAACTGATTGGTATTCCCTTCCCCAACCACAGCAGTGAAGTCCTGTGTAGTCTGAATGAACAGCGGCATGATGGCTTGCTCTGTGATGTCCTGCTGGTGGTCCAGGAGCAGGAGTACCGGACCCACCGGTCAGTCCTAGCTGCCTGTAGCAAGTACTTCAAGAAGCTCTTCACAGCAGGTACTTTAGCTGACCAGCCTTATGTCTATGAGATTGACTTTGTCCAGCCAGAGGCACTGGCTGCCATCCTGGAGTTTGCCTACACATCCACCCTCACAATCACAGCCTCCAACGTAAAACACATCCTGAATGCTGCCAAAATGCTAGAGATTCAGTGCATTGTTAACGTGTGCCTGGAGATCATGGAGCCTGGGGGGGATGGGGAAGAGGAGGATGACAAAGAAGATGATGACGATGAGGATGAGGAGGATGAGGAGGAGGAGGAGGAGGAAGAAGATGAAGATGATGAGGATGAGGATGATGAGGCAGAGGACTTTGCCGACCAGGAAAACCTGCCTGATGCCCAGGATATCAGCTGCCACCAAAGCCCTTCTAGGACAGACCACCTCACAGAGAAGGCCTATGCAGACACCCCAAGGGACTTTTCCAACCCTTTCCAGGCTAATGGCAGCCCTGGTCATCTAGGGGTCATTCGTGACTTTTCCATTGAGTCTTTACTGAGAGAAAACCTCTACCCCAAAGCTAACATCCCTGACAGAAGGCCTGCCTTATCACCCTTTTCCCCGGGCTTCTTTCCACACCTCTGGCCTGGAGATTTTGGTGCCTTTGCCCAGCTGCCTGAACAGCCCATGGACAATGGACCCCTAGACCTGGTCATCAAAAAACGAAAGATCAAGGAAGAGGAGAAGGAGGAGCTCCCGCCGCCACCACCACCACCACCCTTCCCTGGTGACTTCTTTAAGGATGTGTTTGCTGACCTCCCTGGGGGACCCCTGGGACCCATAAAGGCCGAGACCGACTATGGCACCTATCTCAACTTCCTGAGTGCCACCCACCTAGGTAGCATCTTTCCCCCATGGCCGCTGGCAGAGGAACGGAAGCTAAAGCCCAAGGCATCTCAGCAGTGCCCCATCTGCCATAAGATCATCATGGGGGCAGGGAAACTGCCACGGCACATGAGGACGCACACAGGGGAGAAGCCGTATATGTGTAACATCTGTGAGGTTCGATTCACCAGGTGTGCTCCCAGAGGCCAGGGAAGGTTGGGGTGGTGGAGGAGGAGAGAAAGGCAGGGGAATGGTGAGGACTTAGTGGGTGGAGAGAGAAGGATGGGCCTAGGGAGTTTGGACTGAGCCCAATCTGGAATCTGGAAGGGTCTGTCTGTCAACCAGAATTTTTTAAGCACCCAAGTGCCAGACACTGTGTTAAGCCTTCAGGATTAAAGAAAGGCAAAAATAAGTCTCTCCTGTTAAGGAGCTCAAGGTCTAGTGGATCAGAATGTTAGTATTTACAGGGACTTCAGATATTATCTTATTCAGAAGAAGAAACTGAGGCTCAGAGAGAGGAAGAGATTTGCCCAAGGTTGTACTGCTTATCACTGAAGGAGTCTCAGGAGAGATTCAGTCTCCCACTAGGGTCCTAAGAAGATAACCTAATCTTGTGAACCAGCTACTGAGAAGATAGGAGTAGCCACTGAGAAGGTTGCTTTAACCACTTCCAAGGCAAACTTTGGGGACTGGACCCCCATTTATTCTTTTCTATGTTTGTCTTTTATCAGACCTATGATTTCACCTAGGGAGGAACACCCACTCCCAATGCAGATCTGTGTCTTTTCTTTGATTTATAATCTTAGAGAGTTACCTGGGGCAATAAGAGATTAGGTGACTTGACCAGAGCTTCACACAACCAGTATATGTCAGAAGGTGGACTTGAACCCAGGTCTTTGGGATTTCAAGGCCCAATTTCTATCTCACACACCACGATGCCTCTCCTCTTGTCTGTTCTCATTTTCATGAGAGATCAGAAAAAAATATAAACCATCATAAAAAAATTAAAACTACAACAGGAGGGACAGCTCGATGACACAGTGGATAGAGCACTGGCTCTGGAGACAGGAGGACCTGAGTTCAAATCCAACTTCAGACGCTTACTGGCTGTGTGATCCTGGACAAGTCACTTAACCCAGATTGCCTCCAAACAAAAGACAACAGGAGGTTTTTGTCTTGCAAAAAATTTCAATGATGTTTGTGGCAACCAGACAATGAAGCATATTGGTTTTATTAAGATCTGTAAGACAATTTCAGGTCAGATTTGCCCATCACGTATTTTGAATCAGCTTCATTTCTGAGACTGTCATTCACCAGAATGGTCGGCAAACATGAGTGTGCTACCAATTTCCAAAACAGTTTTTATGTTAGGAAAAGTTATGTGGATATTAATGCCAAAGCAGCCAGCTGACTGATCGTCTGAATGCACCATTAATTAGAGAGGCAGCAGGGTATAATGGAAAGAGCATAATGGAAAGGACATCACAAAGCAAATTAGAGGGCTTGGGTTCAAAATCTGCCATTGATACTTACTATCTGTGTAATCTTGGGCAAGTCCCTTAATTACCGGGCTCCTCATTTTTCTCCCCTGTAAAGTGGGAGGTCAGCTATGTAGCACAGTGGATAGAGCACTGGGCCTGGAGTCAGGAAGACCCGAGTTCAAATTCAACCTCAGACACGTAGTAGCTGCGAGACCCTGGGCTAGTCACTGTTTGCCTCAGTTTCTCCATCTGTAAAATGAGCTGGAGAAGGAAATGGCAAACCACTCTGGTATCTCTGCCAAGAAAACCCCAAATGGGGCCGTGAAAAGTCAGACATGACTGAAATGACTGAACAACATAACAAAGTGAGAAGGTTAGATTAAAAGGCCTCCAAGGTCCCTTCCAACTCTGAAACTATTATCCTAGGAATCTGGATTAGTGAGAAATTGTGTCTCCACATATTAAGTGTGCTGCCATGTCAAGTATCAGGGTTTGGGTTTTGTTTTTGTTTTTGTTTTTTTGAAACAGACCAGAACTCATATATGAAACTGTTTTGTTTCCCTCAAGTAGAGAATCACAGAATCACGAAGTTTCAGAACTAGAAGGAATAGTGTAGAGGCATCTAGGCCAAATCTCTCTGAAGCAAGAACGAATCCCTGCTACATTAAAATAAAGCACTTAACAAACCTTGAAGCACTACAGGAGAGCAGTAATTATTATTATCCCTGACAAGTCTGCTTAACCATCTCCAGTGACGGGAAGCTTAAACCCCTCCAAAGTGGCCCGTTCCATTGCTGCACAGTCCTGGTTGGTAAGAGTTTCTTCCTTGAGTGAAGCTAAAATCTGGCCCCTCAAGGTCCCATACACTGACCCTGAGCCTCCGGACCAAATAAAATGTCTAATCTTAGTTCCACATGACAGCCCTTCAGATGTATGAACACAACTCTAATATTCCCTCCAAGGCCTCTTTTCATCACACTAAGAAGAAAAAACCAACGTAATTCCTTTACTTTGCTTAGCTACAATGACCAAATTCCAACTCAATGGTCTTTTCTGGAAACAACCTGGGGATATAATTGTCGGCAGCACAGCCATCTACGGTAGCACGTTTTCCTTTGTGGATGGATTTGATTTGGGGAAATGGCCAAATGAAATCCAGAGTGAAGGCTGGTGAATGAGGTCAAATGGGGGTTCCTGTTTTGGGTTTTTTCCGAAAATAAGACGGACCTTGGTGGGGGAAAGGCAGTGGAGAGGCAGTGTCCTGTTGGGTAGAGAGATGGCCTTGGAATGAAAAGACCTGAGTTCAAATCACGTATGACCGTGGGAAGGAGGTTAACCTCTCTGTGCTTCAAGGCAACTAGCTCTCTAAGAATATAAGTTAGAGATAAATTGCCAGTCTACATCAGTGGATGGGATTTCCACACTGGGTATTCCTTCTAGTGATAAAACCACAAGTCTATAGCAAAAATAAAACAAACGAAAAAAACAAAAACAAAAAAACCTGATGAAACTGATTTTCTTCTCTGGCTTGTAGTCTGGCTCTGAAGGCAGTTCCCAAAGGAAAGCTCTAAACATGTGATGAGTAATGGTAATATCTCTGAAATAAGTCTATAACCTCCCAAGGGGACTACTTTGAAGGATGCAGCGCTCGCTCAGAGGTGTGAGTTCTGGTTTGTGATTAAGTAGCTGGTTTTTTCACCCCACATTCATCCCTCATAGAGATTGAGGTAAAGGCCTTTCTTTATGTACAAAGTTTTACAGCTAATCCTTTTCCTGTAATGCTCTGCCTGATGCTTTCATCCTATGGTTGGTAACTGGACCCAGCAGCTTTATGGCAGGCAACAGGGGATGTGTCCCTTTTAGAAGTGATGCATTGGCATCCTTGCTTTGCTGATGAATCTGCTCTGTGTTTCAGGTAAATCCTTGAGCTGATCTTATCAAATCCCTACCCTGTCATCCTCCCATTGACCTAATCCAGGTCCTGAATTATCCCCAAGACTTACATCAAGGCTGAGCTTTGCTATTCTTGGCCCGGACTATATTTCTCAGTGTCCTCAGGCCCCCTCAACCCCTGCCAGTCCACAGCAGGCACGCAAGCCAGTAATGCTTGGCACTACCTGGGAGCCTTGTCCGTATTGCTAGCCAGGCGTACCATGCCCTCCGGCTCCTAGTTTCCTTGGGTAAGTGTGGATCAAAAGGAAAAAAAAAATTAGAAAATGTTTCCAAGGTGAAAATGCCCTATCAGTTTTGGCATGAGAGAAAGCCAAGTGAATATGGTAGCAAAGGAAAATGATGCTATGTTTGAGGCACTGTGCTAAGCACTTTACCAATATTATCTCATTTGCTCCTCACAACAACCCTGGGAGGTAGGTGCTATTATTATCCCCATTTTATAATTGAGGGAACTGAGGTAAACAAAGGTTAGATGACTTAATCAGAGTTATAAAGCTGATTAAGTATATGAGGCTAAATTTGAATTTAGGTCTTGACTGTATACATAGAGCCACCTACCTGCCTAGAACATTGGATTTAAAGTCAAAAGACCTGGGTTTGAATTCTGGTTCTTCTGCTTTCTACCTGTGTGACCTTGGCCAAGTCACCAGTCCCACTCCACCAGTTCCATTTCAGTTTCCAATCTATGATCCTGTGACTCCCTTTCCTCCAGCATCCCTTACAACTTAAGAGCTTTCAGTTCAACGAAACAGTATGAGAAATATTTGTTAGGCACATCCTGTGAGTGCTAGGCACTTGGAATACAAATGTAAACAATGAGATGCCACCACCCTCAAGATGTTTACAGTCATTTGGGAGGATATAATGAATGGATGAGTAAGCATAATGCAAGAAAGAATGTAATAGGACAAAGGAAAAAAACAAAGTACACCAGAAAAATCTGAGAAGAAAATACTTTCATTTAGGGGAGAGTCAGGGAAGGCACCTGATTTAAGCTGTGAAGGAAAAAAAAGGATTTTAATAGGCAGAGATGGAGAATCAGTGCATTCCAGGTATATGGTATGGCAGATGGGATGACCTTTACAAATGGTCGGAGGTTGAGGGTGATAGAAGAAGATCAAGGAATGGTTAATAGTCCAGTTTAGTTCAAATATGGAGTTCATGAAAGGTAACATCATAAAATAAGACCAGAAAGACAGGTTGAAGCTAGGTTGTTACAGCCCTTAAATGTCATACAGTGTTTGTATTGTATCCTAGGTGGCACAGTAGATTGAGCACTGGGCCTGCAGTCAGGAAGACCTGAGTTCAAATATGGCCTCAGACACTTACTAGCTGTGTGACTCTGGGCAAGTCACTTAACCTCTGTTTGCCTCAGGTTCTTTAACTGCAAAATGGGGATAATAATAGTACCTACTTCCAGGGTTGTTGAGGGGATCAAATGAAATAACATTCATAAAGAACTTAGCGTAGTTCCTGGCACATAGTAGGTACTATATAAATATTATTTATTTATTTTTTTATTATGGCAACAGGGAGCCATTTACTAAAGGTTTAGGGACAGGAGAGTGACATGATCAGACCTAGGCCTTAGCAAGGTTATTTTAGCAGCTATGTGGAGAGGGGAGAGATTGGAATCAGGGAGAACAATTGGCCCATTCCACTAATCCAGGCCAGAGATAATAGCCATTTCATAACAGTTTTTTTGCTAAAAGACCTAGAAATGCTCATGGCAGATAGGCAGAGGGGAAGAGAAGGAATGAGGTAGCAATCTATACAAACGTTGTGTCAGGGATATACCTTTTCCTGCACAATCCTGGATAGCCTTTGAGGAGCTCTGAAACTCCTTTGAAAAGTCCATCCTTGTGTCTTGTGTAAGGGGATGCTAGATTCCTGGCTCTGTACCTTACTGGGTAAAATTCATTCAGGGCAATCAAAATATACATTGTCAAAGCTCTCTGAAAAGACCAGAATATTTTTTTTTGCCCTTAGCAACATGAGAATCTCAACAGGTCTCAGACAGAGAACTGTTGGAAAATAATTTTAATAGTCTGCAAACCATAGGGCTTAACAATAGGCCTCTGGGTGAGCTTACTCAGGAATTCATCCTGGATTCTCTTCTGTCATCCCTGCACACATTTAGACAGGAAAGGAAACGAAGAGGCTCTAACCAACCGAAAAGTCATCCCTGGTACCATCTAACTTTTACCTGACCCTAGGATGGGTGCCCTGTGTCACCGGGCAGGCCTCACTCCCAACAGAATCCCCCAGTGGGAGATGCGGTGAAGTGTAAGACAGTCACTGTCCTCAAGGAGCTTATGGTCTGGGGAGATAGGGTACACATGTTGACACTTGGGATACAAATATGAGCAATGAGATGCTTCTACCCTCAAGGTGTTTACAGTCAATTGGGAGGATATGATGAGTAAGCACGATGCAAGAATGAGACAAAGGAAAGAGACAGACAAGGTGCCCTAAAAAAAAAAATCTCAGAATATTTTCATTCAGGGGAGAGTCAGGAAGGCACCTGATCTGAGGTGTGAAGAAAAAAAGGATTTTAATAGGCAGAGATAGGGAATCAGTGCACTCCATGCATGCAGGATGACCTTTACAAATGGCCAGAAGTTGCGGGTGGCAGGAAACAACATCAAATAACCCAAGACTAACAGGTGAAGTTATGTACAGACCACAACTGCTGGGGGAGATCAGAGGACAGGAAACTCAGTGGGGGTTAGAGGAGTCAGGGAAGGATACATGGAGGCAGTGGGACTTGAGGTGGGCCTTGCAGGATAGGTGGGATTTCAGACAGGTGGAAGGGAGTTCTCTGTGGGTTCTGCGCCATGGGAGGGGTATGGACCCAACCACAGTCAGAGTGCTTGGTCCCAGTTCTCCCTTGAATCATAACCATCAAAGTCAAGGTTAGGATTAGCAAATAATCATATATGGAGGGCCATGGGTGCCCAATACTGTGCACCAGGAACCAAGTACAGAATGGAAGGAACTTATAGTTTGGTTTAATGAGACAAAATGAATGTATGGGAAACGCTGGTGAATGACATATATCATAAGAGACAGATGTCTGTCTCTAGCCAGTTGGATCATAGTTTTAGATCTAGAAGGGACCTTAGATGCTATCAAGTCCAACTTCCTCATTTTACAGATAGGGAAACTGAGGCACAGAGAAATTAAGTGACTTGCCTCAGGTTGCGCAGTGAGTGTCTAAAGCAAGATTTAAACCCAGTCTTCCTGACTCTTGTCTAGTGTCCTCTTTATTACTATGTTTCATGTTCACCTTAGACCCTTGGGGAGGAGTATTTCAAACAGCAGTACTGGGATTTAGGGAGGGCCAAACTAGATGCTTCTTGTCATCCCTTCTAGTATGTTGAAATAAGACAGAATGACTGAACTAGGGTTAGGAAGACACTTATGAGCTGTGTAACCATGGACACATCACAGCCTCTCAGAGCCTTAGTTTTCTCATCTGTAAAATGGGAATCGAATCTGTAATAGCTACTTTACAGGGTTGTGAGCCTCAAATGAGTCCATGAACAAAAGGAAATTTGAAAATTTTAAAGCTCCCTATAAATGCCAGTTAATATTATTTTTATGATCCTATTACATCTCCAGATAGCAGGAAAACAGACCACTTTTAGACCCAAATCTCCTACTTCAAGTACGAGCCCATACTAAGCACTCCTAACTTAGTACCACTCCACCCCCCTCAACCCTCCCAGAATGTGATTGTTTTCTCCTGGAGCAATGTTGAGAGCTGGTTTTTTTTGTTTGTTTGTTTGTTTGTTTGGGTTTCAGTTCTTCTGCTAGGTTTTTCTTTGTTTAATTCCCTAACTTCTGGCAGCTCTTAGAATCTTATTAAGATAATGTAATGTCATTAAGAGCAGCAGGAGGAAGGGAGTTAGTTTCATCCCCTCAGGTTGCTGAGAAGATCTGTGTCTATAGTGCTGGGAAAGCATTCTTCTGATTGGGAGCTTGATGGAGGGCGGTTCAATGTTAGGCCAGAGGTCTCCTGGCTATTTTTATTAACTCTGGGTATGGATGAGCTCATGGGGATCTTCTTGCTGGTCTAGCCTTCTTTTCAGAAGGTGAAATCTTTTAGCTGGCAGGCAGGAAGGCAGCAGATTGGGACTCAGGTAGGCATGTAAGCAGCAGGAGATAGCAGGAAGGAAGGGAGGGGGGTGACAAGAGGAGAAAGCGTGACTTTTATAGCTGAGAAAACTACAGACCAGGGGAGGGAAAGTGACTTGCCCTAGGCTCCCCGGTTACTGAATGGCTCACCAATATCGCTTATGTTTTACAAAGTGCTTTACAGATGGATGCTATTTTATTTAATCCTCACAAGAATCCTAGATGATTGTTGTTGTAATTGTTTAGTTGTATCTGACTCTTCATGACCCTGTTTGGGGTTTTCTTGGCAAAGATACTGGAGTGGTTTGCCATTTACTTCTCTAGCTCATTTTTATAAATGTGGAAACTGAGGCAAATAGGGTGAAGTGACTGGCCCAAGGTCACATAGATAGTAAGTATCTGAGGCCAGATTTGAATTCAGGAAGATGAGTCTTCCTGACTCCAGGCTGGGCACTCTATTCACTGTGCTATCTAGCTGCCCAAAGAATCTTGGGAGATAAGTGCTAGTGTTATACCCATTTTACAGATGAGGAAACTGAGGCAGAGGGAGGTTAAACAACTTGCTCAGGGTCACACAGCAAGTAAGTGACTGCATCAGGATTCAAATGCAGGTCTTTTGGACTCCAAGTCCAGCTTCCTCTATGAGAGACATATATGTATTATACGAGAGTGGTGCATGGGAAAGAGTTTTGAACTACAAGCCAGAAGGCATATGTTCTAAGGCTGGCTCTATTGCTAGCCAGCTGTGTGACCTGAATGCATCACCTAAGCTCTGGAGGCCTTAGTTTCCTTATCTGTGAAAGAAGGGTAAGGCAGGTTTCTTTCTGAGACTCTTTCCAGCTCCAATATTCCATGATTCTGTCCAGGCAAATGCACACAAATGCATATGGGTGTCCTTTGAGTTGGTTGAGTGCAGGACATGGGACATTGGCAGGAAGCCTTAAAAAACAATGAGGATTTTATAGCACTGGCCTAGCTAGTGCCTAGGGGAGAGTTTTAAAAATAGGATAACCTCTTGATCTGTCTGGGCCACTTGGGGTGGATATGCTGTGTCCTGAAGGCAGAGGAACACACCAGGTGCTCTCTCAAGGATCCTTCCAGCCCTAAGAACTTGTGATTTTTTTTGAGGATGAGATTGAATTAGGGCCAGGGCCCTTAAAATTGTGCTCCAGGAAATCCCAAGGGACAAGGAGGCTCCATCCTTCTCTCATGGCAGCTGTGTTTAATTTTGTGTCTGCTCAATCCCTTCTTAATCCCTTCCCTTCCCTTCCCCCCCTCCTCCACCCCCACTGCCCTGGGGCTGGAGGAGAAGAATGCGAACAGGGGCTCCCCCCGCCTCAGAGAAACTTGTAAATGAAGTCTTCCCTTAGGTGACCTCTTTGTTGCAGTTGTCACTACAGCACATCTGTGAAATGGTCAGAGAGCTGGAAGGGACCTCTCATCCAACTCCCTTATTTTACAGAGGAGAAAAATGAGGCCCAGAGAGGAGCTCTGAGACTCAAGTACCAGCCGAGAACATAATCCCTCATTTTAATCCTTGTCATTGCCCTTTAATAGTCCAAAGAGGGATGACAGTGCCACTAACTGTGTGACCCTAAATTAGTCACTTACCCACTCTGGGCCTTATTTTCCCCATTTGTAAAATGAGAAGGTGGGACCCTAATTAGAAGATCTCTAAGATTACTTCCAGATCTAAGAATTCCCTGAAACCCTGTAGATACAGTCTGGTTACAAAGCATGTGAATGCAGCATCCTTGAAGGGGAAAAGAAGGGGAGATGTCACAAAAGAGAAGGGAGCTCCCTTCTCCCCCACCAGCCTCAGAGTGCTCATTGGATGGACGTAGATGAGCCTCAGGTCTTTCTGAACACCAGCTGGCAGAGCTACTTCCCTCCACCCCCATCCTTCCTGTCTCCCTGAGTCACTCCAGCTGCTTGATTCCCACAGGGACAGCAACAGTGATATCCGAAGGGGTCCTGAAGGGCAGGGGACATCCCTGTACTCTAGGCACAAGAAGGCTAGCTCTATAACCCTGTCCACAAGCCCCAATAACAGTCAGGCTAGGAGCTCAGCCATGAGGGAGAAGGTGAAGGACAGGAGAGGGTGAAGTCATTCCCCCAGGTAATATTCTCACAATGACCCCCTTTCTTCCATCCCCCCAAGAACTTTTGATCAGGCTTTATAAACAACCTGGACATGAGAGTCAGTGGGACATCTAGTGGTCACTGTCAATCAGGAAGGGGAAAGTAAAGCATCTCTCAGTCCCAGGGTCCTGGAAGGGGCAGCCCCAGACTCACCGATGTTGAAAGGTTTTAATTTGATCAAATTAAGTTGTAGCCAGTAATTTCAGTGTGGAATTCAGTTTCTAAATTGGTACCAGCCGGAAACCAGAGCCCCAACATGAAGTCGGAAGCTTGATTCCACAAACAGGACTTATAGTAGGGGTCTGGGGTACTCTAGGAAGGGCAGCCTATTGTACCCACCTACAAATGTGAGTACAACTGTATTTATGTGATGCTGACTGTATGCAGGGCCCTGTGTCAGGACTGAAGGAGATGTAAAGTTTAGATACACATAGACCCTGCCTTAACTCTGAAGCCTCTTCATGCTCCAAATCTAGAATCCAAGGATATGAAGAAACAACGAGGTATAGTGGGCAGTGTGAGAAACTTGAGGTTAGAAAGACCTTAGGGGCAGCTAGGTGGTGCAGTGGATAGAGAACCGGCCCTGGAGTCAGGAGGACCTGAGTTCAGGCACTTGACAATTACTAGTTGTGTGACCCTGGGCAAGTGACTTAAGCCCAATTGCCTCACCAAGAAAAAAAAAAGAAAAAAAGAAAGAAAGACCTCAGTTTGAATTTTATCTCTAATGCTAATAAATCAGTTGTGTAATCTCAGTGAAGTCATATATTCTCTCTGAGCCTCAGTTTCCACATCTGTAAAATAGGATCTTTCCCGTTCTAGCTCTATGATCTATTACATGGAGATAAAAAAAAATCTGTGATAAACCTCATAAGGTTTGGAAGAGAATCAAATGAGACAATGCATGTATGTAAAGTCCTTTGCAAACCTTAAATTGTTCTGTTAAGTTGGTTTAATCGTGTCTGACTCTTCATGACCCCATTTGGGGTTCTCTTGGCAAAGGTACTGAAGTGGTTTGCCATTTCCTTCTCCAGCACATTTTATAGAGAAGAAACTGAGGCCAACAGGGTTAAGTGACTTGCCCAGGGTCACAGTTAGTAAGTGTCTGAGGCCAGATTTGAACTCAGAAAGATGAGTTTTTCTGGCTTCAGGCCCAGAGCTCTAGCCACTGTGCCACCAACCTGCCCACAGACCTTAGAGCAACATGTCAATGTTGGCTACTATTATCCTGTGGTGCTTCATAGAGCTTACAGTTTAAAAGGATGATAAGAAACCAAGACAGATATTAAGTTGCATAAGTACATTGGAGAGTTATCACAAAAAAAAAGTGTTGTTGTTACTGGGAAGAGAAGGTCACAACTGATCTGATAGAATTAGGGACAGGTTTCAGGAAGGAGGTAGAGACCACGGCACACCTGGAAACTGGAGACATAAGCTGTGTGAATTTAGGGGAGTCACTAACCTCTCTGAGTATTGTTTTTTCACTTGTTAAATAGGGGTACAAATATTTGAATGACCATTGTGAGGAAATTAACACTCTCACTGCCTGCCTCACTAAGCTATTGTGGCAAAGGCATTCTGTAAACCTTAAGGATCTGGAGAAGGGAAAGTCCCCATTGTTCATCACAGGAGTGAAGACACTTCCTGAGCCTCCTTTGTTTAGGCTTCCTGTTACAGATGAAATCTAAAAAAAGAAAAAGAAAAAAAAGGATATGAAGTTTTAAGAGACAGTCTCTAAGTCACATATATGTTGGGGGGGTTATATTTGATTTAATTCTACAATTTTAATTTTAATTTAATTCTACAAATTTGTTCTGTGAAGTTTGGATTCAGTCAAAGGGCCTCACTTGAGGACCCAGAGGGCCACATGTGGCCAGGTTCCCCACCCCTGTGGCTGGGTTTCAATGATGGATAAGACAGTCCCTGTCCTTAGAGCCATAAATAGCCATAACTCTTTTCCCTAGGGCACCAAAATTTAGAAGGTGCTTGTAATTCTTTAGCTGGTAGAAGCAACTGAACCTAGTAACTAGTTAACAAGAATTAGTTAAAATAGGAAGCTACCAGATCTCCTCTCCTTTTCCCAGTCCTCCACCAGTAGCTGTCTCATATAAAGGTCTCAGGTTCTCTGTGTCCTTGTTGTGGTTCATTGTCTTAGTGTCTCTTGCTACCATGGATCCTTGTATCCTAAGGTGTCTCCTCAAAGTTCTCCCCCTGCCCCACTGAATTCATCTTAGAAGTGGATTTGGGGGCACCTTCTATGCTGCTCACCCTAGGAACATTTTGGGATGCTTGTCTCATATGGTAGAATTGTTAGTTATGACTCTCCTTGCCCTCAAGAATCTGCACTTAATAGAGGAGACTAGACATGTAGATGTAGACACAGATAACCATGATACAAAATAGAGCAAAGGAAAGATCCAAACAAAGTGTTATGAGAAAGAAACTTTAGGAAGGAGAAAGAACTGGGACCCCATGAACTATTGATCTCAGTTAACCAATGAAATAGGGAGAGGGAGTGGACCTTGAGTTTCGTTGGTACAGGGAACTCTCAGTTCTTCTACCGATGCACATGGACACCTTCTCTTCAATTATAGTCTTAGAGAGTACATACCCTGGGGAATTGAAAGATTTAGTGACTTATGCAGGATCATATAGCCAGTGTGGGTAAGAGGTGAGATTCGAACTCATGTCTTCCCTGTTTAGAAGTCTGCTCTCTAACCCCCCTGCCATGATGCCTCTTAACCAATTAAAAGAAGGGAGAGGATGGAAACCTCCCTATCAGTAATCCATTTTTAGGAACCAAATGTTAGAGAAACAACCTCATATGAGGAATTTATTTTTAAAAAATTTTTCCAGAGAATGTCTTGTGCTCAGTACATATTTAGCCAAACAATATAGTACAGAAAAAATAATGCTAGTCCTGGAGACAAGAGGATTCAGGTTCAAATCCTGTTTCAGGTGCTTATTGCTGGTAGAAACATTTTCATTTTTAGCCTGGAGAGTAAGGACTGATGCTCTGTAACCATTGGGAAAGGATGACCTAGATGTAAACCAGGTTTAGAATAAGCTGAGGCCCTATTAATGTCTGTCCAGAGAAGGACTCACTACTCGTGAGAGTCAGGTAAGAGGAAAAGACGAGAGTAGAATCCTGGCCTCCAGACCACAGAGGCTCTTTTTTTTTTTTTTTTTTAAACTGTGCTCTGCTTTGCCTCAGAATACCAGTAACTTAAACCTTGAAAAACATTCCTGTTGATTAGGGAGCATTCATTTTGCACCTGGTACTTTTATAAGAAGTAAAATTACCTGCAGACAAAGAACAGAGCCCAGGGCTTAGGAAGGGAACCGCCACATGAGATGCTTGGATGAGGTGTGCCCAGCCTTCTATAGTCACCTGGATTAACTTGCTCTCAGGATGAACAGACCTCAACAGGCCCCAGGGTTTGGGCTGGGATAAGGCGCTTTGAGCTGAAGCACCAGGATGGGGACAGCAGAAGGTAAAATGATTCCCACAGCACCAGAGGCGGGAAAGGGAGGTTCTGAAGCAGAATATGCCATCCCCCTGGTGAGGAGGGCTGAGATGGGGAGTCACCCAATGGCCACAAGGCTGGCACTGTGAGCTCCCCTGGATGCTGTCCCCCTGTGCCTCGGGTGGGGCCCTCATGGGGAAGCCTTGTTAACTCTGAGTTGTAAAAATGTGGAATTGCTCTCGGAAATAATAAAGACTTGAGGAAAAGGGGATGTTTAGGAATACCGCCGCCCCTGGCCTATGAACACATTGTAGGGAACGACCACACTCAGTTGGAGAGCTGACTAGAGAAGGAGCAACAGTCTTTGAAAGCAGTGCCGGGCATGGATGGTGCGGGAGCAGAGCGCGAAAGCCGCAGGCCTCAGAATTGAGGGAGGGCGGGAATGGAAGGAATGAAGCTTCTATATTCTTGCTAATTGCCGGTCTATCCCTTCTCCCACATCTGTCTCCCAGGCAGGACAAGCTGAAAATCCACATGAGGAAGCACACAGGTGAGCGGCCTTACCTGTGCATCCACTGCAACGCCAAGTTTGTACACAACTATGACCTCAAAAACCATATGCGCATTCACACAGGTGTCCGGCCCTACCAGTGCGAGTTCTGCTACAAGAGCTTCACCCGTTCAGACCACCTGCACCGCCACATCAAGCGCCAGAGCTGCCGCATATCCCGGCCCCGCCGAGGCCGCAAGCCCGCTGCGTGGAGAGCGGCCAGCCTTCTCTTCGGCCCCACTCCCCCGACGGAGGAAAAGGCCTTCATGATGCCCCCCACCCTGGGGGAGATCGGTGGCCATCTTGGCGGGGCGGCCGTGTGCCTGCCGGGCCCCAGTCACCCCAAGCACTATCTGGGGGCCCCAAAGGGAACCCTCAGCCTGCAGGAGCTGGAGCGACAGTTTGAAGAGACGCAGATGAAGCTGTTTGGGAGGGCGCAGCTGGAGGCAGAGAGGAATGCGGGGGGCCTCTTTGCCTTCGCCTTGGCCGAGAACATGGCTTCCCGACCCTACTTCCCTCTCCCAGACCCATGGAGTGCTGGGCTTGCCGGGCTCACAGGGCTGGCAGGACTCAACCACGTGGCCTCTATGTCGGAAGCAAACAATTAGCCCTAACTTTTGTCTTGCCCATCTGTCTCCTGCTCCTCTTCCGTACCGAGACTCCCTATTGCCCTCTCCCTCCCCTTCTCCCTTGCCCCAAGACGGGTTTTGTAAGTTCTCTACATTTTATTTTAAAAAAAGAGAAAAAGAAAAAAAAAAAGAATAGTAGCAAAGCCACACAACCCGGCCTCCTTGGGCAGCAGCCACCAATTTTCTCACTCCAAAGAAGAGAAATAACCTTCGAAGGGAAATAGCTATTCACAACTGGACACAAAAACCTAAGCATACCTGGGCCCTAGCTTCTTTCATCTTTCTTCCCCATCACAGAAGCCAGGGAGGAAACATTTTCTCAGTACAGAGTTGTAGCAGTAGCTAGATGGAGGTCAATTTGTCAAGGAAGGCCAGGAAGTAAGCAGGAAGGGGCGGGGGGGAGGGGGCGCGGTATTCAGGGCTGGGGAACCTCTGCTGCCTAGACCCCTTTAGTTCTTTAATGGTATACTTCAGGCAAAGGCTACCATGTCAGTACCAATGCAGATTCCACAGTTACAAATGGGTTCCTAAGAGCTCCCCCTTAACCTACATGAAGGGAAATGTCCCTTCCTATTTTGGAAGGATAATGGCATCCAAAGGAAGAGAATTCTGGAGGGAGAGGGGATAGGCCTGCTGGATTCTGCTCCTCTACTGACTGGCTACATGACCTAGGGCAGGTTATTTCCCCTCTCTGTGCCTCAGTTTCTCCCATCTGCATAAGGGCCCTCCCATACCTACCTCTCAAAGGAAGTTGAGAGGATTATCTAGGGACTCTGGGAGGTGCTCTGAACTCCTAGGAGAAAGGCCTGGAGAAATCTGGGCTTATTGTTTTTTGTGTTCCTTTATAAATTCCCACCCCCAGTGGGAACAACACGAGGTCCACATCAGGGAGAAGACCATGGAAGAAGGGGATCGCACTGCTCCTCTTCTGAGGCCTCAGACCCGAGAGTGACTTGTAGGGGCTCAGAAGTCACTAGTAGATCCTTCCTTTTCAAAGGAAGCACCTTTGAAAAAATCCAGTAAACCATTCCTCAGTGATTTTCCAAGGCCTGGGACCTCTTTCTTCTCTTGATGGTTCGACGGCTCTTGGGGAGCCAGCAGGACACGCCCGGAAGGTGGCCTGCTGGACAGATGTGGATTTTAAAACCTGACACTGCCTCCCTTCTTCTGCTCCTCCCTCCCCGAAGGTTCCTGAAAGCTGTGTTCACGTGACTCCTGCTGATCCAGGGGCTGATTTTATCATTTTGTTGTCCAGGGGTGCGGAGCGTCTTCCTCCTGGGCTGCCTAACCTGTGTTCATCTCTGTTCATTTGAGCACCTCAGCAAAAGGTTGGATGGGGAGAATCAAAGAACCCAATGCCCAGACCTCTATGTCTTGCTCCTTGTAGGAAGCTCTGATATCAAACATGGTGGGGAGAAGGTTACAGTGATCAGCTAAAAAAAAAAATGTGGGTTTGGGCTTCTCCACAGCACTCAGACTATATTCCCTGGGGACCAGGGATATTGGGAGCTGGCTGCATAGCCCTGGGCCATTTCAATCCGAACCCAAGGGGACACTGAAAATGGAGAAGGCTCCGCCCGCCAGGTGCCTTCCAGTTCTGCCATTCTGCTTTCCCTGAGAACTGATTGGTTTCTATAAACGTGCTAGAGAAGCAATCCACTGGGAGAGAATCTTGGGAGCAGGGATAGGCCTGGACTGACAGAGACCGAGAAGATGTCATCAGAGTTCCCTTTCCCTAGGCCCACTGAGTGGTTCCACTGAAAGGAACTCCTCACCCCCCCAACCCTACTCTCTCTCTCTCTCTCTCTCTCTCTCTCTCTCTCTCTCTCTCACACACACACACACACACACACACTTTTTAGTTTTCCCTTGGGAGCTGATACTAAATGGCCCCAGAAGACCACAGACTCCATCACACTCAAAACTCACCTCTTGGACTCTGCTGGGCCCCAACATTAGCCTAATCTTATCCTAGTTCTATGCCTTCCACTACTTACACCACACTAGTGGCTGAACAGCTTTCCCCTGTTTCCTCCAACTTGCTCTTGAAGTTTGGAAGTCAACTGCCTAAGAAGAAGGCTTCTTAGCCCCCTACCACCATTTCAGACACTGGCCTCCTGCCAGCCAAACCTTCCCCCAACCCTCGGGGCAGCCAAGGGATGGAGGGCAAACCAAACCATTTTTTTTTTAAAGAAAAAAAAAGACTACAAAACAGAATCTAATGACATTGGAGCATTTTGTTTTGTTTTGTCTTTTTGTAGATGTGTGATGACTTCTTATAAACTCAATTTTTTCAGATGACTAGTTACTTCAGGTGTTTTTTGTCTACAATTTGGAGTCATTGTAAAGTATCCAAAGATGATGAGTACTGTACATCAACAGGAACTTGAAGCAAATGGGTGGGGTGGTTTGGTTTTGTTTGTTTATTTGTTCTACCTTTGTTTATAAATTTGTTTTGTTTTTCATTTCCATTTCCCTGTCTGTCTGTGGGAGAACCTTTGGAATTTTTCTATTTATAACTCTTTTTTATGTGATTGCTTTATGTACATTGACACTCAAACAATGTTTGCCTTAGTGATTAAAGGGACAATCTTCCATTACTTTGGTGGCACGTGGCATCCTGCCGAGACAAACTCTCAGCTAACTCTCTGGCCTATTTATTAAACAGTATTAATTGACGACTCAATGGCATTCAGACTCAGTCTTTGTGATCCCTGAAGCGTAACATGATAGCAGCACTTAGACCTTTCATGATTAGGGTTTTGTCCACTGGCTACCTTTCATCTTTGTGGAGGAGGCTGACCAAAAAATTATCTTGATCAACTCCCAGGAAATGTCCTTAGCTCCCACTTTGGGCCAATAGCCCGCATTCTCCACAGGGAGAAGCTCACAAAGGCCTGAACAAGGGCTCATCTCCCTGTAAACTCACCAACATGATCAGATAATTCAAAGCCACCTTCCAACAACAGAGAAAGCTAGATCCCCATTCAAGTGAATATTGGTGGTTTTGGTCCAAAGAAAGCTGGGTTTCTTTCATTCCCTACTTAAAATTGATTTTTTTTTTCAGGAAAAGCCTATCAAGGTAGGAGATTGGGCATTGGTGAGACTAAGCTTTATGTCTTTGTAATTATTCATATCTTAGCTTTGTGTGGACTTTTAGATACAAGTTTAGAAAACTACACGTGTGTGTGTGTATGTGTGTGTCTATATGTAGAAATATATGTGGATGAGAGGAGCTCTTTAAAGCTACCTCACTGGCTCTCCAGACCAGCCCCATAGAGATGTCTCCCCCTCTGTTCTGACTTCCCTTATCCACTGTCACTCTCTGGTGGAACAATGGCATGTCATCTGGAGCCTTCTGTGGCCTTCACAACTATAGAGAGCACCAAGAAGGAAAGGAATAAGTCAGAAGATGGGTTTTAATATTTAAACCTTGACTCTGAGCAATGCTCAGAGAATGAAATATTCAGTAAATTGAATTCTAAAAAGTTATTGCTTGAGGGTTAACATAAAGCTTCTCCTCACCCATTCCTGTCACACACAAACTTTTTGGTTTCAAACCTTAGAGCTACAAGGAAAGTCTAGTCAACAAAATGGAATCATTCATAGCATCGTGGAAAGAGAGTCAAAACATCTGAGTTCTAGCCCCAACACTGAAACTAAATAAATATGACCTTGGAAAAGTCACGTCCTTTATCTGTTTCCTCATCTTTAAAATGAAAGAATCGGCCAAAAGAGTCATTAAAGTACCTTCTACCTCTTAATAGTGTTCACTAATTGGAGTTTTTGCAGGGCCTTGGGGTCAACATTCTCAACCTCTGGTACAATTACCAAAGGCTATAATTGAATATGGAGAAGATGTAAGAGACTAGGCTGAATGTAGATGGCCCCAGGAAGGTTTTTGGTTTGGCCTGAATAATTCCCTAATACAAGCTTGTTTTCTTGTCATTTCCCTAAATGTGGAGAATAGCAAAAATAATACTAATTTAGAGAGCTAGTTGTGTTTGAGTCAATTGAGGTTGTGTGTGTGTGTGTTTTACTCTACCATATAAACTCCTGATCTCTGTCTTTCTGTGCTCTGCCTTTATCTGACTCTGTCTCTTTCTGTTTCTTTCCCTGTGTCTCTCTCTGTCTCTGTCTCTCTGCCACCCCCCTCTCCTTACATCTCCTCAAACCCTACTCTCAAGGAAAGGCTTCAAATAACCATATATACCTCTCAATGTGTATGTTGCTGTTTTTCCTCTCCTAGAGGGACTTGTCTCTGACTGTGGAAAGAAAAGATGCATCTGTTGGTAACTGAAGTAAAGGAATCAGTGGCAGGAAAGAGAGGCATTTGGGAAAGAGTGAGGACTTCCTCGCACCCTTGAAATAATACACTAGTAAGTAATTGGCCAGCCTAGCAGGGAATCACTGTGTATGTAAGAGACAGAGACCAAAACAGATAGAAAGTACGCAAGAACAAAAGTCCATTAGGAGTCAGCTCAAATTCTGAGGTCTTCCTCTCTTATGTCCTGGAGAATAGAGGGCAGTAACAGAAAAATGCTCTTTGAGGTGAAACCTCTGAGGATTATGCTAAGGCCTGCTTTCAGGAATAAAGTGCGTATAAATCATGTCATGTGAGAATGTGTTGATAAAACTGGGGAGGACATAGTAGCTGTTTTTAAATACTAGAAGGTCTGACATGTATAAGAGGGATTAGATTTGATCTGAATGCTTTCAGATTACAGATCTAGCACCAGTGAGCAGAAATGAGAAGAAAGCAGATTTTGCCTAAATAGAAGAACTGGCATTTATAGCTATTGTATCATATAATAAAGCATTAATAACTTTAAGGTTTCCAAAGCTATTTACAAATATTATATCATTTTATCCTCACAATAAACCTGGGAGGTAGGTGCTATGATTATCTCCATTTTACAAATGAGGAAATGGAGGCAGGCAGAGGTTTAAATGACTTGCCCAGGGTCATACAACTAGTAAGCATCTGAGGCCAGATTTGACCTCAAGTCTTCCTAACTCTCACTGGGTTCTATCCATTTGGCCACCTAGCTGTCTTTTAATATTGTTGTTCAGTCATTTCAGTCTTGTCCAACTTTTTGTGACCCCATTTGGGGTCTTCTTGGCAAAGATACTGGAGTGGTTTGCCATTGCCTTCTCCAGCTCATTTTACAGGTGAGGAAACTGAGGCAAGTGTTAAGTGACTTGCCCAGGATCACAAAGCTAGTAAGTGTCTGAGGCCAGATTTGAACTCAGGAAGATGAGTCTTCCTGACTCCAGGCCAGCACTCTATCCGTTGTAGCACCTAACTGCCCCCTCTTAATATTATGAAGGACTTTTATAATAACTTGAGATATCTAATATTGGAATGGGCTTCCTTGGGGGAGTAGCAAGACCTTTGTTAATAATTAATAATGCACATTTCTTTAGTGCCTCAAGATTTAAAAATCACTTTCCTCATAAAAACTCCGTGAAGTGGATAGCATAGGTGGTTTCATCTCTGTTTTACATATAAGGCAACTGAGACTCAGCGTGGTCAAGTATCTTGCTGCATATCACATAGCTAGGAAGTGTCAGGGTTATGATTCAAGTCTATTAACTCTTTCTACCATGCCAAACAACCACTAGCTCAAGTGTTCAGGTAGAGGCTGGATGACCACCTATTGGGGTTGCTGAAGGAGGGATGGCTGAGGTAGGTGGAAGGTCTCTGCCTTCCACAGAACCCAATGAAAAGGCTGGTTCCAAGCCTCTAGGTGTTATTAATCCAGTTACTCTTTTTCTATACCTCTGAAGCATGATGTGTCCCATTGTATATGTTCTCAGCATGGAGAAAGGTTAGTAAGATGGAGGGTAGTACATCTTCAAGCCACATCTTCCTATCCAGAATTCAAAGCCCTTGTAGTGTCTGTGTGTCTGTCTCTGTGTTTCTCTTTCTGTCTGTCTCTGTGTCTGTCTCTCCCTGTTTCTCTGTCTCTGTCTGTCTCTGTTTCTCTATCTTTTTCTCTCTGTGTCTCTGTCTCTGTTTCTGTCTGTCTCTGTGTCTGTGCCTGTCTGTCTGTCTGTCTCTCTTTCTCTCTCTGTGTCTCTGCTACCTTTCTCTCTTTACATCCCATCAAACTTTACTCTCAGGAAAGGCTCCAAATAACCATATATACCTCTCACTATGAGTTTACATATTGCTCTGTTTCCTCTCCCAAGGAGACTTGTATTTTACAAGCCTTGTCTCTGACTGTGGAGTGAAAAGGTGCATGTATTGGTAAGTGAAATGAAGGAATCAGTGGCAGGAAAGGGAGGCATTTGGGGGAGAATTTTTGGCACCCTTGAAATAATCATTATAACAATAAGCAGCTGGCCACCCTAGCAGGGAATCATAGACACTCGCTGCTCTTCTACTTCTTTTAGAGAATGGAAGAAACCAATTAATGGAGGAAATTCTCTAATGGCCTTCTTCACTCACCTCCCATCCTAGTATCTGGGGCCTGAGGGCATATCTGTGTGTCACCACCAAGGTCAGAAGGTGCTTGTGGGAGAAAAGGATTCCTTCTCATTCTCTACCACAACACTGTCCCTTGCCTTCCCCTAACTTTGGGCAGAAGCAAGATGAAACTCTAAGCTATACACATCAAAATGAGATAGCTAATACAAAGTCACCGCCTTGCTCTCCTAAGAGGATATAAAATGTAGGAACAGACATAACAAATTCCACCAAAACTTTTCCCACGTGGGTCTCTCATTCTACACGTCTTATAACTCAGCCACTCATTTTTATTCTCACAGGACCCCATTTTTGACAAACTCTGTTCAGGGTGATAAAAGTCAAAAATTAACTACCACTGAGAATTAACAAGGCAGATGGAGTTGGATTCTTCTCTAATTTCTCTCTGAAATAAAAAGACCCATATGATGGTGATGATAATTATTGATAAAAAGCTTTCTACCTCTTCTAAGTAACTTCATGTGATCCTCACCATAGTTCTGGGAAAGCAACTAGGGCAGATATTATTGTCCCAATTTTCAAGATCAGGATATACTCAATGAGGAGGAACCTTGTTCAAGATTATACAAGTTAGTGGGGAAGCTGGGATTCAAATAGAGGTCACTTTTTCCATTACACCATAATGACCTCCTGATTGCTCCTGGATGGAAGGGGACAAGTGTAACTGGACACAGAAGACATAAGACCTGATGTTCTAACATGTTCCTCCCTTTAGACAAAGATCATCTTGCAGATCTCTAATAGAAAGGACCTTGGAGACCATGTAGTCCTAGCCCCTCATTTTACAGATATGGAAACTGAAGTATAATAAGGTTAAAAGACTTGGGGCAGCTAGGTGGTGCAGTGGATAGAGCACTCGCCCTGGAGGCAGGAGGAACTGAGTTTAAATCCAGTCTCAGACCAGACACAACATTTACTTGCTGTGTGACCCTGGGCAAGTCACTTAATCCCAATTGCCTTGCCAAAAAAAAAATAAGATTAAGAGACTCATCCAAGGTCTTATGGACTGTTGGAGGTGAGATTTAAATCTTGGTTCTCTGAATCCAGAACCAATGCTCTTTCTTTTTTCTTTTTTTTTAATTTTCAGGCAATTGAGGTTAAGCGACTTGCCTAGGGTCACACAGCTAGTAAGTGTCTGAGTCAGAATTTGAACTTGGATCTTCCCGATTCCAGGCCCAGTGCACTATCCACTGTACCCCCAGCTGCCATATTTTTCATTCTTTTTTATTCAGCAATATTACTGATTAGAGAGACAGCATAGCATTGTGGACAAAGAGATGATCTCAAAGTCAGGAAGACCTGAGTTCAAGTCTCACCTCTGACACAAACTGACTGTGGGACACAGGAGAAGTTATTTAACCTCTCAATACCTCCAGGAAACTCTCTATTGATTGCAGAGAAGGTGCCTCTCTATGGGAGAAGTCAAATAAAGTCAACAAACACGAATTAAGTGCCTATTATGTGCAAAGTATGACATGAAGAAAAGCAAAAATGGGGCAGCTAGGTGGCACAGTGGATAGAGCTCTGGCCCAGGAGTCAGGAGGACCTGAGATCAAATCCGACCAAATCCTTGACACTTACTAGCTGTTTGACCCTGGGCAAGTCACTTAACCCCAATGCCTAGCCAAAAAAAAAAAAAAAGAAAAGAAAAGCAAAAATGGTCTGCACAGTCTGCTAGGAGAGGCAATGTGCAAACAACTCTGTACATTCAAGACCGATGTGGGAAAGCACACAGGAGAAGATTAAAGGAAACAGTTTCTCACCTCAGGCTCTCTACACTGATGAAATCACAGATTTATTAAAATAACAACAACAACAACAACATAAAGCTTAATAGAGCTACCTAAGTGGTTCGGTGGTTAAAGCTCTGGCTCTGGAGTTAGGAAGCCTTGAGTCCAAATCCAGCCACAGACACTTACTAGCTGTGTGATCCTGGGCAGGTCACTTAGCCTCTGTTTTTCTCAGTTTTCCTATCTAAAAAATGGGGATAACCACAGCACCTACTTTCCAGGATTGCTATGAGGATCAAATGAGATAATAATTGTGAAATGCTTAACACAGTGCCTGACATGTGCTGTTGTTCAGTCATTCAGTCACATCTAACTCTTTGTGGCCCCATGGACAACACTCTCCATGGGGTTTTCTTGTCAAAGATACTGGAGTGGTTGGCCATCTCCTTCTCCAGTGGAAGCCTACCTCACTGTGTGGTTGTATAGAATCCTATTCTAGCATTGTATGAATAACCCATTCCCTCCAGGAGTCCCCTTGAAGCCTGAAAGCATTCCTGCAGCTCCTCCTGGGGTCCCCTTTTCAACTAGAATAGTTTCAAGCCTTGTAGAATCTGACTCCGCTGATCACAAAGGACCTCGGACAGTTCCTTCCTCATTAAGGTAGCAGGCATTGTTTCATTTGAAATGGACATTGGAGGAAGGAAGGGAAACAAAGTCACATGAGTTTTTGAAACTCTGCATCTGTTATGAATCATTCATTGGCTGTCTTTTGGCTTGCTCCTTTCACTTTTTTCAAATCATCTTACTCTCTCTTTTTAAAAGAGAATCTAGATGTACTCTAGAGATTATTAATGTTGTCATTTTTGATAATCCAATGATGATGGTGATAATTAATAGATTACCATTTCCAAATGGGGCACAGAGAGAAGTAAATAAGTAAGAATGCTCCTTAACCTCTTTTGAAATTTGAATCAAGGGTTGATTACTTTTCAAAGGTTTGCAGGGTGAATAAAGTTGTTTGAAGACACCCTGGGAGACCCCACTCACATATAATGAGGTTTGATTGCACGTGGTGGGTTTTTGCCTGGGACTCTTCTACTATGAATGCCTCCTGATTGCAAGATAAAAGACCTATTCTGTATCCTGTCTCTCTATTCAGGTACCACTCTGCAGCTGATTACTACCTGGCAAGCTTGTCTTTCCTTCACAGCCCAAGCTCTCTAATGTGGAGAGAGTGGTCACACATGTGCAAAGGCAGAATAAAGTGGCCATGCACATACTCTGTGCTCAGAACCAGAGGCTGGGATGGTGCTATGCATCAGAGTTTGTTAGCATTGTAGAATTTAGAGCTGGGAAGAATCTTAGAGATCATCCAGTCAAGCCCTTTCATTTAGAAATAAAGGAAAGGAGGCCCAGATAGGCAAGTGACTTGTCCACAGGTAAGCAGTAGTAGAGATGGGTGTTGAGCCAGCATGGTCCAGTGCAAACAGCACTGGATTTGAAGTCAGAAAATCCAGATTCAAAATCTGCCTGTAAGTCCTAGGGCAGGTCACATGCCCTCAAAGGGCCTCAGTTTCCTCATCTGTAAAAGGAGAGGGAGATGTAAAAAAGGGCCTTGGTTTCCTCATTTGTAAAAGGAGAGAGTGACATAAAAAGGGCCCCAGTTTCCTCATCTGTGAAAGGAGAGGGAGATGTAAAAAAAATGGGTCTCAGTTTCTTCATCTATAAAAGAAGAGGAAGACCTCTGTAGAGATCTCAGAGACACAACCTGACTTGCTCCAGAGAGCATATGTAGCAAGAGAGGTGACTCCTTCTCTGATCGATGTTGGCTGTGTGACTCTGGGCAAGTCTTCGTGCTGCAGGCAACTCTCCAAGACTATAAATACATTAAAAGAAATTTATAGTCTTCAAATTTATAGTCTCCAGGACTATGAATAAATAAATAAATAATGTACAGAGCAGATGTGGCACTGCATTATAGAGGAAGTTTTCTTATTAGCCATTTTCCATACCAACTAAACCAGTCCTGGGACTCCTCACCCATCACCCCTTGCAACTACATTTGTAGCTGTAACAATCCCTTTGCTGTTTACATCTGGAAATTTTCAACACATATACACCAATATCATTTTTACCTATATTGTCTCATTGTGAACCTCACAACAACTCTATGAGGCAGGACAGATATTCTTATGCCCATTTTACAGACAAAGAAACTGAAACTTGAAGAGAACGATTGACTTGTCCAAGGTCACATAACTAACTAGCAAGCAAAAGTCATGCCCAGGCAGGTCCTACCAAGCTAGAAGGTCTACAAGTGCTTCTGATGCTAAATCTAGTGCCCCTTTTGCTATATAAAAAGAGAAAATTTTGACTTGGAAAAACATGAATATGTTAAAACACTGAACAATGAAGAGATCACTCGGTCATAGATCATAATTTTAGAAGTAGAAGGGATCATAAGAGGTCAGGTAAGCCCACACCCTCGTTTTACAGATGAGGAAGCTGAGGCACATTTAAGTCATGTCCTGGAGTTCTTAAAGGGAGACACATAGTCCATGAGGCACAAACAAGGGGAAGGCAATCTTAAGGAATTTAGCAGAAGCAGCCTCAGTGGGTGGGGGCAGCAGCGGGTGGCAGTGTGGAAGGATGGTGTCCTCAACCCCACTGCAGACTTCTTTAGTGGAGCTGGAAAAAGAGAGCAGCACAGAAACAACAGGAGAAAGGAAGACACTGAAAAGAGAGACTGACAGGAGAAGGTGAAAGGAGGCCTATCAGTTCCCCTACAACGACATCTTAGAGCAGAAGGCTCAGGCTGGGGCTATCAGTGGCACTTCAAGGTCTGAGGGAAGATCCCAAGACAAGGTTTGTTCTTTCCTTGACTCCCTGCCCCCTGTGCCTATCCAGTAATAGACGCTCTATCTAGTAGTAAGTGGGAAGCTAGGTGGTACAGTGGATATGGTGCCAGGCCTGGAATCAGAAAGACTTATCTTCCCGAGTTCAATGCTGGCCTCAGACACTTACTAGCTGTGTGACCCTAGACAAGTCACTTAACTTTGTTTGCCTCAGTTTTCTCACCTGTAAAATGAGCTGGAGAAGGAAATGGCAAACCACTCCAGTATGACAAGAAAACTAAAAACGGAGTCATGCAGAATCAGAAACAACTAAACAACAACAGCACAATTACAACAGTCACCTTTCCTGGTCACTCTTGAGGTCATCGATGTGTTTCCCAAAATATGACATACAGATTGTTGTAGTTGTTTGTCCGTCATTCTCAAAGAGGACCATGACATCAGGAAGATGATGCCATGACTTGCAAGTGAATTGGATTTAAGTGAGGGAGGGCTATGCAAAGTCACCAGCCTCACTTTCTTCTCCAGAGCCATCTGGGTCCAGTGGCAAATAAAGATCAGGATGACTACCTAGAACAAAACCCAAAGTTGGGATGTTGTGATGTAACTGAGGCAGACTGTAATACAACTATCACTTCCAATTTTTTAGACACTATGCCTCTCTAAATGTAGCCTAATTATCACCTTCTGTGTTTTTGTCTGCAGTATCACATGGTTGATGGATGCTGGGCTTGCAGTCCATTAAAAATGCCCAGATCTTTTTCACATGAATTATTGTTCAGACTCATCTAACCCATCTGTTATCTGTGAATTAAAAAAAAAACAAATATGGAACTTCTACATATCCCCATTAAATTTCCTCTTGTTAAATTAATTATAAAATCAAATGATATCATTCTAATACATGAAAAATATTTTGGATCCTGACAATGTGATCATGTGTATTAGCTGTATCTCCCAGTTTTGTTCCATCCATAAATTTTATTATTATACAATCTGCTCCTTTATCCAAGACATTTATAAAAGTGTTACATGGTCAAGAATAGATCCCTATGGATCTACTACATACCTTCCTCCAAGCTAACATTGATCCATTAGTGAGTATTCTTTGAGTCCAATCATTCAACCATCTATGGATCCACCTAACAAGGCTAGAATCTAATCCATGTTTCCACATCTTATCCACAAAGATAACACATGAACACTTCCAATGCTATAATTAAATGTAGGTAAAGTTTGGCTACTGTATTACCCAGATCTACCTGTCTAGTAACCCTAACAAAGAAGATTAGATTGCTCTGGCAAGCTCATTCTTATTGTTGATCTATTTCCTTTCAATATGTCCACAAACCATCCCATTAATAAGAAATCATGTTTCTAACACTTTGTTGAATGCCAGTTTAATGAGCCATATGGTTTCTACTCCATGTAAGGTGAAACTGAGACTTAGAGAGGGTAAGTCAAATGAAAAGGTTAGCCCATAGTGGAGTTCCAGTTTCTGGTGAGGGAGGAAGGAAGGAAGGAAGGAAGGAAGGGAGGGAGGGAGGGAGGGAGGGAGGAATGAATGAACAGGGTTATTGTAAGAATCAAATAGACTATTATAAAGTGCTTTATAAAAATAAAATACTATATAAAATCAATTATCACCATCACTATATGCATTTTGGAAGATTTTAATCACAGGAGGCAGTAGTCTGTAGAACATTCAGAGTTTTGCTTTGCTTATAACTCCCTCAACTTAAGCACAGTGCCTGACACATGGTAAGTGCTTAATAAATGCTTGTTGACTTGACTTGACAAGGAAGAAAGGAAGGAAAGAGGGAAAATAAGGAAGGAAAGATGGAATGGAAAGAAGAAAGGAAGGAAGGAAAGATGGAAAGGAAGGAAAGACAGAAAGAAAGGAAGGAAAGAAAGAAAGAGAGGTAGGAAGGAGGGGGGAAAGGGGAGGGGAGGGTAAGAAGGAAGGAAGGAAGGAAGGAAAGAAGGAAGGAAGGAAATATTTGTTCCCTTTTCTTCTAGTCTGCCACCTCCCCAGTACCTGCCCCCCACACACAAGCCCCTTCCAAGAGGCATGTGTCTTTTCTTGGCCTGTTTTATTCTCTCTATTCTTCATGGAATAACTCCTGTGGTGCTTATTGTGGTATGAAGGTGATCCTGTATTCTCAAAGACTTTATCAGCAAAGTGCAAGCTATGATAGGTCCTATCAAGCTTAAAAAGTTTCCAGCGTAAGCCTAGTGACAGACTTCATGGCTGTGACCTGAAGACCAACCTAGCTAAGGTCATAAAAGTTTGTCACCGGGTTGGCCACAGATGATGAAATTTGTACCCATTTGTACCCATTTGTTACCCATAGCAACTTTAAAAGACCATCTACTAAGTACTAGGAGGTACCAATCTGTATCTATGGGAGAAATGAGGGGAGGGATAGTAGGCTACCAAAGAAATTCACCATGGAAATTAGATACGGGGTCCCTTAAGTATTGATCTGAATATGTTCTATATAATCTGAAGACTTGTTTTGTCTTTCTGTGTTAAATAAATGTTCTCCAAGGCTTGACCCGATTGCTATAGACATAGTATGTATTGCTATGCTATATTTTGTTTTGCTCTGGTTTTTGCAACACTTTGCAATGTTCATTTGGCATCAAGGGACAAAATAAGAGATGACACAGAATGACCTATGTCCAGAGATCCAAAACATCAAAAGCCACTTAATATGCCTCACCCTGATTTCCTATAGTACTTGTCTCCATTCCCAATCAGTTGGAAGCAATAATTAGGGCACAGAGCAGTCCAAGATGCTTGAGAAGAGCAATAGAGGTAAATTTAGAAAAGGAATCAGTAGCACTATGTACACAGGTAATCTTTACTTTAGATAAATGAATGGCTTCCCATGGAAGCCATTGTCACCCTTTGATTTATGCCTAGGCATCTGACTTCCTATAAAACCCAAAGACATGCTAGGAGCTAGAACTGAAAGGATGAAATATCGTTGGTCTGACTAGAGATTGGGAAAAAGCAGTGGATTCTGCTAGAAACCACATGGAAGACCTTGGGAGGACAGAGTTATCCCTAGCTGTGGATAGCACAGTGGATAGAGAGCTGAATTTAAAGAGATAAAGATCTGAATTCAAATCCTGCCTCAGACACTTACTAGCTGTGTAACATTGGACAAAAATCCTCTCTTGGCTTCAATTTCCTCATCTGTAAAATGGTGATAGTAATGGCACCTACCTCCCAGGGCTCTTGTGAGGACCAAATGAGATAACACAGAGAAAGTGCTTTGAAATCCATAAACTGTTAAATAAATACTTGTTATCATCATCATCATCCAGCAGAACCAACAAAGGAATGCTTCCTTCTTTGTTAACTTTGCACGCAGGGCTCCCTCCATCTGTATACAGGACAAACCCAAGCTCTTTTCATTGATAAAAATCTATGGCGTATAAACTGTGTACATTTATATGGAGCAATAAACAAAAGCCCTTTATTATAACAAGTTCTAAAGCAATGTTCCATCAGTAATTCCTGTGGTTATCATTTCTCAACTCAGTCATGAAGTCCATTTGCAATCTGTCTCTGTGACCTCCAAAAGTTCAACCAGCCTCTCACAGGTGACAGTAACTGAAAAGTTACAGATTCTGCATCTGCAGCCTCTCAGGACAGACCCAAATCCCAGGCCCCAGACCCAGAATCCTCCAGGCCATAGGGATCTGCCTCTCCTATATAGAGTATCAAGGACAAGGAAGGAATGTTTCAATCTGATTATTTTGAAAATTGAGGGAAAGAGATGAGGGGGTTTGGGGAGCAGAAATGAAAGAATATTAAACTCATCCAGTCAAAGGAATAAATCAGCCAACCAATTTGGGTGGGGTAGGGAAAGGATTATATCTTTACTACATCTAAGCAACCAGTCAAAAAGTTGAAAGCACACACAACAGCCAACTGTTTAGTCTACATATTCCCTAAGGACATACTGGGCAGTTTTCTGTGGAATTGTGTGTCAGGTTTGGCTTTGTGTACCTATAGCCTTAGGCCTGTTTTAGTTATTTCTCATAAGAGGTTGGTAAGCTTTGGACCTGCTTAACTTTGAAAGTTTTGGTTGGTGCCCCGGACCACAAAGACTTGGCATCCAATTTGTTGGATATGGCTCTATTATATAGCTACAAACCTGGAGGAACCACTAAGGCCAGTTTTACTTGCTCCTAAAGTCAATACAACTAGATTTTATTGAGTACTTTCACTGTGTCCATTCCTGTGCTAACAACGTGGGAGACAGAAGAAAGGAAAGGCACAGTCACCAGCCTGAAGAGTTTGTAGTTTTGGTTGGAAGAGATATCAGTTTAAGAGGGCATCATGAAACTAAACAATACAAGACAAAATATGATTCAGTGTCAAATAAGTAACAGAGTAACGCTAAAGAGATTTTTTAAAAGATATCACCCAGGGGCAGCTAGGTGGCGCAGTGGATAAAGCACCAACTCTGGATTCAGGAGGACCTGAGTTCAAATCCGGCCTCAGACACATAACACTTACCAATTGTGTGACTCTGGGCAAGTCACTTAACCCCATTGCCTAACCAAAAAAATAAAATAAAAGGTATCACCCATGGCCCAGGGAGTACCCCTTTCCTAAAGGGATCCTTCTTTGAACTCTCATATACCAGTCTTAAAGCAGCTAGATAGTGCAGTAGATAGAGTGCCAGGCCTGATTCCAGGAAGACTCATCTTTCTGAGTTCAAACCTAGCCTTGTACACTTACTAGCTGTGTGATCTTGGGCAAGTCACTTAACCCTGTCGGCCTCAGTTTCCTCATCTGTAAAAGGAAATGGCAAACCACTCTAGTACCTTTGCCAAGAAAACCCCAAATGGAGTCCCAAAGAGTCAGACATGACTGAAATGACTGAACAACAGACTAGTCTTAGGGGAAAACTGACCCAGCGGAGAAGGGATATATGACTTTTCTCACACTTTGCCTCATTTTGCTCTCACTCCCAAAGTGTCTGAATCTGAAATCTGAAATAAAACTTAGTTATAGTTCATGTCTAAAATCTTCCCCAAACAGATTAACAGCGTGCTTTCTAGGAAAGTTATTCAATGTACAAAGAACAATGTACAATATACAAAGTAGTAGATATCAGCTAAAAGACAGCTATTTATTTCCTCCACCATGAAAGAAATATTAAATCCACAAGAGACTCATAAGGATACATTTTACAAGCCTTAAGATTGTTCCTGTGGCTTCTTTGGAATAGTGAACTGCCAGGTGGGGAAATTCTCCTCATCAAGGCAGATCAACACCTTCAATGTAATTTATAGTCAGTTGCCTAGATCACTGATAGACGCATTGACTTGTTCACACAGTCAATGTATGTCAGAGGACTTGAACCCAGCTCTTCCTAGCTTCAAGGCCAGCTGTCTATCCATTCTGTAACACTGATAAATTCTTAAAACACGAAACCATAACTCATCACTCCTATTATTCCCCCTTCAGAGGTAAGAAAGATTCCCAGAAGACTTGTGGGAATGCTGAACAGATTCACCTAACTCTCATTCTGTACTGTTGTTGAGTTGTTTCAGTTGTGTCTAACTCTTTGTGACCACATTTGCTGTTTTCTTGGCAGAGATACTGGAGTAACTTGCCCTTTTCTTCTCCAGTTCATTTTACAGATGAGGAAACTGAGGCACATGGGGTTAAATGACTTGCCCAAGATCACACAGCTAGTATGTGACTGAGGCCGGATTTGAACTTGGAAAAATGAGTCTTCTTGATTCCAGGCCCAACATTCTATCCACTCACTGAACCACCTAAGTGCCCCATTCTGTACTACTTGAGCAATAATTCTAGATCCAGGAGCAGCTAGGTGGCACAGTGGATAGAGCACCAGCCCTGAAGTCAGGAGGACCTGAGTTCAAATCCAGCCTCAGTCCAAACACTTGACACGTAGCTGTGTGACTTTGGGCAAGTCACTTAACCCTGATTGCCTCACTAAAAAAAATAAAATAAAATAATTCTAGATCCAGATCCTTTGACCAGCCACAGCATGGCTCATTTTCCTGTGGTGTTTATCTTCGCTTCTGAGAATGGCAAAGTTGAAGAAAGTTTCCCAGTGGAAAACCAGCACCTGATTTCAAGGACTTCAGACATCTTGAGCTCACAAGGTTGTCACTAACATTAGAATTAGCATCTCAGGATCACTGAAAGAAACATAAATCATTACAGGTAGATAGAACTTGAGATCCAAGCTCACTGTAGGCTCACCCAGTGAAGCATGTGTACTTATCAACACATCTGTGTAGTCACCATAGCCGTTACTGGGAGAGAAAGGGAGAACATGTTTGCCTCAAGTCTTACAAATATAATCAAAAGGACTTTAAATTATAAAGGAATGGAAAGAGAGAAAACTACCTGTATATCCACCAAGCTAGATACCACTGAGAGTAGTTGGGATGCAGTAAAAAGAATAGCGATAGAGACACCTCGAAATTTATAAGACACCAAGTCAAAGGTACTTAACAATAAAACTCTTGATTCCAGATGTCCATACATAGCTGTACAAAGTATAGGCAAGGTGAACTAGGAGTTCTAGTGTAAGGAAGAGGATATGTCCTCATAGGTATTACTGAGACTCGGTGAAATAAAAGTCACAATTGGAATATGGCTCTGAAGAATATATAGTTATCCCTTCCACATTGTGGGGGTTAGGAGTACGGCACCCCTGCAATCTGGAAAATCTGCGTAAAATTTTTTGGCCCTCCCTTTGTACCAGAGAAGTCTGAATTATTATGGTATTAAAAGATGAAATATGTTGATATTATACAATGCTATACATATTTTATGCATTTCTAAATTTCTAAACTTTTTCTGTGTCTTCTGCTGGCCTTCATGTGTCATCTGCAGAATCATAGAAGAGCTCTTTCAGCATGTAATCTTGTCTCCTGCTTCACTGAAAGATAGAAACCATTTGATTTCAGTTCATAGGATCTTTCTCATTGAGTTCCTCTATTCTGTAAAAATTCACCTTGTTTTTATCTCTTTTGTCCTTCCCTCCTGTCTCAGAGGATGAGGTATTCCTACTCCTTGTCAAAGCTGTCTGTTGAACTCATCCCCTCTTGTCTCCTCTGGGGCCTTGCCCCTTCAACTACTTTTCTTCTTCCCTCTTCAATGTCTTCTCAGTTGTCTTCCCCTCAGCTTATTAACATGATATAATGGAAAGAGCACTGTTTTGGGGGTCAGAAAAACTGGGTTCAAATCCCATCTCCAACACTTTCTATCTGTATGACTCTAGAAAAGTCATTTAACCTCTCTGGCATTCACTTGCCTCATCTGTTAAACAAAGCTGTTTCCTTATGTGATATGCCTGTTCCCTTTCACTACCAAAACCTCAAGAAAAAAATAATCTACACTCATTATCTTCACTTTCTCACCCTGCCTTCCATCTCAGCCCGTGGCAATCCGATTCTGTCATCACCAACCTACTAACAGCTCTTTCCTAAGACACTTATGCTTTCCTTCTTGGGAAATACAAATGGACCTTTTCAGTCTTCTTCCTTTGGACTTCTCTCCCATATTTGACATTATTGACCATTCTCTATGTGTTCTTTCACTTTCTGTGACTTTTCTCTCTTAGTTGCCTTCCTACCTCCTCCATCACTCTTTTGCTGTCCTCTTCTTTCTCCCACACCCTAAATACAGATGATCTTCAAGGTCCTGTTCTCAACCTCCTCCTCACTTACACTTTATCATTTGAGGATCTTTTCAATTCCAATGACTTCCATTTTTAGCTCAAATTACATGACTTTTAACTTCAATCTTGACTTTCCCCCTAACTTACAGTCAATTTGATTTAAAAATATGCAAGTTGTTCCCAAAGTCTTAGATTAGTTTTATGCTTTAATAAAGACCTTTGGGACACCCTATATTTATTCAACATCTACTATATACAAGTCACTGGTCCAGGTACTGAGGATGCAAAAACACAAATGAAATAATTTCTCCCTTCAAGGAACTTATAATTTATAGAGGGAGATATGCACACATGTGAGTACATATATAAATATGTAAAAAATCAATGCAAGAAAATATCGGCCTAGGGGAGAGGAACTACTAGGAACTGAAAGGAAAAGGAAAGACTTAGAAGAGCGTGTGAGCTGAGCCTAGCTTTGGAAGGAAGATGAAGATTCTGATAGGTAAAATTAAAAAGGGAATGTATTCCAAGAACCAGATCTGGCTTCTGTGAATTCACAGAGTTGGAAAATGGAGTGTCATGTATGAGGAACAGCAAGGTCAGTTTGCTCAGATCTGAGTTCAAGAAGGGGACTATGCATAATCAGGCTGGTAAGGTAGATTTGAGAAAGATGTCAGTGCAAGAAGAATGTGTATTTGATCCTAGAGATAACAGGGAACCACTAGGTTTTGTGCAGCAGGGGAAGCAGCAGTGGTCAGTATAGTGTTTTTGGAATATCACTTTGGCAACTGTGTTCAGGATTGACTGGAGGGGAGAGAGATTTGAAGCAAGGATGCTAATTAGGAGGCTTTTGTATTAATCCAAGTGAAAGGTGATGAGGGCCTTAGAGTGGTGACTGAGGGAGTGGAGAGGAGCAAATCTATTGGAAAGATGTTGAAGAGATAGAAATGACAAGATTTGGCAACTGACAATGATATGGGATCAGTGAGAGTGAGGGGTCAAGGATAATATTAGAAGTTGTAAACCTGGGTGACTGAAAGAATTGTAGTATCATCTATAGAAATAGCAAAATTCAAGAGAGGGAGTTCAGAGATGAAATAATTAGTTCTGTTTTGGAAAGGTTGAGTTTGATATGTCTGTGGGATTTCCAGTTTGAAATGAACAATAAGCAGTTACAGGTTTGGGTTGGAACTCAGGAGAGAAAGACAAGAACCAGCAAAGGAAACCAAGGAGTGGTCAGAAAGTGAGGAGAACCAGGAGAGAATAGTGCTTCAAAAACCCAGAGAAAAGAAAATATCCAAGAGGAAAGGATGGTCAACAATGTTAGATGTTTTAGTGAGATCAAGAAGAATAATATATAATAACAAATAATATTACATAAGATATTATATAGCAATATAAGAAATATTATAAACATTAATTTTATCAATATAATTTATTAAATATTTGGTTAATTGTAATTAATTTGATTAATATAACTTATATTAATATTATAAATATTCCTTATAAATATATAATAACTATTATATCTTTATAATATATGATAATTATAATGATGATGATAAATAATAAATAATTAGCATTTATATAGCACTTTCAGGTTTGCCAGTGGCTTTACAAAAATGAACTCATTTTATCCTCACAACAACCCTGGAAGGTAGAAGCTATATTATCCCAATTGTACAGATAAGGAAACTGAGGTAGACCACAATTAAGTGACTTGCCCAGGGTCACACAGGTAGAAAGTGTTTGAGGCTAAATGTTGACTCAGATCTTCTTGACTCCAATCTGTCATGATGCTATTTAGTTGCCTCATGAAGCTTGAGAAAAAGCCATTTGAATTTGATAATTAAAAGATCATTGACAACTTTAGACAGTTATCTCTACTCCTACTGCTAGATATCTATTGGCATATAAAATTCAATGTGTCTGAAACTGAAGTTGTCATCTCACCCCTAAAGCTATCCCTTTCCTGAACTTTCCTGTTTTTGTTGTTGGCACTATCATTCTCATAATCACTCAGACTCATAAATTTAAAATCAAGACTTTTCACAATTAGGCTGAAACTACTTACTAGCTGCCTAGGTTGTGAGGAGGTAACTGCAGATAAAATCCAGACTCTTATGTGACCTTGGGCAAGTCACTTTACCTTTCTTGGACTCAGTTTCTTCACCTATAAAATAGAACTGATAACAGCACTTCCCGGGCTTGTTGTGAAGCTCAAATGACATAGCATAAGTAAAGCGATTTGGGAAATTTAGAGCACTATATTTAATCTAATTATTGTGACTATTAGCTTTATCCTTTACTTGTCCCACTCCACATTCTGACCAAAGGAGACAACATGCTTTTCTTAGCCTGGCTCATCCTGCCTTTTCCACTTCTGGGTCTCTGTGTATGCTGTCTTACATGCCTGGAATGGTCACTCCCACCTCTCCCCTTGCTGGAATCTTTCTTTTCCTTTGACGCCCACCTCAGATGTCATCTCCTCCCTCAAGGCACCCCAGCTGTAAGTGATCTCTCCCACTTTATTTCTCTCATACCAGTCTGTCTGGATCTCTCCTTTGCAATGAGTCCTAATTCCTTATATTATGATTGTAATTACATATACAGATATGTATGTATATATGTATGCATACATATGTAATGATCATATCTTATTGATGATATGAATCGTAATCATATTACTATTCTAGTAATCCCCACGGGGTCAAAAACTATGTTTTTTTTTAAACCACTTCTGTATCTCCAACACTACCAGAAGGTCTTATACAGAGTGGGAACTTAAGAGATGTTTACTGTTCTTTGTATAGGAAAACATTCAAGTCTGTGGGTGTTTGTCAATAATAAAAAGGGTTTTGTCATTGTTGTTGTTTTTAAAGATGTTTACTGAACTGAATTGATGTGGGATTTGATCCAGGCTTTGAAGGATGGGGAGGATTTGGACAGTGTGATCTTTGTCCAATTCCCAGATGAACTCTTTCAAAAACACCCAAACTGTTTCTCAGATCCCTTAAACAAGCCACGTTGTACAGAAGGTTTGAAGCAATCCTTTAGCTATTTCTATGGGCCCTGTTCACATTGCTCAGTGACCTCCACTCCTTGGTATTTTGCCCCTTTCCCCCTCTCCACTTCTTCCTTACCCAGAAAAATCACACCCACTGCCAGATGGAATGAAAACCCACTGAAGGGAACAGAAAAGGGAGCCTATAGTCTTTCTTATTAGGTCTGCTGCCTGGTTTCCATTATCGTCAAGCTGCCTTTTTTCCAGGTCCTGGTTATTTGATGCCTCTGCTCATATTTATAGCTAGATTAAACCTGGATATTAATGGATCTGTGAGAATGAAGCCTCAGCCCACTTTTATTGGAAGTCAGTCTGGAAAAGTACTGTGCTATGTCCCTGGGGGTGACGCCCTGGGGAAGATCAGAGAGGAACTGAGGGTGGAGGAGGATAGAGTGGGGAAGGAGGAGGAGGATGGAGGAAAAGTTGGGAGCCTGGAAATTGGCAAAAACCAGGTAACACATTTGGAGGGTTTGTCTCATTCCCTTATTCTTGTGCCCTTTGTCTGCCCGATCAGGCAGGCAATGTTGCCATCTACCACACATAGTGTGATGCTGACCCTAAGTGAAACTGAATCTTCCCAGCCTTCCAAACCCAGTCTCAGCTGAAACCTAATACCACTGAAACCAGCAATACCCCATCTTCCTGAGGCAAGACAGAAAATACTGTAACATTTATACTTGCCTTACGCTCTTAGTGGTACCACCTCAAGACTATCAACCATGGTTGCTCTGGTTCATTTATTCATTCAACAAATTTGCATTAAGCACCTGAGGTATTCAGATTACTTACAGGAGGTGATAGAAAGTTTAGATAAGACCTGGCTCCTGTCCTCAAGAAGCTTACAGTTTAATGAAGGATGTCATAAACATAAGACACTATAGCACAGAAATGCTTGGTAAGTACAGTAGAGAGGTACAAAATAAAGCACTATGTTAGGTCTGAAAAGAATAATCCAAGAAGGGTTATATGAAGGCTTCATAGAACAGTTGGCATTTGAGTTGAATAGATAGGCATCAACACTCTCCAGACTTCACAGCTATACTGGCAGTCTTGTCTCATAGTGATGCCTCTGTCCTGGGTCCTGATTGATGAGTCCCTTGCTGGAACCTCCCTGTCATGAGGCACTATGGCCATACTTAACTTCACTCCCAGCTCAACTCACTGTCTAGACTTCTCTACCTCCTCACCCACAATCTTGCCTCCCTTCCTGCACTCCTGCCACCTCCATCTGCCTCCTAGTTCCCCTTTATGTTTTATCTTCCCCTATTAAAATGTAAGCTCCTTGAGTGTAGGAATTGTCTTTTTTTGCTTGTATTTCTATTACCGCACTTAGCACAGTGCCTGGTATATAGTAAGTACATAATAAGTACTTTATCTATCCATGAGGCAGCTGTGGCACAGAGAATAAAAGTCAGTCTTGGAGTTGGAATATCTGGGTCTGAGTCCTGTTTCTGATATCTAGTAGCTGTGTAACCCCGAGAAAGTCACTTAACCTCTCACAAACCTCTTGGTTTGAACATGTCCTAAGACTATGAATTGCAGAGCAGATAAACTGCATCAAGAGTTTCCTTGCTGGGAGTTCCCTATACCACTGAAGTCACTGGCCTATGACAAAAATTTCAAAGAAATTCAGTGGGTAAAGAGGGAGAGAGAAGATGTTCCAAGCATAGAGAGGAGGCTGATTAAAGGTGCTGAGACCAGAGATTATGCAGGGATACAGCTTATATATACAGGGCAGAGAACTGTGCAGTTGGGTTGAAGTGTGGACTATTTGGAGGGAACTAATATGAGATAAATCTGGAAGGGTAGGATGGTGCCAGATTGCAATAGGCTTTGAATTCTGGGCAAAGGAGTTTAAACTTTATTTGGCAGGAAACAGGGAGGCACTAAAGATTTTTGAAGAAAGAAATGACATGACCAAATATTTACATATGAAAAACTATTCTGGTTGCCATGTGAAGGATGAACTCAAGAAGGAGAGAAGGGCAGGGGAGAATAGAGTTGAGAAGATATGTTAAGAAGCTATTGTAATAATTCAGGAAGGTGCTGAGGAGTCATATTGGGTGGTGTCAGTAGGAAGAGGAAAGAGTGAAAGATGTCAGGGAAGTTGTAGCAGGGATAATTAGGGGAACCCCTGACAAAGAGCCAGAATTCACATCCCATATCTGTAAGCGAGGTTCTCTAGATCTCCCCTGCTGTGGTTACAAACCCATGAATGAAAATGAATGAATGAAAAAAAAAACATTAAGCACTTACTATGTGCTGAGCACAGGGCTAAGGATACCAAAAAGAAAAAGAAAACGGTCTCTGATCTCAATGAATTCATATTCTAATGGGGGAGGGGGAGAAGAATGTGTGTATGTGTGTATGTGTGTGTGTGTGTGAGTGTGTGTGAGTGTGAGTGTGAAGGTTCTGCTACAGGACAGATGGAAAGAACATGTAGTCCTTAGGGTTTAACACTAGGGATGGTGACAATCCCTGGTGATCTAGAGGACACAGAAGCAGGGCAGATGGTAAGGCTCAGCAAGACAGAGTGCACAGTGGCAATGCTGGTGGTTTGGCACAGTGGTCTTCCATCTCACTGGAAGGATTGTAGTTGGTGACTTCTTGCTCATCCAAGTAGTTTGAGTGGTCATGTCTGCTCTGAAGTCAGGGGTCCTGGAGAAGCTTGGCTCATAAATGTTGAGAAGGGAGTGGGTCCAAGGGTAGAAGTGGAGCAGGGGCTGTAGAATGGAATACATAGAGGAGGTAACTGCCCAGCTAAGAGGGAGAAAGGGAAGGGAGCAATTGGCAGGAAGGTTGGGGGAAATGGGTCCCTGTAACGCCTCCTTCATTGGGCTCTCCATTGACCACTGGAATCATTTAACTTTTTGTTTAGCTCTAAGATTTTTGTCTTTGTTTACTAAAAAACATGAATTCCCCCAAGTTATAGACCAATTTGTTGCAAAGTTATTTGGAAACTAAGTTTTTTACACGTCTCCTTTGTTCTGGAGGGCTTATTAAAAAAAAAAAAACTTGAACACATAATCAAAACTTGAGACAGGAAGGTATCCCAAAATAGAATAAGTAACTCCAGAAGGCAGCAAGTTCGGTACCACTGAAGATCTTCAAACACAGGCTGGATGACCACTTATTGAGGTTTCTTGTAGAGGGATCATTGGATCATAGATTTTGAAGAGGAATGTGTACTAGGCTACCTCCAACCCACTCATTTTAAAGCCAAGGACTCTGAGACGCTGAGAGGTCACACGGAAAATTGAACAAGGTAAATGATGTCAAACAAATAGAAATTTGGGCCACTAAACCATACACAAAGATCCCTACAGCTGCATATTGACAAAGAAAATCACATATTAACATCATCTATGTTCTATTGTATTTTTCTTTATCTTGTTACATTTTAATCTGGTTTGGGCACCACTCTCCTCCAAAGCCCCATATTTGACCCCTCTGGACTAGATGACCTTCAAGGTCCCTTCTTCTATGGTTCTGTGAGGTTAAGAGAGTTACAAAGTGACAAGTGTGGGGTAGCAGACCTTAAGTCAGGAATACCTGAGTTCAAGTCTCCCCTCTGATACATTCTGGCTATTTGCCCTTGGGCAAGCTCAACCAGGCAACTCTCTAAGACTATAAGTTATAGAGCAATTGCTGCTCTACTTTGGTAGGGGATTTTGCTCACCAGAATTTCCTTGTATCAATAAAATCACAAGTCAGAAACAAATAACATAAAAAGTGGCTTAAGTTACGATCACAATGATAATAAGTATCAGATACAAGATTTGAATCTAGATCTTTTTTGAAAACAATTCAAGGAATCTTTCCACTGTACCACATAGGCAGGTGTCTTCCTTTGGAGTTCTTGGGGATCACCAAAAAAATCAAAACTAGTATAAAGGGAGCAAAAGAATTTACTCAAAGAAAAAGAAGGGGTAGTGGCATCATATTGGGCTTGAGGATCAAGGCAGCTTCCCCCTGGCACAGCTTGTGTTTGGTGGGTGAAGGATTCAGAGCAAATTCATTAAACACCAGAATCTACTTCCTGATGCAATGGCCCTGGGAGGATAGGCCAGCTGATAGATGAGAAAAAGGAAAGTGCTGCAGGCCAGGCTCAGGGCCAGCTATTAGAAAAAAGTTTGGTATGACTCAAAATATTTGTCCTGGGTACAAGAATGCCCAAAGTAAGGATACTTGCCACTCTGATGAGAGAATGGAACAAGAGAGAGACTTCACTCAGGACAGAACCAAGGAAGTGTCTAGACATTAGGCAGCTTCCTGTGATTGGGGGAAGGTTTCTTTAAGAACCTCCATGTTTGGAATTGAATCTGAAGAAGGGCTGGGCAGTGCTTCTGTCAGAGAATCAATGAGAGATCCTATATGAGGAAGTTGAATGCAATCACCTTTTTTCTTTTTCTTTTTTCTTTTTTTTTTTTTTTTGCCTTAAGAATGCCCTATCTAGTTAAACAAGGCTTATGGATTCTAAAGACAAGAAAAGAAAAGGAAGGGGAGAGAAAATAGAAGGAAGAGTACAACAATCAGTCATATTTCTGTTACCTATAGCCCATGGGATACCCTCTCCCCTCAAGGGACTCAAGCTCTAAGCTCAACCAGACCTAGGTTCAATTTTTGGGGCAGCCTGGGCCCACAAAGGGCAAGTCAGGCTTTTCCCTCAAACTTTTAGGCTCATTATGTCCCCAAACCAGAGTCCCTGGGAAAATATATTAAAGCTACTATAAGGCTCATATTTGGGTTTCACCAAAAGAGATTAACTGGGTCCATTCTAGAGGAGTTATTAAAAGCACAAAGTATATGAGCTATAGGAGAGTTATTTTCTCCACCACAAAAATAAATACTTAAAAAACACAAAAGACTCACAAGCACAAGTGCTTAAAATATAAATTAAAACCCATTACCTCTATTATGTTCTTCTGAGAAGTAGTAAAGACTCTGGGGAGACTTATGGAACTGCTGAATAGATTTCACTTTATTCTCAGTCTGCACTGTCCAAGCAGCAACCCAAGGTCCAGATATTCTGATCAGTCAGGGATACATGGTTCATCTTCCTTCAGGTAATCACTTTCTCTTCCAGAATAGTTATAGTTGCTACAAGCACCTCTCATTGAGCAAAACTAGTATCCCATTCTAAAATTGCTTAGATCTGAAACCTACAAGGAGGAGAAGGAGGTGGAGGAGGAGGAGAAGAAGAAGAAGAAGAAGAAGAAGAAGAAGAAGAAGAAGAAGAAGGAGGAGGAGGAGGAGGAGAAGAAGAAGGAGAAGAAGGAAAAGAGGAAGAAGGAGGAGAAGAAGAAGAAGGAGAAGAAGGAGAAGAAGGAGAAGGAGAAGAAGAAGAAGAAAGAAGAAAGAAGATTGGGCAACTATGCTCAGGAAAAGAAACAAAGCAGAAGAAGCGCCTATGAATTTGAGAGATCCAGCCTCAGACTCACCTAGGGAATGTAGCTACCATAACTGCTACTAGGGAGTATTGTAGTAGGGGAGAGAATTATCTTTCCCTCCCCAAATGAAAAATCCCAACCCACATGTTCAATAGAGGAAATAGAGAATAGAAGTTGTTGTGAGTCTATGGCTTTTCCTACGCAGTAGTCAATTGTTTCCCACACATTCCCCAGTTACAGGCACTATGGGAAGCATGAGGATCAACTAGGAATCTCTTTAGCCCAAGGACCTTTGTCCTCAGAATGGGAAGAGGCCAGGGAACAGAGTTAGCTCCATGGGAAGTGCCAAAGTCCAGCAGATCAGACCCTTAATTGCCTTGATTGCATATCACTTTAAGATTTGTGAAGCATTTTCCTTAAAATGATCTCATGAAGTTATAAATGTGTTATTATTATTATCATTATTTTACTAAGGAATAAACTGAGTTGGAAAGATTGGATGACAAGTCTAAGATTGCATAAGTCATAAATATCAGAGCCAAGATTTGAATCCACATTTTCTGTTACAATGTGCCCTTACCACTATACCGCATTGCTTTTAGGAAGGAAAAGAAGGGGGAAGGAAAGAGAAAGATGAAGAAAAAGAAAAGAGAAAAGAAAGAGTGGCCTATGATATGGAATGGGAGATAACTCCAACAACAACTTTATATTGCCTTCAATGCCCTAGGAATACCTATTGTTGCTACAGGGAAAGCTATTTGGACCTCAATGAGGGATAGGGACTGTAAAAAACAAACAAACAAAAAAAAAAAAAAAACCCAGAAGCCTGGCAGGTCGGATTTTCCTGGTCAGTTAAAAAGTTATTGGCTGGTAAGGCTAGACAGGAGCAAGAATCATATAATCATAGATCCAGAGCTATAAGGGACCTAAGAGGCCATCTAATGCAATCCCTTCAGCATACAGATGACACATGGAATGGGGGTGGAGTGGCTAACATAGGGCCAGTTCTTGAAGCAAAAGCAGATACTCCCTGTTTAATTTTTGTAATACGACCACATGGAAGACTGGCATGAGCCTTTTTCCAGTCACAGTGACTCAGGTGTTTATACCATGTAATGAAGAAGAGTCTTCTAATTGGCTGATGAAGTTGGAAGAATTGATTACACAGGGGTTGCTGAGCCAGAACTTAGGGTGCATACAAAAGGGACAACCTCTCTCTCTCTCTCTCTCTCTCTCTCTCTCTCTCTCTCTCTTGATTTGAAATGTGAACACTCCCTTGAGCTGCATTCAGAGAGCTTTGTAAGACACTGTAACCATGTGTCTATGAGCAAATGGCTGTTTCTGTCTCTGCATTTGTTCTTTCCTGATCTAAAGCAAACAAGTACTCTGTGATAGAAGTGTCTAGGAGACATGGTGAGTTCAGGAGATCCAGAGGTCACATCAGCATATGGAGCTGAATAGTAACAGTAGCAATGTCTAACAGATGTGGCAGAAGAACAGTAGTGGTTGACAGCAGTGTAATTACTTTCAGAGAAGTACTCGCAACTGATGTAGAAAGACAGTCACCAGAGGATAGCAGCAGCTTCAGGGAGTATAACCTGTTATAGCAGAGAAAAGTACCAGAACAGAACCTGGAGTCCATCTGGGCAGTCCTCCTAAAAAAGCTAAAGAGAAAGGGATTTTCAATATAGGACTTAATTAATTATCCCTTTGCCACATGTGTACTATGATTATGTGCTCGCTGTCATTGATTTTTAAGTCTGTATTTACTCTTCTCCTGGATGTTATATATATTTGTGGGAGAATACACTTCAAGTTTGTACAATTCTTCTTTCTATGCCATACCAGTAAATGCTTTTTTCTAAAAGTTTATTGAGGTTCATAGCCAATTGACAATGAGGAGCCTACCAATGGGGGCTCAGAAGCTGTACAAATGAGAATGTGGAGGCAGAATAGTTATTTTACACGTCAAATCATGCAAGGATTTATGATACTAAGTTCCTAAGGTACTTTGAAATTCACAGATAGTTGACTGGCTCCCCCTCCACTCTCCCCTGAAGTGAATAGTCTTGACCAATGGTTGGCAATCTATGATCAAAGAAATCCAGGGAGGTCTAGAGTTATTGCAAGGAGGTTCCTGAATTCTTATATGCACCAAGCATCATTTTTTTGATCTTCATTAAACTCCCACAAAATATGCACCATGACTCAGTACAATAAATAAAGGAGCATATATTCTGTAGACTGAATAAAAAAAAGTCTCACATATTTGTACCATTGCTTTTCAAATGTACGCAGATATACTGCTTTGATGGAAAAAATGCCAATTCATTTAAAAACATTACTGAATTCACAGGAGCTTTTGTCATCATGGATTTTCTCAATTAAATACTGAGTAGGGCAGCTTAGCCCAGTGAACAGAGTCTGACTCAGCATAAAAAAGACCTGTGCTTAAGTCCTGCCTTTGTATGTGCTGGCTGTGTGACCCTGGGCAAGTCCCTTAACCTGTCGGTGTTGCAAGATATTTTAAATATATACATGTATCCAATATTTCATATTGGATGCACATGTATGTGGCTAGAATATGAGATTTCATTGATTTGTTCCTGGTGAGGAAACTTCCTCTTCCAACATAGATTAGTAATTCTGCAGTAGTTCTGCAGCTTAAAGTACCTGGAAGAGGTTAAGGGACTGGACCAGGGTTATACAACTAGCATGTGTCAGAAGTAGGATTTGAACACAGGTCTTCCTTATGCGGAATCAGGCTCTTTATTCACTAAGTCAAGCTACCCTTCAGTGTTTGGTTTGTCCTTTAGCATATGTGTGTGTATAAATATATATGTATATACACATATGTATAAAATGTGTGTATACACTTATGTGTTTGGAGAGGGGGAAGGAATAGGGGAGAGAGAAAGGAGAGAGAGAGAGACAGAGACAGAGAGACAGAGACAGAGAGAGACAGAGAGAGAAACTGACCTTTTTTTAACCTTAAAAGATGAGTCCTTAGAAAGATTGGGAGCCACTCACTGGTAGAAGAGAGCACAGTGGAGGGGTTCTGGACTTAACGATAGGCTTTCCAAGGCTGATACCTGCTAGCTATGTGACTCTGAATAACTCATCACTAAAATGAGGGAATAGCAGAATTACCGTACCACCTGCCCCACCAGATTGTTTTAAAAACACTATTGTAAAGCCTGAGGGGCTATAGAGATATGAACTGTTAGTATCATTTCAAGCATCCTGTGGGGACATGTGGTAGGTATGTCCTGGCCAGACCAAGAGCCCTCCCAACACAAAAGCCTCTCAAAATTCCCCCAACCCGGGACCGTCCTTCCTTCTCCCCTGTTAGCACCGCTAGCTGCCAGGACAGGCTTTTCACCACCTGATCATCAGTAAAAACTAGCTGTGTCTGCTCTCGGCTTCTTAGCCCCACAGCTCCCCACTGTGGCAGACATGAGCAATTGCACCTTCTAGGAAAACAAAGCGGACTCCGGAGGAAAGCCAGAAACCTTGGCAGCACCTGATTGGACTTGCCTCATTCTGGTTGGGTAGAATCTTCATCTGGACACTTATCTAGTGAGACACGGGGCACAATAGCCATCAGGCTCGTGTTGTAGCCGCACCCGAATCCCGAAATTCTTGGCCTGGGCTGTTTGGGGGAACTTCCAAGATGCGTCTTTCATAGGATCAGAGGATTTAGTTAGAAGAGCCTAGATGGGTCCTTAACCTTCTTCTTTGTTTCACGGATTTTTGGGCAGCCTAGGGAAGCCTATGGACCCCTCCTCAGAATCATGGTTTTAAATGCATGAGGTAAAGTGCAGAGTTACAAAGGAAGCCAATTATATTGATATAGTTATAGAATTTTTTTTTTTAATTAAGTTCATAAATCCCAGGGTACAGATGAGGAAACTTTTCCCAGAGAAGGAAAGTGATCTACCTAAGGTTACAGAGGTAATAAAACAGGTCAACAGGTCCTCTGTCAGTAAATGCTGTGTACTGTTTCTTTAAGGTCCAAACAAGGCTGAAATCTAGGGACATATTAATTCACAACCTCAAAGGGTTTCGTCATCTTCTAAACAAAATGAAACATAATTTTTAAATATATAATTTTTGTTTTGAGGAGGAGAAGAAGAAATAAATAATCACAATGATAGTACATCTATCTAAAATAATTAGTTTTGATAATTACTCATATTTTTATATTGCCTTATGGATTATATAACTACTATTCGCTACTATTATTCTCATTTTACAGATGGGGAAACCAAGACCTAGAAATATTAAATGATTTGCCAATAGTCACAAATATGTTGTTTTATAAGACCAGAATTCAAAGCCAAGGCCCATATGCTACCACATAGCACTATACTGTACTAGGTAGTCTTTAAGGTCCCTTGCAGCTCTAAAATTTTATGCTTCTATGAAACTGATTATGCATGTCCTACTTTAATGGCTCTTTGTGATGAGGAGGTGACCCTGGATACTCAAGGCTATGTTAGCAGAGCGTAAGTTGTGATAGGTCCTATCACGCTAGAAAGACTTCAACAGGTGAGGTCTGCTTTCCAAGGACCTGCCTACATCTATATGGAGAGGAGGGATTCATCACTTGTAAACCAACCACTTGGTGATGAATTATTTGGTGATGACAACTCACAAAACAATGAAAAATTCAAAATGGACCTCAGTCCTACTTTTGCAATGATGGTGGGAGAAAGGCAGAAAAGGGGAGATAGGGTGCTAAGAATCACAGAATCTTTAGGCTGTCTATAAACATTAACTTAACTGTTGTTATTTTCAATGTGAGATAATTGTCTAATACCCAGTGAGGGGCATACTAGAGGAACTGAATCATATTAATCTTGATATTCTTGCTATAAATGAAATAAGAAGCTGAAAGGAAATATAATTAAATGGAAAGATGGCTCATGAGCTTACTCTTGGAGAAAAAAATAAAGAAGTTGATAGAGTTGGTTTTCTCATGGGTCCAAAGATAACAAGAAATAGAATTTCATGAGCTATTTGGTCATTTTGTATTTCAATTGCTTACCTTATACGTTTGCAAAAAGTCTACCTCGAAAATTACCATAGCCTATGGGCCAGCATCTGTTATAGAGTATAAGGAGGTAGAAAAATTCTATAAGGTACTAAATCAGACCCTCCAAATGAAGTTAACATATACTTCAATATCAGTAACTGGTGAAAGGTGGACATAAGGGAGAACAATTGAAAATATGAAAAACATGACTCAAGATTAAGAAATGAGAGAGTCTTCTACAAAGACTTGCAGAATAACCAGAAGTTTCACATCTTTCTTCAAGAAGTCTTAGAGGCATTGGATATGATAAGCACCAAATAACATCACAAAAATAGAAGTTAAATACATTCTAATGGACGAGAAATGACTAGTTACCACTGTTGGACTCATTTATCAATCAACTATTTCCTTACAAGCAAACTTTTGACTTCTTAGAGATCAATATCCATACCAAATAAGAACAAAGACTAAAATTGAGATGATATGACATGTAATAATGGCAACTCCAATGTAATAATGTAATAACAATGACAATGTAATAATGGCAACTTAGTAAAACAAGCTGTTGACACTGAAAAAGGGGAATATATAAAAAAACAGATGTTGATAGAGACCTGTCACCATTTCTTAAGGACATTCTACTGACATAAATCAGTTGTCACAATAGGTAGACCTAAAGAGTCTAGAAAATAGCAACGACTTGATTTCCTTGACCAGAAAAGAGAGATATAGAAGCCAAGGACGATGTTGACTTAGACAGAATTTTTTTTTAAATAAAATCTTACAAAGGAGCATAATGGAAGATAATGGGTAGCATTTCCTCATAAAACAGGGAGAAACGAAAGAGAGAAAAGATAAATTAAAAGAAAACTTAGCAAGAAACTGCTTAAGTCAAAGAATTTAAGGATGAAGCTGAAAGGAGGATAAAAGACAAAAAATGAAAAATATCTGTTAGGATATTTTTCATGAATTATTTCTTCCATCAATGAGAGTGGAAATACCACATTTGTTTTCTAACCTCCCTGTCCTCAATCTGATATATGAAGTGGCACTAAAGAAAAGAAAACCTTTTTTAACATCAATATTTCCTCCTATGATATCACATGTCATGCGATACCAAAGTCTAAAGAATTTGAAGTTGTGGATCACCCAAAGGGCAATGGAAAGACACATAGTATACTCAAGAAGGCTGTGACATATTACCAGTGAAAAGTTGTATAGGAGAGGCAGCATAAAGACTATCATCAGAGACATTTATCATTGAAACTGCAGTCAGTTGGCCATATTGTGAGGGGAAAATGCTCGTATCAAGAGATCTTAAGGCAATCCTCAGTTCATTGGTTGGAACACCTGTGGAGGATTTTGGGGAGGATGAGTTGCACAGGATCATGAAGTGATAATAGGTTGTGATCAGCATTATTGGAGAAACTACCCCCATAGATGAGATCACGGGGAACTGAAGTGTGAAACTGAATTGATTCCCCTTTGTGGATATGAGAGGTTACATGATTCAGCCAATGTGGAGGTGGCCACAACCTATGTGGGGAGTGGGGGTCAGGATGAAGGGGAGCGTGGAATGTGGATGGGCTGGTAAATCTCACCCAGAAAGAAGACTTCTGCCCTAAAAGAGTAAAACACTACTTCTAGTATCTCACCTGCTTCTTATCTCAATCCTAAGCATTTCTACAGAGTTCCCTTATTCCCTCTCCACCTCTCCCTACTCCTGCACCTGTTGTGGAGGAGAATTGCTCAAGAGGTTGCCTAATAGTGCTCGGACCTGGGGCACCGTCTCTCTGCTCAGGGAGAAGTTGCTTCCCATCGTACGGGTCGAGGGACGAGCAGAAAGGGTAAACAACAACGCAACAAAAGACCTGGTCTAGGTCCTTAGCGGCAAAGAGGTGCACGGCTATCCTCCAGTCAGGTAAATCTTCTTGCCGTCCTCTTGCTATTATCAGAGCTAGAAGCAACCTTGGCCTATTGCGTACTTAGGGGTGCGCTTCCTCCCTGCGAGAAGCCATTCAACATACAGAGTCCCCACCCTGGCCATTGTCCTGTTCGTTCCCCGGGTGCCCAGCTGGGGCGGGGGTAAAGGTTGTATTAACTCTCAGCATCTGTCTGTCCCTACTGCCTGTCCTTTTAACTCATCTCTGCCCCACTCCACCTAATCCTGGGCTTCTTGTTGCTAAGTTCATTTCTCTTATCTCCTTTGAAAGTGTCTGTGTCTCCATTAAAATTCTCCCACGGTGCCTCACCAGAACATGGAGGCCATCACAGTATCTCCAAGTTGGAAGGGACTTGAAAGGCCATCCCACCTATACTCAAACCAGGTTCCATTCTAACACATACTGGACAAGTACTCTTAGAATCCTTTGTTTCATTCAAAACTCTATTTAAAGGGGCGGCTAGGTAGCGCAGTGCATAGAGCACCAGCCCTGGATTCAGGAGGACCTGAGTTCAGATCTGACCTCAGACACATAACGCTTACTAGCTGAGTGACCCTGGGCGAGTCACTTAACCCCATTGCCTAGCCAAAAAAAGGAAAAAATAGCTCTATTTAAACACCACTTTTTATGTGCACCCTTTCCTGATTCTCCCTCCTCCCCCTCCAAATTAATTTGTATATACTTATGTACATGTTGTCTCCCATAATAGAGGGGGCAGGACTGCTTCATTTCTGCCATTATAACCGCAATGCTTAGTATGGAACCTGGCACATAGTAAATGATTAATAACTGCTGTTGATTGAATGATTGATTTTGGTCATCCAGTTTTGCTTAAGGACTTCCTCTGTGAGAAAATCTACTTCTTCCTGAGAGAGGCCCATTCCTTTTTTGAATAACCTGGTCAGGATAAAAGGTAATGCACAGAGGAGAAGACCTTGGGGTCTGGAAGACCTGGGTTCAAAACCTGCTTTTGGCACATACTGGCCATGAGACCTGGGGCCAGTTACTTAACTTCTCAGTGCCATGAGAGAACTCTCTTAGTCCATAACCTGCAGATAAATTACAGATCATCTATGGGCTGCGCACAAATGACACGGGTCCCAACCAAAAGAGAATTGTTAGAAAGTTTTTCCTTTGATTTGAAATCTGCTTTTCCATAACTCCCACTCATTTCTCCTACTTCTGTCTTTCAGGACTAAGCAGAATAAATTCAACCCTTCTTCATGTGACAGCCCACCAAGAAAATCTCTGTCTCTGCCACTTCTTAATTGAGTGACCTTAAGGAAATTCCCACCTTCCTCTTCTAAAGAAAAGACCTAATTTCTATCACCTCCCAAAAAAAACCCAACGTTGGTTTATTCCAGTTGAAAGTATTCTTAGGTAACAGCTCTTGGGGTCATAGGATAAAAGATTCAACAGATTTAGAATTGAAGTTTGTGCAATGAACCTTATTGGTATTCTAGTGAAACCTATGGACCTCTTTTCAGAATAAAAGTTTTAAATGCATAAAATTAAATACATAGGAATAAAAAGGAATCCAATTACATTGAAATAGTTATCTAAATATTTTTTAGACAAATTCATGGGCCCCAAGTTAAGAACCCTTGATTTGGTCTACTTGCTTAACTTAACATATAGGGAATTGGGGGCCCAGAGAAGGGAATTCACTTGCTTAAGGCTACATTCATAGTAAGTTGAAGAGACGGCATTCCAACTAAGATCCTTTCTACCTCTGCTCTTTTCCTGTACAGATTCATGGGATGGAATGGCTCAAGGAAACCTTGGAGATCACCTAGTAAGCCCCCACCCCTATTGGACACAGAAACAAGTTGAGCCTTCAGGGGAGGAAAGTGATTTTCTCAAGGTCACATGGCTAGTTAGTGTCAAAGCAGATTGGAACTCAGCTTCCATAACTATCCAATGCACTGACTCCTCAAATTGTCTTTCATATGGATAATAGTGGCTCTCTTCCCCTTACTGTTTTATATAGTGGATATTCTAGTCCAGTGTCTCCAAACTTTTTTTTTGATTGCCTACCTCATCATCAGTAAAAATATTTGAGCATGCAAACCCAATATATGTATATGCACTTGTAAATTATATACATATACTTTATTGCATATATTAGATGCAGTTAAGTGGTGTGGTGGATAGAATGCTGGATCTGGACCTGGAGTCAAGAAGACATGAGTTCAGATCTACCCTCAGTCATTTCCTAGTTGTATGACCCCAAGCAAGTCACTTAACCTCTGTTTGCCTCCATTTCCTCATCTGTACAATGAGGATGATAATCGCATCTACTTCCCAGATTGTTGTGAGAATAGAATGAGAACATATTTGTAAAGCACTCTGAAAAATCTTAAAGAGCTACATAAATGCTAGTTATTATTATTATTATTACTGTCTTGTACTTATATATTATAAAACATATACACAAATAGAAAATTTTTAAATGAGATGAAGTTGTAGTAAATAATATTCCTTCAGTCAAAGGACGTTTTAGTATTATTTTTATCTCAGGCTGCCTTCCTGCCTTCCTTGGATTTGGGGGTCTGAAACATCTGAGCTGTTGGACTATTATCTTCCCTTTTTATAGGAGCATCTCCATTTAGCAGCAGGTCTAAACTTCATCCAAATGACCCACAGCTTGTTGAAGAAATATGGGTTTCTTACAAGCCTCTAAGGCACTTGATTCTCTAAAACATTTAGTCCATTTTTACCTGTGAGCACTAGACAGCTGGAGGTCATCTCAGAGGCTGGCACCACCTACACACCCAGACCCTTGCCATCTTCCATTTTCTTTAGGTTCATCTGTGGAGACTCTAGAGGTGCCTGATTAACTAGACATCCATATTTAACTAGAAGTATTGTGGCAGTGTGACCCTGGCAAGCCCCTTAACTCTGGTAGCCTCAGTTTCCTCATCTGTAAGACGAGCTACAGAAGGAAATGGCAAACCACTCCAGTATCTTTGCCAAGAAAATCCCAAATGGGGTCACAAAGAGTCAACACGACAGAAACAACTGAACAATAACAATGATTGTGGCAGTCAGTCCTTGAAGGCCTTAGGCCAATGACTCACACAGTCCTCTTAGACGCTTAAGGTCTATTAAGGAGCTGAAATTTTAGAATACCACTCTTTTAAGTCTGCAAAACAAAACCATGGGGCTTTGCCTGCAGAGCTAAGCATGTATATTGAAATGTGTACCCTTCTCATTTTTCACTTTCTTTCTAGTCTTATATCTTTATATCCATCTGAGTTAAAGACAGTCTTTCTTATGGAATAATTTCCCCTTTCGTTGTTATTTTCTTTATTGGTTTGTATATCATTGTCCTCTGACATTAAAAGACCTTCATTACCTGGCCCGTTTCCAACTTCATTATACTTCCCTTCACACTCTCTTTGGTTCTGCCAAATCTTCTTGCTGCCCGTCACTTAGTCAATTGATAAACAAGAATGTTAAACACTTACTAGCTCTGCACTGAGGCTTGGGAATTCAGAGAACAGAACCCTGACATTCAAGGAGCTCACTTTCTAATGGAGGAGATAGCATACAAAATACTAAATATAAGATAAATATATAGTGTGAGTAGGGGGTAGTCTGAGAGGGAAGACACTAGCAATGGGCAGAGGTGGTGGGCTGAGGAAAAGCTTCTTGCAGAAGGTGAGAGTGAAGACTTAAAGCAGGCAAGAAGCCCAAGTGAGAAGGAGAATCCAAGACCTGGGAAATAGAATTGGGAGACTGAATGGCGTATGAGAAGCAGTCAGAAGGCCACTGGCACTGGATCATTCCTCATATAGATTACTTCCTCTCCCCTCTGCAGGTCTTTGCCCACCAAATTAGAGCTCTTTAGAGACATACTTTTGATCATATTAAAAAAGGTCACTTTCATGCCTATTCTTTTAAGGCTTTTTGTTTCTGGGGTGTGTGTGTGTGTGTGTGTGTGTGTGTGTGTTTTAAAATGAGTGTTGTATTTTGTCAAAAAGCTTTTTCTGTTTCTGACATAATCATGTGCTTTGTTTTGTTGTTTAAATGATTACTTATGCTAATTGTTTTCCTAATGTTGAACAATTCTTCATCACTGATATTTATCCAACTTGATCAAAGTGAATTATTATCAGAATATATTGTTGTAATCTTGTTTTTGCTAGGATTTTGTTAAAATTTTTTGCATCAATCCTAGTGAAATCAGTTTATCGGTTTCTTTTTATGCTTTGTTTCTCTATGATTTGAGTATCAGGGCCATATTTATCTGTTAAAAGGAGTTAGATAGAATGCCTTCTTTCTGTTTTTGAAAATAATTCTCATAGCGTAATTTTTTTATATTTAATTGATGCTTTTGTTTTTACATACTATTTATTTCTTACTATAACCCTGATTCCACCCTTTCCTACCTAGCAGGCCTTTGATAATAACAGAGATGAAAGAGAGAAAGAGTGAAAGAGAGAAAGAAAGAAAGGAGAGAAGGAGGGAAGGAGAGAAGAAAGGAAGGAAGGTAGTTCAGCAAAATACCAACTAACATAAAATACATCTTATAGTACATGTGCCATTCCACATCCCCAGTCTCCCTCTCCTCCAACAAAAGAAAGCAC
>NW_020954569.1:65504294-65563586 GCF_900497805.2 Vombatus ursinus | reverse complement strand
TTTTTTTTCACTTTTTATGATATGCTAATATTACATTACATACATGTGCAACAATTTGTTTAACCATTCTCCCATTAATGTGCAACCACTTTATGTACAATTCTTAGTTACTAAAAGTAGAATGTTATGAATATTTTGGTATATACTAGACCTTTTTTTTTGTTTTTTGTTTTTACTTTCTTGGGTACATGCCTAGAAATGAGATCTCTGGACCAATGGTGTTAACATTTGTCAGCTTTTTTGTTTTGTTTTGGTTTGGTTTTTGTTTTTGCTTAAGTAAATCTAAAATGTTTTCCTGTGTGATTGGACCAATTCATGGCTTCCACCAATGGTCTATTAGTGTAGCTGTCTTACCACAGTCCCCTTTAACATTGACTATTTCTGTGTTAGCTTGTGTTTGTGTTGGCATTGCCTATCTGCTTGTATATGGGGAGCAGCGTTGTATGATGGATACTGCACTTCCTCCTCATCTCATCCTCCTGCCTTCTCTGGATTCCTTCAAGGTTTGCTAAATTCTGCCTTTTTCAAAAAGCCTTTCCTAGGCCCTCCTGATGCTAATAACTGCCCTCTGAGATTAGCTCCCATTACACACACGCACAAACACACACACACACACACACACACACATGCACATATGTATATTTTAACTATATAGAAACAACATATAGCTATATAGATATGCTATCATCTATATCTGTCCACCTACACCTACACATACACACACATGTTATTTTTTTCTTGTTTCCACATAGTTTTTGTAGGTTCACTTCATCATTAGACTACGAGTTCCTGGAGATTAGCAACTGCTTATTACCTTTCTTTTAATTTACAGAGCTTAGCTCAGTGTCTGACACACAGTAGGCACTTAATAAATGCTTATTGACTGACTGAATGCAACAAATACTTCTCTTTTATCCAAGGTACACCTTTTAAAATTGATGATTTGGTTTGAATAATCTCCCACCTTTGGAAATTTCTGTAGTGGCATCCCTTAATTTCCTCTTTGGGGGTGGGACTCCCCATCAACTTCCACATCCCAGTCATTCCCCTTCATGACTTTTATCCTATTCACCCACAGCCTCTTGTTGAGAGGCATTAGAAGGTAGAATCCTTTCATTGTTCACATATGGACTTAGAGGGGGTGAATCTCCAACTTCATTTTGTCTACTATCTCCCTCTCTCCTTTCATTGGATTTCTCACTGTTGTGCCACCCACATGATGTACTGATTGGTTTATAGGGTAATTACAGGGTTTTGTCTATAGATCATTAAATTCTCCTTAAATCTTTAGCCCCTCTGATATTTTTGTTCCTTGACAATCTTTGTGTTTTTTGTTTTTTTTTTACTGTTCTGTTCAGTCTCTTTTTAAACAGCCTATAAAAATGAAAACATTTATTTCATTTCCAGGCAGATTTCTAGTCTTTTCTAGATAATTACACTTACCTACCAGGACAACTAAGTGATACAGTAGATAGAACGCTAGGCTTAGAATCAGGAAGATTTATCTTCATGAGTTCAAATCTGGTCTCAGGTACTTACTAGCTGTGTGACCCTAGACAAGTCACTTAACCCTGTTTGCCTCAATTCCTCAACCACAAAATGAGCTGGAGAAAAAAAATGGCAAGCTACTCCTGTATCTCTCCCAAGAAAACCCCAAATGGGATCATGGAGAGTTGTACATGACTGAAAAAATGACTTAACAACAAACCTTTCTTATGTTTTTATCATTTGAGATGTTTGTAATTTTTATATTCTTCTCACCTCTTTTTTTTTCAACTCCTGTGTGTTCAATTATCATCTCTGTGGAGGTGATTCACAGATCTACATATCCAGACTTAGTTTCTCTCCTGAACTACAGTTACACATCCCCACTGGTCCTTTGGATATCTTGCACTGAATATATCCCAAAGGCATCTCAAACTCAACATGTCTCAACATTCCCAAAATAGAATTCATTATTTCTACCATCACCACCCAAAAAAAACCCATTCCTTCTTCCAAACTTCCCTATTACTATCAAGGGCACCACCATCCTCCCAGTCACCCAGGCCAAAAACCTCAAGGTCATCCTCAATAGCTCACATATCCAATTAACCACCAAGTCTTATCATTTCTACATCACAATATCTCTCATATTAAGTCCACTTCTTTCTATTTGCACAGCCACAATGCTAGGTTGAGATCTTATCACCTTTCATATAAATTATTACAATAGATTTGCCCCAGATCTCTCCCAAATCCAATCCATCCACCACTCAGCTACCAAAGTGATTTAAAAAAAAAATCATAGGTCTAAGCATATTGTATCCCTCTACCTCCTATACTCGCCACTGCCACCACCCCCCCACTTAATAAGCTCCACTGGCTCTCTATGATTTTCAAAATCAAATAGAAATTCCTTTATAACCCTGGCTACTTCCCACCTTTCTGGTCTTTGTTACACTTTACTCTCCTTTATGAACTCTACAATCCGGCTATACTGGCCTATTTGCAGATCCTCCAGCATGACACCCCATTTTCTGTATTCTTGACTTTGCACTGGTTGTCCCTCATGTGGGATGTTCCATTCCCTAACCTCCACTATCTCGTAGATTCCCAGGCTTCCTTCAAATCTCAATTTGAACCCTATATTCTGCAAGAGGCCATTCCATGTCCCCTTAATGCTAATGTCTTTCCTTCCCATATTGCCTTCCATCTACCCTGTACGTATTTGGTATGAACCTACTTATTTACCTGTTTTCTACTTCATTATAATATATACTCCTTGAGGGCAGGGACTGATTTTGCCTTTCTTAGTATCCCTAGCACTTAGCATAGTACCTGGCACATGGTAAATACTTAATGGTTGCTGATTGACTGACTGCCACAAATACCTCTCTTTTATTGAAGTTACTTATTTTAAAATTGGTGTTTAGGCTCATGTTTAGAAGACATATCACACCAGGTTGTAGCTTGAGGTCCTTGACTCTCTTTAAATTATCTTATTCCAAAAACAAAATGAACAAGTCCTGAATATATCTATATCTATCTATCTATCTATCTATCTATCTATCTATCTATCTATCTATCTATCTATCTGTCTATCTGTCTGTCTATATATGTATATATATATGGAAGAAGATACACACATCCACACACATATATATGTATGATACATATGTATTTGTGTATGTGTGTGTGTGCGTGTATAATAGCAGAGAGCCAGGTCAGGTACTTTTTATAGTTGTGCCTTAGGAGACAAGGAATAGAGGCAATCACAAAAGATAAAATAAAAACTATATGAAATTGCAAAGCATTTTTCATAAACAAAATTTTAAAAAGGAGGAAATATTTGCATCAAATACTACTGATTTGGTTCTGATATCATCGTTACATAGATATAGAGATAGAAATAGAGATAGAGATAGATATAGATATAGATAGAACTAACACAAATATATAAATATGTAACACAAGAGCTATTCCCCAAAGTATGAATGGTCAGAGGACATGAACAAATAGTTCTCAAAAGGAAAATTATAAAATATTAACAACTATATTAAAGATTGACTCAAATAACTAATGAGAAGAGAAATGCAAATCAAAACTCTGAGGTTTTACTTGATATTCAGCAAATTGGTAAAGAAAACCAAGATAAGAATCATCAATATTGAAGAGGCTATGGAAAGAAAGGTATACTAATTATGTTAGGCGTATTGTGGGACTTCACCATTTAATGGCTACTTCTTTCTTCAAAGTTACTAATGATCTCTTAATTCCAATAAGCATCTATTAAGCTCCTACAACATGCCAGGCACTGTGCTAAGTGCTGGGAATACAATTAATAATAATTTTTTTAAAAGACAGTACCTATTCTCAAGAAACTTACAATCTAAAGGGGAGAAACAATTTATAAAAGGAGGCAGGAATGGGGGGGACAGGACACCAAGGAGTACCCAACATGGGGGCATCTTGTCCTGTGGAGTTGAAACCAGGGAGGGCAGCAGATGCATAGTGGAGAGATCTGAGTCCAGTTTCTGCCTTCTATAAAGGAAGACATTGGGAGGAGTTTGGTACTCTGCCTTCTAGTCCTCCAATCAGAGGGAGAGGAGGCTGAGGTAGATGGAGTCAATCAAGGCTTAAGTTAGCACTGTGTGGCAACATTAGAAGTGATGAGCTTATCCTGAGAGAGGTATTTCATGGAGTTGAAACTAGGCAGAGCAGCAGGTGCAAAGTGGAGTGCCAATTCTCTTGGCGGCCTTTCATCAGTTCTTATCCTCATTGACCTCTCTGCAGCCTTTGATCACCCTCTTCTCCTTGGTACTCACTTCTCTCTAGGTTCTTCTCCTACCTATCAGACCACTCCTCAGTCTTCTTTGCTGAATCCTCATTCAGGTCACATCTGCTAACTATGGGCATCCCACAGTTCCCTGTCTGCCTGGTCCCTCTTGTCTTCCCCTTCTATATTATATCACTTGGTGATCTCACCAGCTTCCATGGATTCAATTATCATCTCTGCGCTAATGAGCATCAGACCTACTTATCCAGTCCTAACCTCTCTCCTGACCTCCAATCTCATCTCTTCAACCACCTAGTAGACAGTCACATAACCTCTTAATCTTATGTCCAAAACAGAACTTACTATCTTTCCCCCCAAACCCTCTACTCTTTCTAACTTCTCTATTACTATTGATGGTACCACCATCCTCCTTGTTACCCGTGCTCTCAAGGTAGGTGTCATCTTCAACTCCCCATGGTCTCTCACTTCCCATATCTAATCAGTTGCCAATGCCAGACAATTTTATCTTTGTGACATCTGTCACATACATCCACTTCTCTCTTCTGACATTGCCACCACTCTGGTGCAGGCTCTCATCACCACACACTTAGACTATTACAATAGGTCTGCCTGCCACAAGTCTTTCTCAATTCCAATCTGTCATCCATTCAGCTGTTTCTGAAGGACAGATCTGATCATTTCACTCACTCCCTTACTCGACAGTGGCTCTCTATCACTTCTAGTATCAAATATAAAATTCTCTGTTTGGCATTCAAAGTCCTTCATAACCTACCCACACTTCTTACATTGTATACTCTGTGATGCAGTGACACTGGCCTCCTTGATATCACCCCAAGACACTCCATCTCCCAACTCCAAGAATTTTCAATGACTGTCTCTATACTTAGAAATCTCTCCCTCTTTATGTTCACCTCCTAGAAACAAAGTAGGTACTCATTAATTAGGGGGTGTCCAAATTGTGGTACATAATTATAATGGAATATTATTGCATTACAAAAAAGGATGTGAATAATTTAGAAAATCACAAAAAGACTTACATTGACTGAAGCAGAAAGAAGTAAGAAGGACTAGAAAAAACTACACACAAAACTACAACACAAATGGAAAGAACAAGCAAACAGAAAAACTGAATGCTGTGTAATCATCATTACGAAACTTTTGCCTGGAGAAGAAATGAGAAAGTGAATTTTCATTCTCTCCCCCCTCCTCCCCGAGAGATGTGGGACTCTGGAATATTACATATATGGTCAGATTTGGTTAGTATATTGGTTAGTTTGCTGATTCACTTTTTTTGTTTCTTTTCCTTTTCTCTTCTTCTTTTTCCTTCTCTCTCTCTCTCTCTCTCTCTCTCTCTCTCTCTCTCTCTCTCTCTCCCTTCCTCCCTCCTTCCCTCCCTCCCTCCTTCTCCCTCTACCTCTTACAAGGGCTGCTTCAGTTGGCAGGGAAGGAGGTAGAAATATATTCAGAAATAAAGGCTGTATTTTTAAAAGATTCATTAAAATCATTTTAAAAGGAATATCCCATTCTACTCCTTCCTCTAGTTCCTTTTGACTGAAGAATAGTTTCAGGTTATTTCAATTTGTATTCCTTCTTATTTGTAGGTCTTTGTGCTAGTTGCTTGCAAAATGTGATTGAAATTTTGAAATATAATCACTACATATATTGGAGTTTGAAGAATGCAATTATTTTTTCTTTTGGTTATCTGTGGATTCAATCAGTGCTTTGTTATCTTTATTTAAGAATCCTGGCAATGTTCCTGTGTTATTTACTATAGCAGGGTATTCAGATCTTTTAATTTGTCATGTCCTTCTGGGACACCTATGATTTTCTTAATGTATTTATTTGTTCTTATATCCATTTATAATCCATCCCTTCCTTTACTCCCCTGTCCACTGAATCGAAGAGAAAGAGAAAACCATCATCATAAACATGCATAGTCCAGCAAGCAAATTTCTACATTAACCATGCCCCAAAATATGTCTTTCTCCCCTTTTGTAAGTTCATTACCTCTCCGACAAGAGGTGAATGGTATGTTTCACATTCAGTTTCTAGGATTGATCAGATTTCTAAAATTTTTCAAAGTTTTTTTCTCTTTCTTTGAAATACTATTCAATAGTATTGTAAAGTCTATATAAATTGTTCTCCTAGTTTTAGTCACTTGCTCTGCATCGTTTCATAGTGATCTTCTCAGTTTTCTCTGAGACTACTCATTTTGTCATTTCTATGGCAAAATAATATTCCATTACATTCATATATGATAATTTGTTTAGCCATTGCTCAATAGGAACCAGGCCTGAGAGTTTGCTTGTACTCACTATGCCCAGTGTTCAGTGCATAGAGAGTAGAGGTGCTGAGTAGGATAAAATCAAGATTTTGATTTCTTTGATGCTTTAATTTCTCTCTCTCTCTCTCTCTCTCTCTCTCTCACACACACACACACACACACACACACACATATAATTCCATTCTTTTTTCCTTTCTTTCTTCTTTCTTTCATTTTTCTTTTCTCTCTGGGGTTAGAGAGGTTTGCAGAAAGTCATCCCACCATCTTGTTGATAATTTTATTTCTTTGGGTTTTTAAAGGATCCATTCTTCCATTATTTTTCCTTTTATTGGGCAACTTAATCCATTTATATTTTGGGTTACAATTATTAAGTTTGTGTTTTCTTCCATCTAACTTTTTTCTTATTGTACCCCACTTACCTCATCCATCTTTCAGTCACACAACTGACTAAAAGATTACAGAGAATACAAGATCCTACTATATTTAGTTTGTTGGCTACAAAAAAAAAAATACAATTCAGAAGAGTAACATGCTGCCCTAAGTGCTCTCTTCCAACAAGATGCCCTCCATGTATATATTAAGTTATGACATTCTTTAAAATATGCATACAACAACAAAGATAATCTTGTTCAATTATCCTCTGAATGAAGTGAAAAACAGAGAGCTCTCTCTGTTTGCTGCTGTCATGACAAATATCCAGCTCAGAGTCCAAATGGATAAAGGATGATAATGTTCTGTTTGTAGCCCTAGACCATTGAAGGGTCTACTAAATAAGATTCATAGTCACTCAAAAATGTCAGAGGAATTTTCACTCAGGAAAAATCAAGTGGGTGAATGAAGCTGGATGGATAGCCTGTCCTTCAATGAATATATCTTAGACAGATACCCTCCAAAACCAATCATTCTTGATAGAGGTCTGTTTCTGCCGCTGAGTACCAGTTCTCCAAAACTGAGTAACCATGGTGGCTGATCACCCCTGCTCACAATGTCTCCTCCTCTTGCTATATTTCAGTTAGGAGTCCATACAGAGTCCAGGAGCAAAAATCCCTGTTATTAAATACCAACTACATGCCAGGCACTGTGCTAGGTGAAAGGGATACAATGGTAATAAATCCAACAGAGGCTCCCAAATTCTCTGCCCAAATTATAGCTTCACTGTCGATATGAAGTCATGGAAAATGGCATTTTTAATTCTCTTTGTTTTTTTTTTGTGTGTGTGTGCTCTGGACCAAGGCATTCTAGGAAATATGGTCCTTTCCCACATCAGCAATGCTTATTACATCAGTATTTATGGTGATTTCTGTAATAAATTAGCATCAGGCCCTTGGTCAGGATGTAATCTCTTATTATAACTTTGTTTTCATGGGAAAATCAACTTCAATTTATGTTGTTTCAACTTATATCTCATTTTCTTTTTTAAAAATAAGTTTTATTCTTACCTTTGTTTTTGTACCAGTCAATTTTCCTTCTCTCCAAGCCCACACTGAATCATTGTAACAAAGAGGCATTTAGCAAAACCAGCTGACACAGCAATCATTGACTGACAGCATTATAGAGCCTTTTTCCAGAAGCATAATGTACATGTGAGTTCAAGGACCACCTGCTCTCAAGGAAAACTTGTGGGGAGGGAGAACATCTCATGTGATATGATTTACCCTGGATCCTGAAACCTATCTAGGGAAAGTCTTGGTTAGTCTGAATGTTCATTTGGGCTTTGCACTTTAGAGAGGGAGACAAAGGGAGAGAGTTGGTGATGTGTTATACCAGAAAATTCACTGGATTTAGAAAGCACGTTATAACCATCAGGCATTTTAAAAATATGAGTTGTTGGAGTCGGAAGACCTGAGTTTAAGTCTGTTGTGCTCCTGTATAACCTTAGAAAAATCTTTTTACCTCTCTGTGAAACCTGTTTTCTCATTTGTAAAATAGAGATGATAATACTTGCATTATCTATATCACAGAGTCATTATGAAGTGATTTCATTATATTTCACTATGAAGTGATCATTATAAATGCTCTGTATACTTTAAAGTTTTATAATAGCAAAAATTACTGTAACCCATCAAAATAATAATAACTAGCATTTGTATAAAACTTAAGGTTTGCAAAGTGCTAAATATCTATGTGTGTCACTATCTATCTGTCTAGCTATCTGTCTGTCTGCCTGTCTATCATTATCTTATTTGATCCTCACAACAACCCTGTGATCTAGGTATTATCTCCTCTTTATAGATGGAGAAACTGAGACCGAGAGAAGTAAAGTGATTTGCTTGGGGTCACATAGCTAGTAAGTATTTGAGGCAGGATTCTAACTCAAGCCTTCCTTTCTCTGAGTGCTAGGCTCTATCCACTATGCAATCTGGTTGCCTACTTTATTAAAATACTAATTAACAGTTGATCCCAGTTCTTCTACTGCTCTAATTCTGAAATTTTTAGTTCAGTCCTCTGACTGCAATATACCTACATATGTATGTGTGTGTGTGTGTGTGTGTGCGTGTGTGTGTGTGTGTGCATACATACTGTAATATACCCCCAATTCCCTTCCTCGCTGCCCTGGTAGAAATTTCTCTCAAGGCTGAAGATTCTAATCACTGCCAGAAGAATATCAACTCACATCTGTTCAAACGAAGTACACAGGAGAGGAAGTCTACTCAATGATGTACACCCTGTGTTGCTTCAGATTCTCTCCCCTAGGGGCAGCTAGGTGGTGCAGTGGATAGAGCATCAGTCCTGGATTCAGGAGGACCTGAGTTCAAATCCAGCCTCAGACACATAACGCTTACTAGCTGTGTGACCCTGGGCAAGTCACTTAAACCCATTGCCTAGCAAAAAAACAAAAACAAACAAACAAACAAAAAAAAAAACAGATTCTCTTCCCTTTAAGCCACAAGCCACTAGAAGGCAGAGAGTGGGCCTATGTTACCTCCCCCTGCCTGGTACTTGTATCAGGTACTCTCATGTGTACAGATGATGACGATGATAATGATGGAGAATAAACAAGCCTGGTTTCTTTATCTTCACCTAAAGTTAGTCCTTAGAGTCCTACCAGCCTGAGACAGATTGGCATGGATACTTTACAAATACACCATAGCATTTTAGAGTTAGAAGGAACTCCAGAGGTCACCTAACCCAATGCCTAAATTTGACAAATAAGGAGAATGGCAGGGAAAGTGACTTACTGGAAGTCATACATCTAGTTAAAAGCAGAACTGGAACTAAAATCCAGGCCTTCCATCTCCCAGTCACATTCACATCAGATTGTTTTTGGATGGGGGGGGTGCTATCTCTCCCTAATTTATCTTTCTTTACCTCCCCCTCATATAAACAAGCAGCCCACATTGAAATTCTTAGAAAGGGAGTGGGCCTGTAGCTAAGATAGGGTTTGTGACTTTGCTGACTTATTTCTGGTCAGACTGGTGAGTGTGAGAGCTAGAAGGAAGTTTAGAGGTAGAGATTATGCTGGAACCAAAATCCTTAGATTGTAAAATTTTCAGTGTGAGCATTTACACCTCAGAAATTGGAAACTGCTACAAGTCAGAGCTTGATATATTGTTTTGTTGATGGTCTAGACTTAAGAAAATGATGGGGGGAAGAAAGGTTAATAAGGGAGATTTGAGGCAGCTAAATGGCACAAAGGAGAGAGAGTTGGTCCTGGAGTCAGGAGGACTTGAGTTCAAATCTAGCCTCAGACAACTAGCTGTTGCCTCAAAAAAAAAGGCAGATTAAATTTTAAAATGTGTTATGCTTTTTAGAGAGCTGGTTATTAAACATTTATCATCACATCTTAGTGCAGTCACTTTATGGATGAGGTAAAGAGAAATGAGGTGATCTGCCCACAGTCACACAGTTAGTAAAGGGCCAGAACTGGAACTTGAACCCAAGTTTTTGCTGATCCTATTATTCCACATTGTTTGCTTTATTATTTTATTAAAATTGTTTACTTTATTTCTTCCATGAAAATGAGGAGGTGGATCAACCCTAGACCCAGAGAGGCCTGGGGCTAGGAAGCCTGAGCAATGAAGCAATGGAAAAGGTTAGGCCAAGGAAAAGGAAAACCTTCTGTTCCTGAGCCTTTCTCTGTCTTTAGCAAGATGTGCTGGAGTCTCAAGGAGCTAGCCCAGTACAGCCCCTGGGGACCCAGGCACGATGACCTCACTGGTCATTTCCAGCTTTTATGATCCACCAGGGAGGCCAGTGAAGGCTGGGAGTGACGCAGACCAACCGTCCCTTCCACCCGGCTCTCAATGGGGATGATCTCACCCCCATTGGAATGAATGCCACTGCCATTCACATGCCCTGGCCTAGGCCACAGGCCTTTGGGTAAGGGCACTGAGTGAGTGGGGGTGGGGAGACAGGAGAGCAGGCTCTTGAACTTGGAGTTGGAATCTTAGAATGAGAAGAGAAGCAGGAATGAAACATGAACACAACTCACAAGATCATAAAGGCCACGACTTACACTGGGAGGAGGTTGGGAGCATCTGCATGTGTACCAGGCACTATGGAGAAGAGCTACAATTAGTTGAGATGCCTGAAAGAAAGAATTAGAATAATTTTCCCCTCCTTTCTGCCCCAACTCATGCTCCATTTTACATTATGACTTTGTTTAGCCAGAGAAAAATTGTGAAGTCTGTCTTTTAATGCCCTCCCACTTTGAGCTCAGGGTCCCCCCACCTCACCAATACCTCTGCCCCTCTCTCCTACACATGTGGGGCCATCTCCACTCATCCTGACCTATGTCTTGCCACTGGACCCAAATGACTCTGGAGGAGAAAGCGAGGCTGGTGACTTTGCATAGCCCTCTCTCACTTAAATCCAATTCACTTGCAAGTCGTGACATCACCTCCCTGATGTCACGGTTCTTTTTGAGAAGGAAGGACAAACAACAGTCTCTCCTATGTGAAGCCAGATGCCCCATCATCTGGGCCTGGCCTCCATGGCATTGAGTCCTCATGTTGCTCCTGTCCCTCAGCTGATGGGGGCTTGGGAGGGGCAGATGATCCCTTCTGGATGCCTCTGACTTCTGCCCCCCAGCTCCCACCCTGGGAAAATCACCACCCATCTCGTATCTAAACTCCTCCAGGCTAAACTCTCTGTCTGGGCCTCCCAAGGTGATAATTAGCTAATCTCATAAACTAATCTGAGTTTCTAAGTAAGGTCTCTAAGAGATGGTTCAATTACTCCTCTCCTTCTGGAGAAAATGCCCCTATATTTTTTGTCTAACCAAACGATTACTATGTCAGACCCGGTAAGAGGTGAGGATGGTGTCACAGTGGAGTAGTGGGCTCACTATTTGGATTCCCACCACAAAGGCAGAGCCCAGGGTAGGGGTTGGGGTGGGAATAGAGTAGAACTTTTAAAGGTTGGGAATAAGATTGTTTCCGGAGTGGGCCAGGCTGTGCTCAAATTTTCAGACAAGTTAAAATATGCAAAGTGCTTTGCAAATCCCAAAGTGCTATGTGAAAATGCTAAGTGGTGCAGTGGATGGAGCAATGGGCTCCATCAGGGAGATTCACCTTCTTGAGTTCAAATCTGGTCTCAGACACTTACTAGTTGTGCAACCCTGGACAAGTCACTTAACCCTGTTTGCCTCAGTTTCCTCATCTGTAAAATGAGTTGGAGGAGGAAATGGCAAACTACCCCCTATCTCTGCCAAGAAACGCCCCCCCCAAAAAAATGGGATCAGGAAGAGTTGAACACAATTGAAAAAAAAAGACTGAACAGCAAAAAGCTATTTATAATGAGGCAGCTAGGTGGTGCTATGAATAAAGATCTAGACTGGACTGAAGAACATGAGTTCAAGTTCCACCGCAGACACTTATCAGCTGTGTGACCCTGGGCAAGTCACTTAAACTCGGCCTCAATCTCCTTGTCTTTAAAATGGGGATAATAATAATACTAATACCTACCTCCCAGGGTCCTTAAGAGGGTCCAATAAGATTATATTTGAAAAGCACTTTTGCTAACCTTTAAAGGCTAAATAAATGTTAGCTATTACTATTTTTATTATTTCCCTGGCATGAACCAACTCTGGCCAAGAGACCTGCTTTTGCTAATGTAGATGATGTCTATTGTTTCCAGCCTTGTCATACAGTACTCCCCCTCTGACACTCTGCAATCTAGCCAAACTGACCTCTCATTTCTAGCCTCCATGCATTTATCCTTGAGAAAAGCCTGGGACAGGTAGCATTTAGACCTGGGTTCTTATTTTTCTTTCTGTGTTCCCACTAGCTTTGTGAACAAAAGCTGGTTGCTTCAGTTCTGGTGGACTCAGCTTCTAAATCTGAAAAATAGGGAGCCCGGACAAAAAGATCTTTTATGTTTTCCCTAGTTTTCAGATTTTATGATCCTACGACCAAATGAGCAAGAGGAATTGCAATCCAGGGGAGAGAGAATGCACTGTACTCAGAAGATCTGATTTGAGTACCAGTCCCATCACTTACTAGCTGTGTCGTGTCTGATACATTGCTTCATTTCTCTGGACCCCTATTTCCCCGTCTGTAGAATTAGGTGATTGGACTGGGTGATTTCTAAGGCCCCTGCCAGCTTTAAAAGGTAATAAGTAGTACAGGCAACCAGGGCTATAGGTTTTCAAAGTAGAGAGAGCTCACTCTGGTTTAGAGGAATCAGGGAAAGGCTCCAAGAAAAGAGAAAAGAATCTAGACCAGCCTGAAGAATGAGTAGCATTTAGGTGGGACACACTTGGGAAGGAGAAAACAGTGTCTGTAAAAGCAAAGCAGTGGCGATATGTAATAGTTATTTATGGGACAGTGAGCAAATCGGTCTGACTCTAGCAGAGGATGTGTATTGGGAATAGGGGAAAACAAGTTTAGTTAGGTCAGGTGAGGCAATGGTACCTAGCTCTAAATGTTTAACTCCTTGGGATAGAGAGCATAAGAACAGGTCAGAAGAAGAAAATTGTATTCTTCTTTAGTCTCTCTATTTGGTTAATTTCAAATCTTGGCTTATTCTAAATTCTCAGGGAAGTCTGAAACTACAAAAAAAAAAAAGAATGTGACTTGCTAATAACATGGAAAATATAATTTATAATCTTTTAAAACAATGATGACCAATTGTTCTTATCAAAAGATTTTTTAAAAACATAATTAGCCTTGGAAATAAAAGAATGAACACAAGTACAACAAATTACTTTATCTGACTCAACAAAGACTGTCCTAATAAGAATCATAGTGGTTTATTTAAACAAAGTATCCAAATGGGCACAATTTATTTAATTCATAATTGTTCAGGTTTTTTTTTTGCCACAGTCAAAGTGTGAGTGTGTGTATATGTGTATGCATGCACACATATATGTATATATACATGTACCACTTTTTAAAAGCTGGACCTGTGGTTTCATTTTATAGAGATTCCCAATGAAGAAACTCCTTCCATCAATGCAATTAAGTATCTCAGCTTTGATTTACAGTCTTAGAGAGATTCCTAAGACATGAGAGCTTATGTGATTTGGCCAGGATCACATCACCAGTATGGGTCAGGGGCTGAATCTGAACGCAGCTCTTTTGGATGCCATATATAAATTATAGTTTTTCCCTAAAGTGTGATTAAAACTCAAGTACAACCTATCCCAACAGTATTTTTTTAGCATAAACCAATAAATAGATGTATATATGTTTATATGTATATGTATAGACATACATATAATGTGCATATTTGTGTGTTTATATGTTTGTATATATGTACCTTCAAAAGAATTTTCATTTTAGGGGTGCAACCTATTTTCAGAATGATCTATAATCAGGTCAATAGGGTATATAACCCATTTATAACCTCTACAGCCTGAAAGAACAATTAGCAACTTCATGAATTACTCTTTTCCTAGATTTGTTTACCCCAAATTGTTCATCTGCTTCTTTTAATCAAGCAGCCTAAGAGGCTTCCGAAAATAAGCAATTAAAATGGCCAGAAATGAAATCGTGCATCAATGAGGCATGATATAGTTTGCACATACATGCACAAAGCACAAAAAGAATGAAGAGTAACCATTTGGCCAAACCATTGTTTCATTCACTCTGATTAGATGGATTTAGTTGGACGATTCATGAGAGATTAGAGATTTAAAGTAAATGACTGTGAAATCCCCTCATAAACCAGAAGCACTAAATCCTGAGCTAGTTATTGGTTAGGTTTTTTCCCCCCTCCTTTAATCCTTTTCTCTCTTCTGGACTTAATTTTCTTCCTAATTGGTTGTCCTTCATTTACTAACACTCCCCCCATACTATTGTTCCTTTCAGAAATCAAGTCTATGTGCAAAATTAGACCCACTTATTCTTCCCTTAACAATCCACAGCTAGTCCCACCCACCTTTCCAAGATTCTGTGACACTGAAGCTTGCCTTCCAAGTTCCCATCCCTTCTCTTCCCTTCCCTCCCCATTCATAATTTATAGAGTTCAGAGTTGAAAGGGTTATTAGACACAATCTAGTTCAAAGACCTTATCTTACAGTGGAGGAAACTGAGGGTTAGAAAGATAAAGTGATATCCTCAAGGTCACACAGTCCACTTTTGAATCTCTTCTTATAGTAGCCCTTCTCTCCTTCCTCTCCCACCCCTTCCTTTGTCCATATTTGCCTTGTTCTCGGGCTTTTCCCCTTCTTATCAGCATGTGGGAGCACACCCACTTGCTTGCACACACACACACACACACACACACACACACACACACCAGCCTTCACTGTACCTCCAAGGTAGTAGGACTATTTTAGGGACAGGATCTTCAAAAGTGTTTACAAAGCCCACACACTGAGCCTGACCAATGACTTTATTTCCTCAGTGAGAAGGAGGTCATTGTTTCCCAGAGCCATAAGGGGCCTGGGGTAGGGAGGGCCCAAAGTGAAGCAAAGGAAAAACTTAGGTGGAGAAGGAGGGCCTGAGGGGTTTCTGCCTTTGGCAAGGGGAGGTGGCAGGATGTGGATGTGTCAGAGGCTGAAGGAGGGAGTCCTCTGGGGCCTCAGGCACAATGACCTCATCAATCACTGCTTGGAAATGGTTCTGTGGCTAATTCCCTGTGTAAACTTGGGCAATCAGCCTCCCTTTCCTCTGTGGTAAAATGAGAGGCTTCCTACTCTTACAAGCCTCAAGTTCTGTGACTCCATGAGATCATTGCATTCTGGGGTCTCAGAGAAGAGGACAGTTGCCACAGTGGAATGAAGTGTCTTTCTCTCTTAGTGAAGACTCCAACCAATGTAAAAGTCCCTGAGTCTTTAAGGCCACATGAGGGTTAGGGATATACAATTCATTTTTAAAACGTACTAAGTACCTAATATATTCAAAACACTGTGCGGTCTTTGGTGGGTGGTTTTTTAAAAATTCCTACCAAATTGTCTTCCATATTCCTCATACACAAGGCTCCATCTCTCATCTTCATGTTTTTCACAGGCTGTCCCCCCATGTCCTGAATGCACTCCATTCTCACCTCCACCCCTAAAAATACCCAGTTTTCCTTCAAGACTCAACTTAAACACTACCTTCTACATGAGGCTTCTCCTGATCACCCAGCTGCCTGTGCCTTCTGTCCCACACAAATTATTACCTTATATCCAAGGGGGGTGTTGAAGTAAGCTGGTAACCAATTGTTATATTTTCAGCATGAGCATTTATGCCTCAGATCCGCAACAAACACCACTAATCAGGGCTTGGTTATTGTCTTGTTGATCTTCCAGACTTAAAGAAAGTGATGGAGAAAATGCCAATAATGCATCTTCAATTTAAAAGTGTGTCCCATATGGTTTTTTTTTTCAGAGAGCCAGCTGTTAAACATTTACCAGCATGCTCCTGCTTACATCTATTTTGTATATACTTATATACATGGGGGGCAGTGTGGGGTGTTCAAGAAGGACTAGCACCTCTGGTGAGAGGGCTTGCCGAACCCTTTTCAGGGTTCTTCATCCACCTTTGGTGTCTACCTGTCACCCAACTCTCACCTATGGTTCTAAGAAGCTGTAGCATGTGCAGTGGCCACACCCAGTAAACCCTCTCAGCAGATGGGCTAACCCCCATTAAGGGTAACTGACAACCTCAAATCCATTGGTGAGTCAGGGGGATGTTTACCCCCAATCCTGTGAAGACTTCCCCTGGCAGAATGGGTAGATGAGAACAAGTTGTTCCAATGGCCATGAACATGGCTGAAGCAGATGCTGTGGAGTGCTTAGAGCTTGGTCAGATGTGGGAGATGCCAAGGTCATCCACTGCATCCTTGGCCATCACTAGTCATCTTGACTTTTGTCCTGCCACTGGACTTTGAAGGACTCTGGAAGAGAGAGTGAGGCTGATGACTGTGCAGCTCTGCCTCACTTAAATCCAATTCACACAACAGTCAAGATTTCACCCCTTGATATCACTGGTCCTCTTCGAAAATGAAGGATAAATAACAACTTATCTATGTGCTTATTTCTCTGCCATATTAGAATGTAAATTTCTTAAGAAAACTTGTTTCCTTTTTGTCTTTGCATTCACAGCACTTAACACTGTACTTGTCAAATAATAGGTGCTTTATAAATGCTTGTCAATTGATTAATTTGCATAAATTTAATTTTTATAACATGGTACAATGGAAAGAATTCTGACTCTGGAGTCAGAGAGCCTGGGTTCAAATGTTTACCTAGCTGACCTTAGCAAGTCATTTAACCCCTATGGGCCTCACCTTCTATTTCTGTAAAATGAAGGGATTGTACCTGATGGTCTCTAAGATTCTTTCCAGCTCAAGACCCGTGGTCCTAACAGCAAGGAAGATACAGCATCTGCTCTCTTGGGGCTTATGATCTGGTTAAAGAGGCAAGACTGACATCGTCCAAAAGTGAAGATACAAGATATTATACAATCAAGCACAAAATTGTAAAGAACAAACCACAAATGTTGCAGGAATTGAAAGAAAAGAAAGCTGAGTGGGAACTATGTACATGCCCATGGTCTAACAAGGAGTGGGGAGGCCTGACAGACCCCAACCTTGACTGTGTTAGCAATAACTGGAGATAGGAAATGAATATTCCTGCAAAACAAGCACACACAAAAAAAAAAAAAAAAAGGAACCCAAAGCTTTGAGGGAATCAGGTTGAGTCAGAAAAATGGTCAGCTCCCTAACACTCCCTCCATTTCAGCTTTCTAATTTCATATGGTTTCCAACAGTTCTGGATCTGCCTATGGCCAGTGATTCTGCTCATGTAAGCCTTTGGATTTTGGCATACCACAGAAAGCCTGCTACAGACCTGGCCTTGCTTCTCCTCTTCAAATTCAGAGCTCTCTTTCTCATCATCAGGCAGTGATTGCTCACCCCTGCCAGAGTGCTCCCCTAATCACCAGTGTGTGATCCTAGGATCCTTGGATCAGCGCTGGCCAGGGAAGGACGTCTAGTGCGATTGGTTGACTCCACCAACAGACAGCTACAGCGGCAAAGGCAAAACTGCCAATCTGAAAGCCCCCTCCCCCCAGAAGAGCAGCTACAGGAGCCCTTATCTCAGACCTCTAAGGACCCATAAACCGTGAGGCACGTTGTTCTGAGATTTGGAAAGCTAAAAATGCCAGACAGTATTTAGTAACAGCCGCCCCGAACTCAGATCGTATCTGGAGCCACAAATTGTTTTTCATCAGGCAGATAGAGGCTAAAAGGACATTTCAGGTTCCTGGCCCCAATACAAGTTGTTTGGGTAGCTAGGTGGCGTAGTGAATAGAGCGCTGGTCCTGCAGTCAGGGTGACTCATCTTCCTGAGCTCAAATCTGGCCTCAGACACCTACTAGTTGTGTGACCCTGTGCAAGTCACTTAACCCTCATCTGTAAAATGAGCTGGAGAAGGAAACGGCAAACCACTCCTGTATCTTTGCCAAGAAAACCTCAAATGGGGTCACAAAGAATGGTACATGACTGAACAACAACAAACACAAATCCCAAGAGATAACCCATGGACCATCCTTCCTCCAACCCCTTCCTATTTTTCACCTTTGGGTTATCTGTGGATTCATCAGCCTAATAAGCCCCTGCTTGAGTTATTAAAGCCAATCTGTCAGGTGTAGGCTCAGGATACCCATATCTAAACTCTATTTGTTAACTACCGGGCAGGTAATCATGACACTCATACCTGGGAAGAGCCATTTGCAGAAGGGCTCCTGACTTCCTGTTCATGTCCCTCCTGGAGAGGCTGAATGGACAGCATTCCATTTTTGCCCTAAAAGTTCAGAAACAGGCCACGAGGGCCAGTTGAAGACCTTATACATGGTTGTTGATGACTCCTGATAACTATAACATAGCCCTAAACCAATGCATACAGGCATGGGGGATTTCTTCAAGCCATATGGCCTTCACTCTGACCTTCTCCTCCTTCCACTGGAACTCAGAATCCTAACCCTGGGACCCTGGGCTCTAACTGGTAAGCTTTCCCTTTGTCTAATCCATTCCCATGGCAACATCTCACAACTTACTTTGTTTTATCCCCAGCATTAAGTGGTAAGCATTTAGTACCTTTTTTTTTTTTCATTTGTGCATTCATATTTGCCCTGGCCAAGGACCTAGCTAGCCAGTAGAGGCTGTAGCAACTAGCACTCTCCAACCTTATGTGAGGGTAACATTTAATTTCATCACTGATTTGCCCTTGTGTTAAGGGCACAATGCCATCTTAGTGGTGGTAGATTCCCTGACCTAAATGGCTCAGTACTGGACCTCTATGGCTGAAACACCACCCTGCTCCTGAAGGAAATTTTCTGGCTCCATTGGCCTTCTTTCTCATATCATCTGCAATTTGGGCCTCTGGTTTGTCTCATATTACTGTGCTAGTGTATTCATTATCCTTTAGGTAAAGCTCCATTTTGTTTCTGTGGCATATCAAGCCCAATTCAACGGGCAGACTGTAGAGAATGAACTCTGAAACTATATCTTTGGTGCTATACCTCTACCAACAGGATGACTCAGTTACCCACCTAGCAACTGAAATATTCTGTTAAAAAAAAACAACTTGGTCCAAACTTTTCTCCAGAAAAGAGTTCAGATAACATACTTTACAGAGGTGGGGGGAGGGAGAGATGATTGGTTTGGAACAGTACATATACTATCAAACTCAGCTGATAAATTGGTTAGTTGATGTATCTTCTCTCCTCTTTCTTTTTTATTCTGTGTTATAAGGAATGATTCGCAGGAAAGTTACATACTCAGAAGTGAAGGTGATATAAAAGCTAAAACCATCTATAAAAATAAAAAATAAAGACATTTGCTCTGCTAGTAGCACAGTTGACTGGGCTGGAGTCAGGAAGACCTGGGTTCAAATCCAGCCTCAGACACTACTAGCTGTGCAACCCTGTGAAAGTCACTTAACCTTCATTTGCCTCAGTTTTCTCATCTGTAAAATAAGGACAATAATAATAGCACCTTCCAGGCTTGTGAGGATCAAATGACATAATAATTGTAAAGTGTATAATTATAATATATTATTATTATTTTATTAGTATTATCATTATTTCTTGTCCACCCTGAATATACCTTCTTATATTAGCTATGGTTTCCACTATCATCTTTTTCTCTTGATAATCACCCCAAGAACTGAAGTTATCATAGTCCTTGACTGCCTAAGAGAGTTGGACACTGCCCAGATTGGCCTACAGCACCCACCACAAACAGCCAAAGTGATATACAAAGCAGAGATCTGCCATCATGCCATCATGTGCTTGGAGAGCCCTCGGGCACATGGGACAAAATCTCACTGTCTTCTGACAATGTCCACCTAAGCAAATCTTCCAAGAAACTGGCAGAAAAAGGTTCCAAGTCTCCTCTCTTTCATTGAGATAGCTGAGTCAAATTAACATTTATTAAGTGCTTAGTAGCACAATGCAATGCACTGTACCATGCACTGGAAATACAAACAGAAAGATAGCCCCTGCCCTCAAGGAGCTTACATTCTAAGGAAAATCTTGAAGCAATGAGTTATTATTACTACTGCTATTATAAGCAAACTCACTCTTAGCCTCTCACAGGATGAAATTACCCTCTTCACCCCTCATCCCGTCTAACTTTCCCTTTGTAATCATGGCCTCACTGTGAATTATAACACTGTGAATTATGCTTTGTCATACCTCACCACCAATAATTGTGGTTGGGCAGAAAGGATCTATTGTTTAGGATATGTTCAACATATGAAGATCACAGGGTCACCTCGGGTACCTGGTAGACTGGCAGGGGTATGGACCTGAGCAGAGTACACCAATTCTTCAATCCACAAGTATTTATTAATCACCTACCATGAGCCAAGTATTGTCCTAGGCACTGGGGATATAAGTACAAAGAATGGAATAATCCCTATATGCATTGAGGTTATATTCTAATGATACATATATAATTGTATATAAATATATAATGTAATAGAATATATACTCTAATAATATAGTATATATGCTATATATACTATACAACATATAATATATAATGTATAATATAAACACATATATATAATATATATACACACATAGTTGTTGTTCAGTCATTTTTCAGACACGTCTGACTGTGATCCCATTTAGGGTTTTCTTGCAAAGATACTGGAGTGGTTTACCATTTCCTTCTCCAGCTCATTTTTATAGATGGAGAAACCAAGGCAAACAGGGTTAAGTGACTGGCCCAGGGTCTCACAGCTATTAAGTATCTGAGGTCAAATTTGAACTCGTCTCCCTGACTCCAAGCCCAGTGCTCTATCCACTGTGCCACCTAGCTACCTCTATCTATCTGTCTATCTATCTATCTACACATATATACACATACATGAATATATTTATATATGCATATATATATATATGAATTGAATAAATAAAGTACTATTCAAAGTAGTTTGAGAGAGAAGGCACTAGCAGTTGAGAGATCAGGAAAGGCTTCATGCAGAACATGGTGACTGAATTGCATTTTAAAGGAAGAGGAGCAAGATAAGGAGAGAGCATATTCCAGGAAGGGGGGATGGTCATTGCAAAGACACAAAGAGGGGAGATGGAGTGTCACGTGTGATTGACAGTTTGACTGGGTCACAGAATGAAGGAGGGGGAGCAATGTCTAGGAAGGGTGGAAAGATAGGCTGGCTCCGGGTTATGTTGGGCTTTAAAAGCTAAACAGAGGAATTTCTGTTTTATCCTAGAAGCAATAAGATGCCACTGGAATTGTATTGACTTGGGGAGTCCTGTTGTCAGATCTGCACATAAGGAAAATAACTTGCTCCATAGTTTTGACCGAAGGATTGGAGAGATGAGAGACCTGAGGCTGGGAGGACAATTAAGAGGCTGCTGCAATCACCCAGGTGATGAGGGCTATGTGAACAGAGAGAAGGGGTCAGATGTAAGAGATGTCAGGAAGATAGAAACAACAACATTTGGCAACTGATTAAATGTGTGGGATGAGGGAGAGTGAGGAATAGACAATGATTCTGAGACTATGAACCTGGGAACCCAGAAGGATAATGGTGTCTTTGACAGAAACAGGAAAGTTTGGAAAAGGGAAGGTTTGGGAGGGAAAGATAATGAGTACAGTTTTGGACATGTAGATTTTGATATGTCTCTGGTACATCTAATTGGAATTGTTCAATAGGCAATTGGTGATATGCTAGTAAAGCTCAGGGGAGAGCCTGAGGCCGGATATATAGATCTAGGAGTCATTTGCATAGAAATGATAATTAAACCCATGGGAGCTGAGGAGGTTGCCAAGAGAGTATAAAGAAGAGAAAAGGGAATTAGTGCAAAATATGCACACCCTAAAACCAGGATGGATAGCTTTTCATCGATGCTGGCTCAACTCCTTATAGCCTTGAGGTCTTGTACATGCTTATAACCCTATGAACGCAACCAAATCCTAAAGGCACACCCATGGCCCCATTAGCAGGTCATTGATGGCTGGATAAAAAGAAGAAAATAAACATTTATTAAATGCCTACTCTGTACCAGCCAAGTGCTTTAGAATTAATATCTCATTTGATTCTCACAGCAACCTTGGGAGGTGGGTGTTATTATCCCCATTTTACAATTGGGGAAGCTAAGGCAAATAGAAGTTAAATCACACAGCTAGTAAGTGTCAGAGGCTGTATTTTAACTCAGGTCTACCAGTGCTCTATCCATTGTACTACCTAGCTGCCCCTGAAAAGGAGCTTCAATGTAAAGACTGAAATTTTAAGAAATTAGGTTGTCAACAAAGGTCACCTCCTGATAACTGCTTGCATTTTGGCTTCATAATCTTGGATAGACTCTCTTGGCTCTGAATTTCTAGCCACAAACCAATCTTCCTGCCTATCTTTGCCCTTGGACCTTGATATTCTGCAGACAGCTTGATATTCTAAGGCCTGGTTTTTAGTTGATGCCTACTTTTCCTCTAACTTAGAGCCTGTCTCTTTGACCCATGAAGCAGCATTATACAGTGAGAAGACTGACTTTGGCATCAGAGGTTCCAGATTCAAATCATACTGCTGACACTTACAGCCTCTGTGAACTTGGGCAAGTGACTATGAATCCCTGAGCTCTTGTTTCCTCACTTGGAAAAGGAGAGCCTCTGAAATCTCTACTAGATTTATGATCTTATTTTAACAATGTCAGCATCTTAGCCCTACTAGAAGTGATTAGGTAAATGGAAAGGAAAGGACTTGAGTTGGGCCTTAAAGGGATTGGCTAGGTATTATAAGGTTCTCGTGACTACTGAGACCTTCAACCTCTAACAAAGGCATAACTAAAGAAATACAGGTGTTACTAAGGGAAGAGTGACCAGCGACTTTATGACACAGAACAATTACTACTCTGCCCTTTGGTATATCCTATACTGGAGGCCCCGGGTCAATTTAAAGCATGGCCTAGTATGCAAGACTTTCCCCAGGGATATCCAAAAACACTTAGAGGTTTTACTTGGTTCTTTTGCTTTTTTCATTCCTTCCAAAACACACAGCTCAATTACCAGATTATATTGGACCAAACTTACACCATCACAGAGATTTAGACTGCCCTTCTTAGTTGTTGTTGTCATTCAGTCATTTTTCAGTCATGTCTGACTCTCTGTGACCCCATTTGGGGTTTTCTTGACAAAGACTGGAAATGATTTGCCATTTCCTTCTTCAGCTCATTTTACAGATGAGGAAACTGAAGCAAGCAGGGTCAAGTGACTTGCCCAGGGTCACACAGTGTTTAAAAGTCTGAGGCTAGATTTGAACTCAGGAAGATGAGAATTCCTGACTCCAGGCATGGTGCTCTATCCACTGTGCTACCAGCTGTGCTTCTTTTTGTGTGCTATCAATAGGCAGTTTCCAAATGGGAAAGAAGATGATGCTGTCATAGATCAACTATATTGTATTCCAGATTGTGGTAAAAAGTATTGCCAGACAAAAAAATGACTAGCTAAGTAATCCTTTAACATCCCATTCTGGACCTTTCTAAATATTTCCACTAGCATTGTCTTTTCCTAGCCCAAGATGGCTCTCAGCTGGCCAGGACTGGTTTATCCAAACTATCAAAAAAAAAAGTCTCCCCTTTAAAAGTCATAAGATCACAAAAGTAGAGTTAGAAGGGACCTTAGACACCAATGAGTCCGGTTTCCTCATTTCATAGATGAAGAAACAGAAGCCTAGAGAGGTTTAATGACTTACCCAGAGTCACGCAGTTAATAAGTGTCTGAGATGGAATTTGAATGCAGATGTTATTGACTCCAAATTCAGTGCCCTATCCACTACACCAGTGATGTCAAACTCAAATAAAAACAGGGGTCACTAAACTGCACATGAGGATCCCTGCAGGCCACATATTGACTTAGAAAACCATATGTTAACATTATCTATGTTCTATTATATTTTTGTTTATTTTGTTAAATATTTTCCAATTACATTTTAATTTGGTTTGGACTGAAGACATTTTTGACACCTCTGCATTTTACCACACTCAGTATAACAGTAACTATATCCCGCTTCTGGTTGTGTCTCCTCAAATGTCCAGGAACCCCAATATAAACTGCCAAGAGATTCCAAACAGGGATTCTCCTCCCCCATCAATGAAATTTCTCAGCTGAGCATAGCTTCCTCCTAATCTGCCCATAATAAAGTCTACCCTTTTCAGGCCTGTTTAGAACATGCCTTTGTCTTAAAACAAAACTTTAACCAGTTCAGCAAAGCCGGTGTTTGTTCCCAGTATCCCTAGAATCTAAGTTGGGAAATAATGATAGGACCAGCAGCCACAGGGCCACCAAGGCTAGGAGTGCTGGTATGGCCACCATGGGCATAGGTATGGGCCTACCTTGCTTTGCCCCAAGCCAGACAACCCAACCCCAACATCATGGCACTTTCATCTGCTCACCCAAGCCTTGCGTGGCCTCCATCAGACCTCCTAGTTATCCAGGAGAGAAAGCGAGAGAATTTCCATCTGAGACTGATGTTACTTGTCAGAGCCCATGAGCACTGGCTTAGAAGGGCAGCCACTGATACATGCCCAGCTAAGAAAGGCTTGGAAGAAAAAGGATTGTCAAGGTTACAGTTGTAGCCATCCTTTTAATCCTTATCTAACCCTTTGGTGTATTCTGTACATAATCCTTAAAGAGTTTACAGTACAGCCAAAAACCTTCCTTGGTGGCTTGCACAATACAGACAATACAGCCACATTCAACCACAAAGAGCTTTCACCTGACTTCTTCTAACGATGTCCACTGAGGAAATCCACTACCTTCTGGGCAGCTTATTCCATGCAGGGACAGTTGTAATTGTTAGGAAGTTTCTCCTGACACTAAGCTTCAATTTCCCTCTTTGCAACTGCCTAATTCTGCCCTCTGGGACCAAACAGAATAAACTAATCCTTCTTCCACACGCACATAATATCCATACCTTTCTAATACTTGAACCCAACTGTCATGCTGCCCCCTGAGTCTTCTCTCCTCTAAGTTCGTGGAACAGCACAAATTAAGGCAGGGAGAAAGAAATGAGTCTGGCATATCTATGGGAAAGTGTAGAGACCTGCCTGATTCACGCAAAATGTGCGTGTTGGGTGGGGAGCAGTGAGATCTTCTCCAAGAGATAGTCTACGCAATATAAAATATTTGAGAGTCTACCTGCCAAGACAAACCAGGAACTATACGAACACATTACAAAACACTTGTCGCACAGATAAAGTCAGATCTAAATAATTGGAAAAACACCAGTTGCTCGTGGGTACGCCTAGCTCATATAATAAAAATGGCAATTCTACTTAAATTAATTTACTTATTCAGTGCCATACCAATCAAACTACCAAAAAATTGTTTTATAGAACTAGAAAAAAAATTAAAAAATTCATCTGGAAGAACAAAAGTTCAAGAATATCAAGGGAATTAATGAAAAAAAAAATGCAAGGGAAGGTGGCCTCTCTGTACCAGATCTAAAACTGTATTATAAAGCAGCAATCATCAAAACTAGTTGGTACTGGCTAAACACCATGGTGCATCAGTGGAATAGATTAGGTACACAATACATAGTAGTAAATGACTATAGTGATCTACTGTTTGATAAATCCAAAGACTCCAGCTTCTGGGATAAGAATTTACAATTTGACAAAAATTGCTGGGAAAACTAGAAATAGTATGGGAGAAACTAGGCATAGACCCCTATCTCTCACTGTATACCATGATAATGTCAAAATGGGTACATGATTTAGACATAAAGGGTGATACCATAAGCAAATTAGGAGAACAAGAAATAGTTTACCTGTCAGATCTATGGGAAAGGGAAGAATCTATGACCAATCAAGAGATAGAGAATATTATACAATGCAAAATGGATAATTTTGATTACATTAAATTGCACAAACAAAACCAAGGCAACCAAGATTAGAAGGAAAGCAGAAAGATGGAAAACAATTTTTACAGTAAGTGTTTCTGATAAAGGCCTCATTTCTCAAATATATAGACAACTGAGTCAGATTTGTAAGAATACAAGTCATTCCTCAATTGATAAGTGGTCAAAGGATATGAATAGGTAGTTTTCAGATGAAAAAATTAAAACTATCTATAGTCATATGAAAAAATGATCTAAATCATTATTAATTAGAGAAATGCAAATCAAAACAACTCTGAGGTACCACATCAACCTATCAGATTTGCTAACATGACAAAATAGGAAAATGATAAATGTTAGAGAAGATATAAAAAAATTGGAACACGAATACATTATTGGTAGAGTTGTGAATCTATCTAACCATTCTGGAGAGTAATTTGGAACTATGCCCAAAGGGCTATAAAACTGTGCGTACCCTTTAATCATGCAAATACCACTATTAGGTCTGTATCCCAAAGAGATCATAAAGAGGGGAAAAGGACCCATTTGTACAAAAATATTTATAGCAGCTTTTTCTGTTGTGGCGAAGAATTGGAAATTGGAGGAAGGCCCATCAATTATAGAATGGCTGAACAAGCTGTGGTATATGAACGGAATGGAATACTATTGGGCTATAAGAAATGATGTGTAGGTGGATCTGAGAAAAACCTAGAAAAGTTTACATGAATCGATGCTGAGTGAAATGAGCAGAACCAGGAGAATACTATACACAGTAACAGTTAACACTGTACGATGATCAACTATGATTGACTTAGTTCTTCTCAACAATACAATGATCTAAGACAATTCCAGAAGACTCATGATGGAAAATACCGTCCACATCCACAGAAAGAACTATGGAGTCTGAATGCAAATTAAAGCATATTGTTTTCATTTTTTTTTTGTTTTTGGTGTCTTTTCCCTTTTATTCTGTTTCTTCTTTAAAAACACGACTAATGTGGAAATATGTTTTCATGATTGCACATGTATAACCTATATCAGATTGCTTGCCTTCTTGGAGAGGGGGGAGGTAGGTGAGGGAGGGAAGGAGAAAAATTTGGAACTCAAAATCTTATAGAAATGAATGTTGAAAACTATCTTTACATGTAAGAATAAAAATAATAAAATTTTTTTAAAAAAAATTAAATACGGGACAGCTAGGTGGCACAGTGGATAGAGCACTGGCCCTGAAGTCAGAAGACCTGAGTTCAGATCCAACCTCTGACGAAACACTTGACACTTACTAGCTGTGTGACCTTGGGCAAGTCACTTAACCCCAATTACCTAAAAACAAAAAACACAAAAACAAACCAAAAAAATAAAATACTATCTACAAAAATAAAAAAGGGAGATAGTCTAAGAACAAATTATTAAATTTCAGACAAAGTAGTTTGGACTTGTTGTCATAGACAGCAGGGCCACTAAGGGACTATCTTATGGAAAGTGCCTTCATTTAAGGAAGGAGGATACCTATGTGAGAAAATCTTTTCTTCAGCAGGGCCAAAAATAGTATATTATACTAGATCTCCTATTCTCTTATTAGCAATTCAATACGGCTAAAACCTGGATTTCCCTAAACTTCCAGATCCATGGTGCAGACTGTAAGGAGAACTCTACTAGGTTCATGAATGTATTAGGTAGGCTGCTATCCATGGCATGATGAGAAAAGAAAGCCTTGAGGTTAGGAAATAATGCAGCCCTGATATAAGACATTATAGAAGTACAGGTTTTGAGAAAGAACTGAGCAATATTTATTCAACCCTGGAGCCTAGATCTCTAAGACTCCAGGTTTCTAATCTCTCCTTTCTCCTCAACTTCAAGGTATGCTCCAGACAGGCTATAATACTCATTGCTCCCTGCCAGCACAGTGCCCAATCCATACCATTACTTCTGCCATTTGCCCCACTTAAAACATCCTTCTTTCTTTTCTCCTCCCATTCAAAAGCTAACCATCCTTCAATGACTAGCTCAAGGTATCTCTTCTATGAAACCTTCCCTGACTATGGCAATCTATATGAGAGGTATTATGATATAGTAAATAAAGCACCAGACTTGGAATCAGAAAGGCTAGAAATTAGAATCCTTCCTCAGACTAGTTGTGTGACACTGGGCAAGTCATGTAATTCCTCTGAACCTCAGTTTCCACATCTATAAAAAAAAGATAATAAAGACACCTCCCTCCTAGGGTTGTTGTAAGGACCAAAAAATAATATAAATGTCAATTATTCTCTTTCTCACTGAGCTTTCTGAAGAAGAGTCTTAGCTATCTAAGTATTGTTCACCTAACTAAATTGAAGAATACCTAATCCCTCTGAAGTCAGGCACCTCACACAGACCTTGGCACTTAGTTGGTGCTCAGTAAATATCTGTTACTATGTTGATCTGACTTTTCAGATACAAGAAAGTGCTGAACTGACAATAACAAGTCTGAAGAGAAAGAAAAATACGTGGTGTGCACAGGAAATGATTGCTAAAAGAGAATTGGGAAATGAGAATGCACCTATGAGCTTACCTAGTGTCCAGGACTGTCTCTGAACTAAATCAGGAGAGAAACTGGCCCCCCACAAAGGATAGTTTTGGGAGAGAGTTAGAAAAGGGGTTGAGCAGCATGAAGTTCACAATAACCTCTCTTTGAACCCCTCTGTGCTTCCCAGGGCTGGGATGTTGTCATCCCTTCCAGCAGCTACTCAACCAGGAAGCCTGTTACTCTGATTCTATAAGATCTAAGGAACTAAAGATCTGAGATGTTGTCTCCAATGCCTGGTGAGTGCTAATTACAGTTTTAAACAACTGCTCTAGACTCTCTTTCATCTTTGGGGAATCTGACAAAGTAGGTTTTAGTTTTCTGCCAAATCCTTGGCATTTCATGGTCAGCGTGAGGAGTCATGAATGAAGCCAGTGTCTCTCCCAACGAATGGAGCCAGTATGGAGGGTATGGTTGAGGGGGAGAGGGATGAGAAGGATGAGAGGACCCGACTGCCTGCTGTGGCATTATTAGTGAGCTAATCTGGCACATGCCAATTGGGAAGTGGGAGCCACAGAGGCTCTTTTTATGAGAGAAAGCTCACAGCATTTGAAAAAATAGTGACATTTTGACCATACCCTGTCTCCCTCCTGTCCTGACTTTCCAGAAGTGTCAGTGAGCCAGTTTGGGACCTGGAAAATTTCATGCTTTGGCTGTTTTGTCTACACAGCCCAAGTGAGATTGACATTGGCAGGGGTGGAAAACTAATGGATCACACTCCTGAACTGGGTTTAACTCAGTTCAATCCCATAAGTATTTATTTGACACCTACTCTTGGCTCAGTCCTGTGCCAGGAGCTTAGTGGAGACAAAAGAAGTGTCAGACCCAGTTCCTGCCCTTAAGATGCTTATCTAGCTAAAACATACAAATGTACACATATACAGGAAATAGCACAATACATGAGATTTCTGAATTACAAACATCTGACTTAACACAAGTCGTATACATACCTACAGTACTGTGGCTGGTTATATACCCTTACATATCCTTCACCAGTCCTTACCCTAAGGACACACCCTCCCTTCATTTCCCTTATCCATTCCCTCTATCCCCCAACTTCAGACAGCCAATGTTTCCTAGGATAGGAATGTTCTGACCCAACATCTCTTTCCCAACCCCTTTCCTCCCTCTCAATTGCACTGCATTTCTGCTGTGCCCCCTTCTCACTTCTTTCACCACACACAGTTAAGTAATTAGGATAGAGGGAATCTCTCCCCCAATCCCCTAGCACAGGCATCCATACTGGCTCCACTCTTCCTTGCTCTCTTCTGGAGGCCTTTCACAAAGCAGCTCTTGGATAATCTGACTAATCCAGCCCAGCCATCCTAGGAGTGGAAGGAAGGTGGATGGGTGGAGGGAAAACTGGGGCAAGCACAAAGACACCTTCCCAGATTCTGAGACCTAGCCCCAGGGAGTTAGTGCTGACACAAAGAGGGACACCAAACACCACTTGGATGCTAAGACAGAGGAGGCAAATGATAATGGCTGATTGGACACATAGTAATGATAGCTGTCATTTCTATACACCTGTCATCTGAGCCTCCAACAACCTTATGATCCAGAGACTACAAATTCCCCTTTAACAGATGACAAAATTGTGGATCACAGAGATTAAGCAGCATGCCCAAGATCACATTGCTAGTATGGATCAGAGACAAAATTCCAACCCAGGCCTTCCTAACTCTACATCCTTGAAGCAAAATTCACTAGCTTTCAAAAAGCCCATTGGGTGAGACATGAGCTATGATGACTACTTGTAAAAGAAACCTTGAGAATCACAGAGATGTGGGGTTTTTTAAATTAGTTTAAAAACAAAACAAAATCTCAGAAGTTGTTCCCCAAACACCAGGTCTTTGGATATAGGAGATGAAAATCATTTGCTAAAATGTTGAACCATGGAAAATATCAAGGCATAACCAAGAGGAAAGAAGAAGAAGCAGAAGAATGAAGGTCAATGGATGGGAGCACCAATGAGAGGCAATGACCAGACAAAGTCTACTGGGAGTAGAGGAGATCAGCATGGAGGCAAGCAACATGATGCAGACAGAGGAGCCTGAAGGGGACTACCAGTGCATGAGAACGAACCCTGACAGACTCCAAATGGAACCCCACCCAGGGCAGTACTATGAATCACGGGGATAGTCCAAGGGGAGGTTTGCTTCTTATGGGGTATTGTTACTTTCTGTGAGTGGCTCATCTGTAAATCCTTCCTCATTCTACTAACCCATAATGGACCTTTTCATGTTCTAAACCTTGAAAGCATTCTCATTTTCAAAACTTTACTCATGCTATTCAATCCATCTGGCATATTCTTTCCTTCTTCTATACTTAGTGAAATCCTATCCTTCAAGCCCCAGCCCAAATCTTTCCATGAATTTTTCCTAATCAACCCAGCCCACAGCAATCTCTCCCTCTGGGCTCTAGCACTTATTGCCTGTACACACCCTGCTTATGTTGTGCATGTGTCTTTTTTCCCTCCTGGAGAACAGAAACCATAGCTTAATAAATATCCCTTCTACTGCTTAGTGCCTTACATTCAAATAGATATCATTTTGGGAAAGGAATATGACATGCTGTAAACTGTCCCCTTATTTATTTAACTTACATGCAGAGTACATCATGCAAAATGCCAAGTTGGATAAATCAAAAGCTGGAATTAAGGTTGCCAAGAGAAATATCAGCAATCTCAGATATACAGACAATACCACTCTGATGGCAGAAAGTGAAGAAGAATTAAAAGCCTCTTAATGAGGGTGAAAGAGGAGAATGTAAAAGTTGGTTTGAAGTTTAACTTAAAAAAAAAAACTAAGATCTTGGCAACTGGCTCCATTATTTCCTGGAAAGTGGAGGGAGAAGAAATGGAAGCAGTGTCAAATTCTATATTCTTGGGCTCAAAGATCATGGCAAACATCGACTGTAGCTATGAAATTAAAAAATGTTTGCTCCTTGGAAGGAAAGCTCTGGCAAATCTGGACAGCATACTAAAAAGTAGAGACATCACCTTGCCAACAATGGTCCATATTGTCAAAGCTATGGTTTTTCCAGCAGCAATATATGGCTGTGAGAGTTGTGAGACTACAAGAAAAGCTGAGCATCACAGAATCTATGCTTTAGAATTGTGGTGCTGGAAAAGATTTTTGAACGTCCCTTGGACAGCAAAGAGATCAAGTCAATCAATACTTAAAGAAATGAATCAGACTATTCATTGGAAGGTCAAATACTAAAGCTGAAGCTTAAATACATTGGCCACGTAATGAGAAGATGGGACTCATTAAAAAAGACCCTGATGTTGGGAAAGATTGATGGCAAAAGGAAAAAGTTATGGCAGAGGATAGATAGTGTCATGAAAGAAATGAACATGAGCTTGCACAGACTTCAGGAGATAGTGGAGGATAGAAGGTTCTGTCAGGGAGAGTAGGACGCAACAGAATGACTGAACAACAACAACAACAACAACAAGTGCCTAGTATGGGAATTTGCCCATATTAGCTACTCATTAAATGTCTGTCAAATAAGAAATGGTCCTCTCTGCTCCACCCCGCTTCTGATGATTCCTTTATTTCATAAAACCGCTGTTTAGGATTATTGGGAGGAGTCAGTCAATGGGAATGACATAGAAAAAAGACCCAAACCCATGATTTTGGAGTCATTAGACTATTCCCTCCGTTGCTATGCATGACCTCTATACTAAGACTTAGACCTACAGCCTAGGACCTTTCCACAATTGCTAGTAGCATGTGCAAGCGAGTCAAATGGTCTCAGCTCCTTTTCCAGCAGAACCAGACTCCAATGCTAGGGTAGAAAAAGGGACCTTGCAACATTGGGATCATATTCTCACAGTGTTTAGAAGCCCAGCTTAGAGCACAGAGGTCTGTTGCTCTGCAGAGCCCAACCCCAGAGGTTAATAACATTCAGAGCAGTTAATAGGCTTCACAGAGATCCTGCTGGGTTTTCAGTTACTTGAGATTTAATTAAATTAACAAATTGGTCCCTTTGCCCAACATCTTTCTATCCCATGTACTTTAACATATGTCAGTCAGGTTAATCCAGCATCTCCAGATGGCTCTGAGTTCTCTTTGTAAATTGAATGCCAAACGATCACTGGGAAGGTAGATGGAGTGGAGAGACAAAGAAAGAAAGAAAAAGAGAGAGGCAGGAAAAGAGAGAGAAAAAGCAAGATTAAATTTGCTTTAATTATACACGTACATATTTGTTCACATCTACCCATACACACTTTTTTGAAGAAAGAAAGAATAACAATACCAAGATGTTTGAGATTCACTGACATGTCTTCCTGACATCCAGCCAGGGAACTAACTATAAGCACCATGAGGGCAGGACCTAGCTCTTACTGAAACTTTGTATGTCTCCCAGCACCTAGCACAGAGCTCTGCCCATAGTAGGTGTTTAATAAATGCTTGCTAAATTGAGAGTGAGAGACAAAAAGAGAGATAGAGAGAGATAGAGAACATAAGACAAACCACATAGAATCCTGTTTCCTCATAATTCATTTGCTGTCATGAATAAATATGTTTAACTTCCCCATAGGGAAGCCCACTTGCTCCAAGGATTCAAAGTTTGTTCCAAGCAGGCCTTTGTCCAGAGCCACCTTAGCAAGAATACCAGAGCCACCTTAGCAAGAATACAAGACATGACATGATCACTTCCCAGTCACCAGGGCCGAGGCCCAGAGAGAGACAGTAAATGGGTCTGCTTTGCAGATGCCAACAGGTCTGACTTGTTTTAAGCAATAAGGCAGTTGCCTAGGGAGGGGAAATAAGGTGGGTGGTCTCAGCCCTGGCACCATCTTCAGAGCCACTCAAATAATACCTCTCTAGACTTCAATTACACAGGCTATATGTGAATTAAGTCGGGGGAGAGACATCCAAGAGGAGAGAGAAAACTGTAGCACTCACAAAGGATGTTTAAAAGGGCCCTGTGCCTCAGGATGGTCTGTAATGGTTCATAAATAATAAGCTCTCAGCCTCAATAGTGCTGGGATTCAAACCAGCATCGACCATGACAGAAAGGGGCACTAATGGAAATGGTAGCTTGACACCAAATCAAGAGCTTATTTGATGGAAGGTCAGTTTGGGGATTCATTTTAGCATAACTTTAGAGATGGCAAGTAGGAGGAGAAAAGATTGGCAGCTGACTGGGAAGGGGCAGTGGCCAGGTTAGAAACACCTTCCAGAGCCTGGTTGTTACAAGAAGGGAGGTGGCCAAGAAGTCCAGTTTTCCCAGTTTGGGAGGCTTGAGGCCAGGTGGTGAAAGCATGACATACCCTTTAGTGGGGATATCAAGCTCAATTCAAGTTAACAATGATTGTTCACAAACCTACTATGTGCCCAGCTCTGTTTTAGAGGCTAGAGAGGAGTCAGCAGAAGTAGGAAACATTCCTGCCCTTCAAGGGCTTTCAGTCTAGTGAGGGAAACACAAAAAAAAAATTGACAATGATAATGCAAGGCAGTGCATCCAATTTAGCAAGAATTTATTAAATAATTATTGTGGGCAGAGCCCTGTGCTAGATGATGGGAAAGTTACAATGTTTCAATAAGACCTAGTTCCTGCCCTCATGATACTTATAGTCTCTTGTCTAGATGTCAGGAAGCTATTTCAGTAATTTTCACCTTTTGGAATTGCTATTCTTTTCTTCTTCAAAAAAAAAGTGTGTATGGGTAAATATACACAAATATATACATATATAATTAAAATTAATTTAATTAAAATTAATTGAAGGGAGGAAATTTGGGGTTTCACACACACACCCAAGATATTTGAAGACAGCATAGAAAGGAAGGAAGAAGGATTTTGCCTTGCCTAGAGCAAAATGAGTAGGCATCCCTGGGGTTCAGGGAGGGTTAAGGCAATTAATTAGCCAGCCTCTTTAAAGCCTTTGAAAAGCACCATATGGTCTTGTTTGCTAGTGCAATTTGTTAATATTTAGAGATGCTATAATATGAAAATTTTGGGCCTTGGTGAAAGTTTTGATGCTGGGGCCGGCTATAGCCCAGAAAAGTATCCAATGAGGAATAAGCCAGAAAAGTAGAATATTTATGTACCATTTTGTCAAGGGAAATAAGAACTTAGATAATCTGTATGTATCCTTTTAGTGGAAAAAAAAAATTAGGAGGTGTGGTGGTTTATCCACAGGCCCAGTTATTTGAGGCAAATTTCCATGTTTGGATGGCTTTGAACCTTCCAGAAAAAAAAAAAAAGTTAAAATGGAATCCCTTTTCCAGTATTATATTAGAGACTTCCCACTAACAGTCACACTGCCACACTAGATGAGGTATTGCCTAGAACCATGGGTGAGGAACCTACGACCTCGAGGCCACATGTGGCCCTCTAGATCCTCAAGTGCAGCCCTTTGACTTTTCAGTCCTAGAACCATGGATTCCTTTATACTTCCTGAACAACTTCTCTTGCATAGTTGAGAAAATGCTGGACATGGAGTCGGCAGGACCTGGGTTTCATGATGCTGTCTGTATGACCTTGGTCAAATTACTTAACCTCTCTGCATTAAGTTCTTATCTGTAAACTGGGGGAAAGCAATACCTGTAATACCTTACTGAACTCTTGTTAGTCAGTCTATAAACATTTATTAAGCACCTACTATGTTCAAGGCACTGTGCTAAGTGCTGTTGTAAAGATCAAATAAGACAATGTATGTAAAGCACTTCGCAAATTTTGAAGTCCTCTCTAAATGTGAATTACTATTATTATTGTTATTCCAAAGACCACAACACCATTCTTCATCTCTTGTCTTTAGCTTCAGTGCAAAAGAGGGAACCCTTCCTCTTGTCAAAGTTAACCACTCTATTTGTGCCTTTGAACTTATCCCTTCTCATCTCTTCTGAGAGCTTGACACTTCAATCATTTCCTTTCTCTCCTAAATTTTCAAGCTCTCGTTATTCACCAGCTCCTTCTTTGATGTCTATAAGCACAACAAGATTTCCTTCATCTTAAACACACGCAAGAGTACACCACACACACACACACACACACACACACACACACACAAACCTTTCACCTAACAAACTTTCATCCTATATCTCTCCTCCCTTTCAGGACAAACTCCTAGAAACACCCACACATACTTATTGTTTTCACCTCTCACCTCCTGATCACATCTCTGCAGTCTGATTTCAATCTGCACCATTTAACTGAACTGTTCTCACCAAGATTCCTAAATATCTCTCAATGGCTAAATCCAATGGCCTTTTTTCCCTGTGTTCTCACTCTTCTTGACAACTTTAGCATTTGATATGATTGATTACCTTCTCTGCCTAAATTCTCTCTTCTCCCTGGGTTTTCAGGACACTGTTCTCTACTGATTCTCCTCCCATCGGACCGATCCTTCTCAGTTATTTTTTTCATTTCATCATCCATGTCCCATCCTCTTGCTTTTGTGGATGCCCCCTCCAAGAGTTCATTCTGGGCCTTCTTCTCTGTTCTCTCTACACTCTCCCATGATGATCTCATCAGTACCCATGGGGTTAATTGTTATTTCTCTGTGGATGACTCCCACACCTATGTATTCAGCCTTCATGATTCTCCTCACCCCCAGTTACACAGCACCCCTTTGGCAGTCTGAAGTCTATTAATCCTATCTCTAAATGAGGTTTTTAATTGCATAAAATAAAATCTGTAGGATTACAAAGGAAACTAATTATATTGAAACACAATTATCAAAATATTTTCAAAAAGCCAAGTCCATGGACCCATGTTAAAAACCCCCGTGGCTTAGACTCATCTCTGTTCCTAAATTTCCCTTTCCTACCAAGAAAACCACCGTTCTTCCAGTAACATAGATTCTCAACCTCCGCATCATCCTCAACTCTTCAATCTCCTTCTCAATCTTCCAATATGCCAAGTCTTACCAATTTTACATCAACATCTCTTCTATCTATCCCCTTGTCTCCACTCACATGGCACATACCCTGGTCAGGCCCTTATCATCTTTCCCTAAACTAATGTAGTCATCTCCTAAATGATCTCCCTCCCTCCAGTTTCTTTCCTCTCTAGTTTATCCTTTACACAACTGCCAAACTGAGCTTCCTAGAGCACAAATCTGAGGGTAATCCCTGCTCTAGAAGCTTCAGTAGGTCCCTAATTCCTCTAGGATAAAATACAGATTTCTGCCTTTTGAAATTCCTAGCTTATCCTACAAAGGCCTTTCTTAACTTCTCTGGTTGTTAGTGGTCCCCTGCAAAAACAAATTTACTTTGTATTTATCTGTTGTATACACCAACTCAATATCTCAACTCACACTCTCCTACCGCTCTCTTCTGGCTTCACACCCTTGCACAATTGGGACATCCAAGCTCCTAGCACTTCTTCTGCCCTCACTCAGGCTAAACCACTACTTTATACAACTCCTCCTCTCCACCTTGCTCTTCATACACTGCTCAGTCATCTCAACACTAACTCTCAATCCACTTGGGATGTGCGGGGTATTCAAGGAGGAATGGCGCCTCTGGAATGAGGGCTTGCCAATCCTTCTCAGGGCTGCTCATCCACCTTTGATTTCCACTGGACACATCAACTCTCACCAAGAAGCTATAGCATGCTCAGTAGCCACACCCCTTGAAACATCTTGGCAGATGGGCTAAACCAGGTTGTGGTTAACCAATGGGCCATACACCTGTTGGTGAGTTAGAGGGATAGCTACCCCAAGCATGTGAAGACTTCCCCTGGTGGAATGGGTCGATGAAAACAATTTGTTTAGTTAGCATTTGATATGATTGATTACCTTCTCTGCCTAAATTCTCTCTTCTCCCTGGGTTTTCAGGATACCATTCTCATGATTGTGGAGTTCTTAGAGCTTGGTCAGATGTTGAAGATGCCAAGGTCATCCACTGCATACCAGGCCATCACTAGTCATCCTGACTTTCTTACCACTGGACTCCAATGACTTTGGAAGAGAAAAGTTAGGCTGACAACTTTGTGCAGCTCTGCCTCACATAAATCAAGACATCCTCTGCAATGGCATTGGTCCTTTTTAAAAATGGGGGAACAACACTTATTAGCTGTGTGACCCTGGGCAAATCACTTAACCTCATTGCCTAGCCAAAAAAAAAAAAGGAGGACAAACAATAACTCTCAATCCACACTCCCACCTTCACCACACCCAGAGGCTAGTTGCTTTTACCATGCCTCTCACAAACTCCAGGAGCTCTTAGAGAATACCTAGTCATGATTTAAACAAGCCCAGGAACTAGTGGTTGACTCAGACAGGTACTGTGCACTATAGTGCCCAGCTGACTTCCCCCACCCCCACCCTCTTTGCTGACTACTCTAGACTCTAACATTGACTCTGAGTCCACGATTTTAAGCAATACTCTTTTATCTAAGATCATTACCAAGCAATCAAACAACAGCAAGTAATTATTGAGTCCTTACTATGTGTGAGTCACTGCGCTAGGTGGTAGAGATACAGACATATGACATAACTCCTGCCCCCAGTGTTTACAGTCTATAGGAAGTAGAATATATGAGTAAAAAAATCCATCTTTATTTGGGAATTCACTTGCCTCACACTAAAGGTATAGGCCTTTGTTAGCAGCCTGAGTGACGTGATAAACTTCCTCTCCTTGGAATTTACATTCCAAAAGGAGAGGAAATAGTCATTCCCCTTGACCAAGAACAAAAGGAGGAATGTGTGTTTAGAGACCTGGTCCTAGAGTTCATAGGGAATACAGCTAGAGAATAGGAAAGGGGAGTAGCGGAGAAAGGGAGTGGGGGGAAGGGAAGGGAAAATAGTTTTCCTGGAACACAGTCATACACAAAGCAATTAAATATTCAAGAAGTCTGATATCAGAATATTAGATGAATTTTAGGAACCCCTGAAAATAATTTTGTTTGATCCCATTGGCTGCTGTACTCAAGTGAGCTATTCTTAAGCATTTCTAAGAAATGCCTAGATAGTACCACTACAGGGCACACTGACTTCAACAGCGTTGTTGCTCTGCCAGTACAGACCACAACCAAATTTAAGAGTCTTGTCAGTGACTATGGCTAGATAGATAGACAGACAGACAGACAGACAGACACCAGACAGAGAGACCTAATTAATTAATTAGTTGATTCATTGCAAATTCACGCTATGGCAGAGGTGGTAACTTAGACATGCAAACTATTTCAACACCTGTTCTCAAAGCCTTTCCCATTTGCTGTAATTTGCCAGAGCTTTGATCCCCTGGCTTAGAGTTTGGGAACTAGGGTCACCTCCACATCTTGATAAGACATAGGTGGACTTTAGTGGAGGACCATGAGGCATGAAATCTTATAATCACATCACTTTTTCTTGGCAGGGAAGTGGTGTGTGTGTGTGTGGGGGGGGTGATGACCTGGTCCTGGCAATGGGGCAGCCTCTAGGATGCCCGAATTCTCTTTTCCTCCCTTCATAACCATAATCAAGAGGTCAGGATGGAGCAAAGGTGCAACCTTTGCAACAGAGCAAAGTCAGATGACCCTCATGGAAGCCAAATCCATGATCTTATCTTTGTTAGCATGCTTCATGCTGACTAATATAGTCATAACCAAACTGGATGAAAACATGAATACAACTGGGAGGTCCCAGAAAATTCATCTTCATGGCCTTTAACAGCAACATATTTTTTTTAAGGAAGGGTAATATCTTCCTGAATTCATACATTCATCTAACAAATATTTATGAAGTCTCTGCTGTGTGAAGATCATGGTGCTAAGACATGGGTACTGAAGTCATGGAGCTCAGCTAATTAATGGATTTATTCACTGAATGAATAAATGAGTTAATGAATTCTTGTCCCAAAGACTGAAAAAAACTGCTAGAAAATTCATCCATTCATTCAGGTTATTTTTCCTGAAGTCAATAAATAAAAAAATTTAATAAAAAGAAATTACACCTGAATAGCCCCCAGAGTATTCATCTTTTAAATAAAAATAACCGTTTGATTATTTTGATGTTTTAAAAAGGTCAAGGAAAGAAATCATTACTTAGACCAGTTTTCCCACTGCTTGGTTCCTTTTTTTAGGTTCTAAACTCCGAAAGAGTCAGAGCCAAATAAATTCCCAAATGGGGCTTTCTAAAACTCACCTTTCTCAGCAACAAATGCTCCTTAATGAGGTTGTGGCTTCCCACGGCTGAAATCATCTTCCCTTGCTTAGACCTTGGGATGTGTGCAGTGTTATTGATCAGATTTCACTCTGTAGCCCCAGGAGTCAAATACTCAAGATATTAAAGTGGATTAAATCTAGGAATACTTAATCACGTACCCAACACTGATAGTAGATTTGAGATGACAGCAAAACACCAGTTCCCATCAGATCAGGTAATTATTTTCATGAATATTGTTGTTGTTTCTGGCAGAAGTAATTGCTATAGCTTGTGGTTTTGCTAAGCACTTGGGCACAGTCAATATCCTGAATGGAGACTTGACAAGGGTTCGCATCAGTAATGACCGTAGGGTTTTTTAAACCCTATTGATGTAGCAGGTTTTGATCTATAATTTCATGTCTTTTCTGAAGTTTGAAAAAGTAAATGTCCTAAAATGAATTTCCCAGGTGCCCAGTCAGCTATCAGAGAAAAAGTACAGATATCATGTGATGGGGACATCATGTAACAGCATGTCTACTCCAGAACTTCAGCTAGTATCCCAGCTAGAATGTTGGAAGTTCCAAATATCTTTTGTTAATTGCAAAATAAGTGGATCCTTGGTCACTCTACAATGGAAGTGCCAAATCGGTGTCTATGAGTGGTGGCAGGTTGGATAGAGCACTGGACCGAGTCAGGAAGAACTGGCCAAACCCAGCATCAGACACATATTATCTGAGTGACCCTGGACAAGCCTTCTAGCTGCTTCAGCTTGCTCATCTGTAAAATGGGGATCATAATAGCACCTACTTCATAGGGCTGTGGTGAGGATCAAATTATTTAATATTTGTAAAGTGCTTTTCAAAACTTAAAGTGATATATAAATGCTATTTATCTTCATCTCTATTATTATCTAGAGCAGAGAAAAGATTTTTTACTTCTCCATATAAATCAGAGCCACATGAATAACTAATGCTTTTATTTTTTTTGAAGTTAAGTGACTGACCCAGGGTCACACAGCTAATAAATTTAAACTCAGGTCCTCCTGACTCCAGGGCTAGTGCTCTATCCACTTCACCACCTAGCTGCCCTATTATCAATAACTAACTCTTAACAAACCAAGTAACTGATCTTCAGCAGGTTTTAATATGAGAGAAAAAGAAAAGCAATAAGTCATCACTTTATCCTAGATTTCAGTCTAAAGGGATCCTGGAGGTTACCTAGTGTACAAATAAAGAGACTGAATCCCAGAGAGTTTGTATTACTTGCTTAAGATCATTTAGCACATAGCAGAGACAGGTATTGAACCCAAGTCTTTCAAATCCAAATCCATCATGTTTTCCACCATACCACACTTGCCTCAAACCTGATACCACTGACCAAGAAGAGGAGTCAGAATGAGGAATCTGAAGATTCTCAAGACAACCTTATCTATTTCATGGTTTTGCCTAAGGCCACGCCATAGTCGAACTAGCCAAGTAGACTTGTGTTGCTAGAGACAGAGGACAAGGGGGTAGCTAGGTGGCACAGTGGATAGAGCACTGGCTCTGGAGTCAAGAGGACCCGAGTTCAAATCCAGCCTCAGACACATAACACTCACTAGCTGTATGACCTTAGGCAAGTCACTTAACCCCATTGCCTAGCTCCCCCCCCCCAAAAAATAGCAATTTGGAGACAGACGACAAGAAAGATTATTCCAAGTAGGTGGAAGAGCCCGGAAAAAAGACAAGAGGATAGCATTGAGAATGGAGCATGAGGAAGATAGTGAGGAGACCCTCCTGACCAACATAGATGGTTCATGATGGAAAACACTTGGTAACATGGTGGGGTAGATAGAATACAAGGCAAGCAGAAGGGCCTGGGCCTGATATGCATCAAGGTCTTTTGTAACAGCAGGACATGATGGCAGTTGTCAAGCACGAATACAGGCAGTGAAAGCTAAGTTTTAGAAGTTTAGTCCTGTGTCAATGAAGACCAATTATGAGTGTTCATAATGCTGGTGGGGGGCAGTAGAAAAGGGAGAGGAAAAGAAGGGAGGGAGGAAGGTGACTCTGGATTCTTGAAACTCTGCCAGTGGAGCACAAGCTTTGGCAAGTCATACCAAGCTTGGGAAGCTTTATGTGCAAGTGACAAATGGACACTCCAGGACTGGCCTTGCTAAATTTGGAGAGGCTTGTCACACAATGATTGACTGCCAGGCAATGAACTATTTGGCTACAGTAACTCATGAAGCCATCTACTAAGGTATTGAAGGGCCTCGATTTGTTCTGGTGCAGTGATTAGCCACAATGATGAGATTCTAGGTCTTTGGGAGCATTGAAAAACTTGGTGTCCATGTATAAGATAAGATCAAGAGGAGAGAAAAGGCATGTATGTTAGCCAGGAAACTACTGTAGTAAGCCAAGGGTGAGGAGATAGGGCCTGAATAGAGGGGTGTCAGAGAAAGTGGAAAGAAAGGACTGAATCTGGAGAAATTTCAAAGGAATGAACAATAGCATTTGAAAACAAATTGGGTATAGAAGGAGGAAGGGGAGATAAACAAAGATGGCACCAGAGTTTCTAGTCCACAGGAATGAAAGAAGAATGATGGTATGATAGTACAAGACACAGAAATTGAGGAGTTGGGGCTGAGGGGACAAGGCAACAAACAGAAATTTGGGACAGAGAGGTTTTCCAGAAATGATATGAGTTTAGTTTGAAACAGAGAATCACCAAATTTGTATAAAACATTAGAAGAGGAAGGGATCTTAGGAATCGCATGATTCAATCCATTCTCCCTCTCCCTTGAAGAGTAAGAAAACTGAGGCCCAGAGATGTAAACTGGGTTCAAGATACCACAGTCGATTATTGACAGAACGAGGATTTGAACTCAGCCCTTCCATCCCTAACTCATGCGGTTAGAGACTGAACTGGGACCATACCGCAGGTCTCCTGCTACCACTCTAGGGCTTTCCAATGTTAAACTGCAGACAGTGAGAGAATGTCCAGATGAAGATGTCCTATAGTTTGTGGGACAGTGGAGTGAGGTGAGACATCAGGGCTGGAGCTATACTAGTTTGGTAGTGATGTAGGTGGCGCTATAGTGTATAGAGTGTTGGGCCTGGAGTCAGGAAAATTCATCATCCTGAGTACAACTGGCCTCAGACACTAACTGTGTGACCTTGGGCAAGTTACTTAACCTTGCTTGCCTTAGTTTCCTCATTTGTAAAAATGAATTGGCGAAGGAAATAGCAACCTACTCCAGTACTTTGTCAAGAAAACGCCAAGGAGCAGCTAGGTGGCACAGTGGATAAAGCACTGGCCCTGGAGTCAGGAAGACCTGAGGTCAAATCTGGCCTCACACACTTGATGCTTACTAGCTGTGTGGCCTTGGGCCAGTCACTTAACCCCATTGCCTACAAAAAAGAAAAGAAAAGAAAAAGAAAACCCCAAATGGGGTCCTGAAGAGTCAGGCAGGACTGAAAAAAAATGACAGAACAAGTCATCAGAACAAAGGTAATAGCTGAAGTCAGAGCAGGCTTTGAAAGGCAAATGAGCTCAGCACTGAATCACTTACAGAGAGATGAAGAGATAACAAGGGCAGCTAGGTACCACAGTGGATAGAGTGCTGCGCCTGCAATCGTGAACATCTAAATTCAAACCCTGTTTTAGGCACTTCACATACTCGAGTATGCAACCCTGGGCAAGTCTGCCTGCCTCAGTTTCCTTAACTTCCCTACTTGGGTTGTTGTGAGGATCAAATGTGGTAAAAAGCACTTATCATAGTGTCTGGCACATAATAGGCACTTAATAAATGCTCGTTTCCTTCAATAAAAAACAGGGACCTGGAAAGACACCTCCTGCCGAGTTTAGATCAAAAGCCTTTTTGCATTATTTACCAAGATATGCTCCACTGTACATATCGTTATTGTTGTTGTTGTTAATGATGAAAATATCAGCAACAATGTAGTGTCATAGAAAACGCTCTGGAGAGAACTAGATTCTAGTCCTAATTCTGTCACAGTGTGATCTTAAGTAAATAATTTTATTTCTTTCAGCTGCAGTATCATCATCAGTTTTTAAAAAATGGAGATAATATCTGCTCTCCCTACCTCCCAGGGTTTCTTGAAGAATTCAGTGAGGTAATAGATAGGAAAATGATTTGTAAATTATAAAAGGCTTTGTAAATGTAAGGTATTATTTTATATTTTATTATTATTATTATTATATGTTGTAAGTCAAATTAATTTGCAAGTTTCAGGCCTGCCACTCATTCAATCCCACAAGTTAATTGGGTAGAAAGAGACTACTCACGTTGCAAAAATTTCAGAATCACTTGTACAACAACAGTATTTCTATGGTTTCTATGGTGCACAAAGGTTTCATGGGAGTTTAATGAGCATATCTTGATGGGTTGGTGAAAATAATTAGAGGCCTCCTCTGACTACTCTCTATCAGAACCATTTGACATTTCCCAAGATTCTCCATCAGAGGCTGGAAATCTTTTGGAAGAGGCATAAGAAGCCTTCGTTCCCTTCCATTCCAGTAGAAGATGACTAGTGAATCCTCTTCACTGGGGATGGGGAGAAAAGTGATGACAAGTACCTCCCAGGCCAAACTGAGCCTTTTGGCTGATGTGCTTACAATCATATATCTAGAGGTGGAAAGAACATCTAGTCCAACTCTTTCATTTTACAGACAAGGAAACTGAAGCTTGAGAAGATGCAGTAACTTGCCCAAGGTCACACAGATCATCAGTGTCAGAGGCAGGATTTGAATCTAGGCTGTCTGACTCCAGGGCCAGCACACACTCCACGGTGCTACAGCTACCTGGAAGCTCAGGTTGATAGTCGTCTAGGTATCTAGGGTTGGAATGATTAGTCCCGTGGAAACAGTGGGTTCTACACAGCCCTGCATCCACTTGGGCTTCTCTCCACAACCCCAGATACCACAGATGTCACTGAAAACCATCTCATATGCCACCTTTTCCTTTATTAAATTACCTTGTTTTCAAATAATGTAAACCAACCCTCTCTCTCCCCCTCCCCCCTCTCCATTGGAAAAGATAGAAAAATTAAACTCTTGTAGCAAATTGTTGTTGTTGTTCAATTACATCTGACTGTTTGTCACCCCATGGACCATAGAACACCAATGCTGTCCATAGGGTTTTCTCAGCAAAGATACTGGACTTGTTTGCCCATTTCCTTCTCCAATGGATTAAGGCAAACAGGTTAAGTGACTTGCCCAGGGTCCCACAGCTAGTTAAAACAAATTCTGGCATTGCTTATGCCATATATCTATACATATATATATATATATATGTACACACACACACATACATGTATATACATATACATATGTACATATATATATATGTATATGTATATATGGGGAGAGAGAGAGAGAGAGAGAGAGTCAGCCCTCAACATTCTCATTTAATTTTGGGGACTTCAAGCATTCATGTGATGTGCAATTTGTGGATCAGTTGGAATCCTAATAGGCACTTCACTGGTCTTATTCACCCCACCATTGTAGAGTAATGAGCTCCCCATGTATTTGTTCCATATTTTCATAGTTTGTCTTTCAAACTCAAATTTTGTGCTACAATTATGCCCCCGAAGCATAGTGCAAGTCCTTTGGGCTCTAAGCCCAAGCTTGCAAAGTCAGTGATGAATCTTAGTGAGAAAATAAAGGCATTAGATAAACTTTGAGTTACAATGTCTGCAGCCACTGTTGGCGGGAGTTTGGTGTTAATGAGCTGACATTTTATCCACAGAAAGGAGGAAAATACTTGCAAAAATGTTTATGAATCCATTCCAGAAATTACTAAAGGAACCTCTCAAGTGCACGATGAGGAAACAATGCCCTCACACTGCCATCTGACACAGTGAAAGATAAGATTCAGGTTAAAAAATTTTCTAGTTTTAAGAATTTGAGTTACTGTCCAGTATTCATGGTACTGTAGATTTCATGTGTTATAAAAAGTGAATATTGTCTGAAATCAATTTTTCTTTTAATTGGGATGTTAGCACAAAAGGTCACGAAATTCTAGGGAATTACTAGCAAGAAAAATGTTCACATACTAAGTAAATTTATTTTGTATACTTTATTTTATGGGTTATTTCATGGTGCCCATGTTAGGAAAAGTGTATACTATCAGAATTAATATTTTGTTATAAAAGATTACACGCAGAAAAGTATATTTTCAGCAATCTCTAGAAAAACATTACAGTTTTGGGGAGTTGCAGGAACCTAACCTCCTATTTCCCATAGATTCAATGTGTCAGCATTCTCTTTTTTTGCTTTTGTGACATTTTCTAGGATTGTTACCCTCCTGTGAAAGTTGAAGATTGATTGTATACACATACGCTTAACTGCCAACTGCCTCAGTTGCCTTAGCTCTAAAATGGGGGTAATAAGCACTTACCTTCCATTATTGTGGTAAGAATCACATGAAATAGTATTTTTAAAGCAGTACAGTGTCTGGCACATAGCAGGAACTTAATAAATGCTTGTTCACCCTTCCTTCTCCCTCACCCCTACTCACCAAACTCCAATGACTCCCTATTACCTCCAGAACTAAATATGAACTCCTCTGACATTTAAAACTTCACAGCCTGGTTCTTTCCTACCTTTCCATTCTTCTTATTCTTTACCACATTCTTTGCATTGGGGGTTCTAACCATATTGACCTACTCGTTATATGCATACATACACACACACACACACAACACACACACACACACACACACACACACACACACACACACTCCTTCTATCTCTGTGCTATCTCTGTCTCCTCTCTGCCTTTGTGCTAGCTGTTCCCTATGCCTAGAAGGAATGCGTTCCCTCCTCAGCTCTGCCTCTTAAAATCTGTGGTTTCCTTCCAGACTCAACTCAAGCACCATCTTTTCGTTTGTTAGTTTAAAAGATGCCCCCTCCCAAAGCTACATTGTATTCATTCTGTATAGTTTCTGTATATACTCATATCTGTATTGTCACTTTCTAGAAAGTAAACTCTTTGAGGGTAGAGACTTAACCCAGCAACTCTCATACGGGAAGTTCTTAATGAATGCTTATTGATTAATTGATTGAGCATGGATTGATTTGAGTATCTCAGCATATTTGGGTATTCCTACCTAATTTAGTGCTTCTAAAATATTAACATGAGCATTAAAAATGTAGACTTTTCTCTGAGCAGGAAAGGGAAGAAGGATATAAAAGAAAAGATATCAATGAAAATTAAAATTTAAACACATAGACATTTCTTATGAGATGCACACGTGTTGAAAATAGCACCAAGAGCCTGTGCAATACAATTTGACAATGATATACATTGTGCTGCATGTCAAATTGGTCTTCCCAAGAGGTTTTAATTCCCTACATGGCAGTAATTCTCTAGGGCAGGACTAGACACATAGTAGGAGCTTAAGAAACAGTCATGTATTGACTTGACATCATCCTATCCTAGTTCTTCTTATCTATCTCCTTTCCTTCCTCCTCCTTCTACTCTCTCACATATGGGAAGGTTCCTTATCCAACAATACTACCTTCTATACTTAGAGATGGAAGATTTCCACATTTCAGTTAAAAAAGACTGAAGGCCTTGGGATTTGGGGGCCTAGAGAAGGGAAATCTTAAGACTGGAGGTGGGAGAGACACATTATCTATCTTCAAGTTTTTGGAGGACAATTATACAAAAAAAGGAGCATATGGACCCTGTGTTCTTTCAAGGGGCAAAATTAGAACCAATAGCTAGAAGTTTTATTTAAGTGAATTTCAGCTCAACATAAGGAAGGAAGATCTTTTTAATAATTAAAACTGACTAAAAATGGAATGTACTGCTTTCTGAGGTAATAAGTTCTCCATCACTAGAAGTGTTAAGTATAGGCTAGAGGATTTAACAGGAATACTATAGAGAAGATTTCTGAACTGGGTAGGAAAGTAGTCTAAATCAGTGGAGGTGTCAAGTTCAGATAGAAACAGGGGCCACTAGAGGATGCATACAGATCCCTGTGAGCTACAAATTGACTTAGAAAGTCACATATTAACGTTAACTATGTTTTATCAAATTTTTATTTTTTTGTCAAATATTTACCAATTACATTATACTCTGGTTCAGGATAATGTCTAAAATGACATGCTTCTTCATCCAAAGGTCAATGGAGCATCACAACCTTCTTTTCCCCAGGCACAGAGAGAGGAATAACTGATAAATCCCCCAACCTTTAGAAGGGATAGGGCCAGTGAGGGATAACTATTATGGGTAATTGACAGGGCCTAGGTTAATGAAGAGGGCCTGGTCAAGTTATGGTTAGAAAAAGAGTAAACCAAAGGCCATGCTATGTCAAGCTAGGATTCTTTGGCATATCAAATCCAGAGGGCAGGATAGGAGGAAGAAATGAAGTTCATGGACATCAATGAAAAGTTAGGAAGTCAGCATCGTGTCTGTCAGCATGAATACACTACAAAGACAACAGTAAACATTACTGAACTCATTAGAACATTGATTTAAAGCTGACGGACTCTCAGAGGCTATCTAATCCACCATCTCATTTTACAGATGGAGAAACCTTGGCAAAATTAAGTGACCTATCCAAGATCACATAGGGATTAAACCTCAGAGATGGAATTTGAGCCTAGGTTTGATGGTTTCCCTCATGTGATTTTCCTACTTAAGTCAGCATTCTTTTATGGTGACCCTATGCTATTCTCTCTCCCTCCTTATTCTACTGGGTCAGCATTGCCATGAAACCAAAATGGATCCCTTAGATATAGAGGTGCCAAATTCCTGTACATGAAGTCAGCAAAACTCCTGAGGGAATTCTCCAACCAGATGAAAACATAGTTGGTAAATGTTTAACGGAATAAACAGAAAGTACAATACAACACAGATAATGTTATTTTGTGCTTTTCTAAGTCAATATGTGCTAGCAGAATCTGTTTCTATTTGAATTTGATAATGTTGCCTTAGAATCCAGAATGTGAGGCCATGACTTACTGGGATAGTATGGATAGAAGACGTCTACAAATTCCAGGAAATGCATATGTCCTCCCCTTACACTCATAACCGTCTTGTTCTACAAGGTCCTGGTACTGACACTGTTACCTCCATGAGTCTACCATTTCCTAAACTGTATATTTCTCTTTTCCACCCATAATTAGTAAGATCTAGATCTAGCTAAGAATCATTCAGATTTGAAGCGAGACTGTCCCCAAAAGGTCAGGGTGTCTACTCTTGCCAGAATGTCATCAATCCCACCTCACCCTCCACCTCCACAGGAGTAGATCCATGATAAATTTCAGCGCTACTCCAATGCAGGGTACAGAGGACTTGGCAGAGATTGCAGTAAATCTTTCCTGCTCCCTTATGGTATCCTTGGTCTGCGAACATACTTTACATTGTAGAGTTTACAAAACTGAGCACAATCTACTATGGTCCTTTCACCAGCTGTTTCTTCTCTCTATTTCTTTTCTCACCCCTTCACCCCTCCCCATTGCCCATATTAGAACAAGAAGGAACCTTAAAAGTCATCAAATCCAACCTTCTCATGTTATAGATAAGGAAACTAAGGCCCAGAGAGATTAACCACTTGTCCAAGAACACACAGGTAATAAGTGCACAGAGGTAGGGCTTGAACCCAGGGTTTTTGTTTTTGTTTTTGTTTTTGTTTTTTTTGAGGTAGTTGAGGTTAAGTGACTTGCTCAGGGTCACACAGCTAGTAAGTGTCTGAGGCTGAATTTGAACTCAGATCTCCCTGAATCCAGGGTCAGTGCTCTATCTACTGTGACATCTAGCTGCCCCTCAAACTCAGGTCTTTTTACCCTATGTTTCTTTCTAGTACATTACACAGAGGTGAGCCTGTTTAATTTTAGTCCTTGCCTATGGGGCACTGAAAAAAAAATCCTAAGTACATTCTCTTCAAATGAGTTAGAATCCTATCCAATGAAAACACATACCTAAGAGTTAAACTAAGTTGGGAAAGTATTCCTTTTCATTGCTTTATAATTTATTTATTTTTAATAGAGACTATGTCTCAGTACTGCTTTTGTATTTTTCCCTAGTCTAAGACTATTTTTAGCATCTCTGCTCCTATTATCAAATGTCATTAGAGAGCTCTTGTTAAAGAGTTATGATATTTGTTTAAGGTGTCCCCTTAAAGAAAAAGGTTTGCTTTGCTGTGATCCCCAACTCTGAGTGGTTTGGTTTCTAGGAAAGAACTGACCTGGGAACTTCAATACAGAAAACAGACTCTGTTCATTCAGCCATAGTAAATGGTGCCCCCCCTTTCCTTTCTCATTGCAAATTTAAAATATTAGTATCAGGCAAACCTTTGATATAAAGAGAAAATAATGCTGACAACCTGAGTCCCCAACTGGTCCAATGTTTAAATTTCAGCCTAGGCTGAGGTAGCATGTCCTACTTCACTTCCTGCCTATTTTTTTCTTTATTTCTTCTCCATGAAAACAAAGAATTGTATCTTCACCCTGGGCCCCTAGCTATCACCTCTCCACAATATCCTTGCCTCACATTTACAATCTAAAGCTGAAAGAGATCTTAGAGCTCATTTATTCCAACCTCACAGGAATTATAGGACTTAACCAAGGTCACACAGGAAATCTAAATTTTTTAAGCTGGATTATGGAAACTTGCTCATGGTAAAACTTAGTCAAGGAGAGGGAGATCACATGCAGTCACCGAAGGCAGAGCTATCTTAGGATGTGGCACATTTGGTCAGTAACTCAGCAAAGCAATCTTGCCAAGGAAAGGGAGGCTCCATGAGTTGGTATAAAAAAAGATCCAGAATAAAAAATAACTGAGGTTCACATGTTTGTCTGAAAAGTTCCCCATCACTATAATTTGTTTCAACATTTTGATTCAATAAACATTTGTTAATTACCTATTGCAAGGCAATTTTTTTCTGGAGCTGTGGGGGATTCAGATGTAATAAACTCTAGGAACACAATCCCAACCAGCATGTTGGAGCTCAAAGTCACAGGTTAGCAACCCCAGATGGCTACTATTGTCCCTTAGGATTTAGACCAGAGGGTCTGGGGTTTTAGTGTTATTTCTCATAAGCCCTCATCATTTGCTTCTCATTGAATATTACCAAGTAGTCTTAATTCTCTTTTAGTAAAGATACTTACTAAAAGGTTGACAAGAACAATACTTACAAAAACATCCCTACCCCCTTCCCACTCCCACCCTCAAGCTTAAGGCAAGCTTTCCCACTGATAGTTGCAGATCCTTGGGAAAAGTGAGCTCAAATTTAAGAGTACAATGGTAGTGAAACACCCACATAGAGAACATGTCACATGAAGAGTTACTTCTGGTTTTTTGGCCCTGCAAGTCTTTTTCTCCTTTCATAGAGTCCTCATGAAGTTCACAGTGCAGTGTGACATCAGTGAAGGATGACTTGCTTTGCTCACAGAGTGAGGCAATTCTGCTGGGCAGGTGAAACAGCTGCTAATCTGGACTACTTCACCAGCTCCTAGGTTGGACCACTTCACCACTGCTAGGACCTTCTGTCTCTATTCTGTGCCAGTGGAGGGGAACATGGCAGCTCTTACCTTGAAATCTGTCAGCAAATGCTTCAAAGGCCTCTGCCTGAGTACATCCATCTCAAGGTAGCTGCTCAGTTTCATCCCAACTCTAGTGTCTGCTGCTACCTATTTTAGTCACTGACAGAACCTTTTTTGGGACCTCAAGATTTCCCAAATTCACATGGTCCCCTAGGGGAGGGAGGAATACTTTCTTCTTTCCTAATCCTGCCCCAAACTATTCCTTTTCAGGCACTTGGCTAAAGCTCCTTTATTGCTAGACTAGTGGACCCCTCTGGACTAGGGAATTGCTGAAATTCCTTTAGTATTTAAAGTTTCCAGAGCAATAGTTAGTTTGTTTGATTAAGTGATTGTGCTTTTTTCCTTCTTGACCCAATTAAAAAATTTTGCACCTCAGGGTATACACAACTTGTATATATAATTTATGTCTATGGATTGATTGGTTGGTTCTCTAACTCAAGGATATATTCTCACCTGCTCAAGGTATCAGTGCCTAGAGCATCTTATTAACTGAAGTGTGGGGGTGAAACAGAGATGAAGATGTGACCCTTGAACAAGTCTATAGTGTGGTAGGAAAGAGGAGATATATTCCCAAATTAGAAGAGTCATTATGTGATGAGCAAGGTGCTTTCAGAAAAAACTGGAAAGACTAATATGAACTGTTGCAGAGTGAAGTGGGCAGAGCCAGGAGAACAGTATGTATACAGTAACAGCAGAATTGTACAATGAAGAACTGTGAATGATTTGACTATTTTCAGCAATACAATGATCCAAGATAATTCAGAAGGACTCATGATGAAAAATGCTATCCCCCTCCAAAGAAAGAACCGAAGGAGTCTGAATGCAGATCAAAGCATACTATTTTTCACTTCATTTTCTTCCAAAGGTTTTTCTTTTTGTTTGTTTTCTTTTACAACATGACTAATATGGGAATATGTTTTGCATGATTACTCAAGTGTAACCTATGTCAAATTGCTGTCTCAAGGAGGGGGAGGAGGAAAGAGGGAGGGAGAAAATTTAGAACTCAAAATTTAAAAAATGCAACTGTTAAAAATTGTTTTTACATGTAATTGGAAAAAAATAAAATATTTTAAAAAACCAAAAGATGTATTTAGACTAGAATTTGGGCCAGTAATAAATTGCAATTAAATTAGGACAAGAAAAAAAAGTTATTGTGATACAGTGGAAAGGATTTTGACTATCGAGTCAGATGACCTGGCTTTGAATCTTGGCTCTGCTAATTACTTCCTACCTATGTGACCTTGAGCAATTCTATTAACCTCTCTTGCCCTCAGTATCTTCATCTATAAAATGAGCTATTTGGACTAGGTGATCTCTAAGTTCCCTTACAATAATAAATCCTATGAACATTTAACATTTATTAAATGTCTGATGTATGCAGTGTATTGTGCTAGGCACTAGAAGATATTAAAGATTTAGAATACCTATCCTCATTGAGATGCCAGTCTAGTAGGGAAGTAAGACTTAAATACAGATAAAAAATATAATGCAGAATATTACATGAAAAATGCATTAGTTATAAAAACAATGTGCAATATCAGATTGGTGAGGGGGAAGCATATTACAAATCCGGGAAAAGGCAAGAGAAATTAAGGAAGACCTTATCGAAGAATTAGCAATTGAGTTGGACTTTAATCGATGGGAAGGAATTCAATAGGAAAAGAAAGAGAGGGAAGACACTTGCCAGACATGAGTAGCCCCAAAGCCTGTGTCAGGTAGAGGAGTACAGGTAGGGCAGAGAATAGTCTGATTTGACCAGAATATCAAAAGTAATGGTGTCCAACTCAAACAGAAATGGGGACCACTAAGCTTTACATAAGGCAGCATATTGACTTAGAAAACCACACGTTGACATTATCTATGTTCTACTGTATTTTTATTTATTTTGTCAATATTTCCCAGTTACAGTTTAATCTGGTTCAGGCTGCACATGGGAGTGTTGCCAGGTTTAATGCCTCTGATCTAGAGAATGTGGAAAGAAGTATGGTGTGAGATAAGGCTGAAAAGGCAGACTGAAGCCAGTGTGTGTAATGAATGAATAAATGAAGGCATGAATGTATGAATGTGAAAGCATTTATCAAACACTTCTTATGTACTAAGTCCTGGGTAATGTGAATACTAAGGGAAATCAATCCCTATCATCTAGGAGCTCACATTCTAATAGGAAAAAACATCTATAGGAGGGTGCAGCTGTAGGAAGGATATAAGACCTAGTGATTCTTATAGTACAGCATCAGGGTAGAGTGAGACCTAGGGGTCTGAGGGGTTCAATAATAGGGCAGATGAGCAAAAGGGTATAGTTATAGGACAGATACCATGGCCCGGGATTGGGAGGATGCAGCCACAAAGTGGCCAGCAAAAAAATGTGAACTTTACTCAGTAGGTAATAAGAAACCACTGAGGGTTTTTGAGTAGAGGCTTTTCATGACCAGATTTTTGCATTATAAAAGAATCACAGGCTCACTGAATTGGAAGGGAACCATTCCTGACCCAAGAACTAATTCTATAATATCTAGTTAGATTCCTTCCCCAAGTGGTCTCATTTCATATTGAGACAGTTCTAATTATTAGAAAGTCTTTCCTTACTTCAATAACTCCAATTTATGTAGTTTTAGAGAGAGTTGTGGTGAAATAGAGATCCAATAATGGAATTAGGAAAACCTAGGTTCAAGCCCAGCCTTTAACTCTACTAGCTATGAGACTATGAGCAGGTTACTTGTCCCAGTGTCCCTTTTAGCTCTCTAAGATGTCAAATTTCAAATAAATAGATGATCTGCCTCTGTGGAGGTGTTTTCCATCCTGGGGGTTCTCTGTATCAAAGAAATCACTAGGAAAGAAAGATGGGGAAGGGAGAGAGAGGAGAGAGAAAGGGAAAAGGAGAAAAAGAAAGGGGAATAGAGGGAAGAGAAAGAGGGAGAGAGGGAAAGAGGGAGAAGAAAAGAGCAGAGGAGGGGAGCAAGAAGGCATGGGAACGGGAGGGGGAGTTTGAGAGAGAGAGCATTAACAAAAATGCTTTCCTTCCAATCACCCTGTGCTGTATGTAGTATAAGTATTATCTCTATTTTACAGATGAAGAAAATGTATCTCATTTTGTTGCCCATGGCCCAATAGCTGGTAAATGTCAGTGCATCAAGAATACAGGCACTGGAATGATGTATATACAGAACTTGTGAAACCCCTTCTGACATATGGGGTCCACAGAAAAGTGACCTGAGGTTTAAGGTGCGCTATGAGTCTGTGTCCACTTCACAGCCATAGCCCATGAATCAGCTACAGTATAAATTAGTTTAAATTAGAATGCAACTAGACAGCACAGCGGATAATGATGAGATGGAGGCAGGATAGACCTGAGTTCAAATCTTTCCCCAGATATAACATTGGGAAATCACTTAACCTCTGTTTGCCTGTTTCCTCAACTTTAAAATAAGGAAAATTACCCCACCTATCTCCCAGGGTTGTTTGTGAGGATCAAATGAGATAATATATATAAAGCACTTAGCACAGTGCCTAGCATGTAGTAGGTACTATGTAAATGCTAAAAATATTATTTTATTATTATTATTATCATTAATAAAATGACTTAATGAGGAGCAACAGAGCATCCACCCCCCCCCCAAATTGGAGGCACCAGCTATCACAAATACATACATCAAAAACAGGACATGCCTGGAAAACACATATGAAGGAGTACATACATAGAGAGGCACATATGTAGGAAACGTGTGGCTATATTCGTGTGTGAGGCAAATCATGCTTCTGATACAACGGAGATGCTCATGTCTGCTGGTGATATCATTCCGCTGCTCCCAATGGCTCTTCTCCCCACTAGTCTCAGGTGTTGTTCAGTCTCTGACAGGCTTGTAGGCTTGGGCAAGAGCTGCTTCCCCCATCCCATGGGCACTGTTAGGCAGTGCTTTACTCTTGGATGTATGATTGTGGAATTTCTCTCTGCCTCCAGCATCTGGCTTGAGTTAGAGTCCTCAGCTGAGGTACTACCTCTTATCCATAAAGAGTAGAGTGGGCTCTGCCTTCTCTCTTAGCTTAGAGTTAAGAGGCTTAAGCTTCACCTTCCTTTTGTGAGGAAGGCAGGCTTTTCCGCATTCAATGTCAGACTAGGAAATAATCTGCTTATTCTTCACCAGGAGAAGGATGTGTCAGTTCCTAGAGACCTAGCTGGAAGAATTTTTTTCTCTTAAGTAGAGTTTTTGCCTCTAGGAGCCATGTTCTTTTGGAAGACAGAATAGTCAGTCAACTAAATCCACAAGCACTGATCTGTTTTTGAACCTACTTTCTCAGGCTCTCCAGGAGCCCTATCTATGTCCCAAGTCTATATCTGATTTAGGATTAGACAGCTCCTGTTTACTTTTATCATTTCCTGATTGCCAACCTGCTCCCCTTCAAAACAACTATTGGAATCTGTCTTTCAACACACTTCCAAAAGGCTATTTGGATTTTTCCTCAATTTTCTCTCTTCCCTGTCCCCCAACCCCACCCCCAGCTCCTCTATCATTTGGTCTCCCAAGGAAATGAAGAATGGGAGGAAAGAAAGACAAAAAGCTGGGTATAGTCAAGGAAAGATACAATTCTCTCCCTCAAAAGTTTGTTCCAAATTCTTGCTCTTATTATGTAGATATAACTGAGAATAAGCTTGAGTTTTTTAACTTCCCTACACAAAGAAGACAAATTACTGAGAGTAAATAAAAACCAAATGCCACATATAAAAGAAAATACAGCTTTTCAATTCTGTTATGTTGTGAAGTGTAGGCTCATTCAGTAGCTCTTCCTCATGTTTCTCATAACTGGAGCTTCCTGAGGAGAAGTGTTATAGGTAAATGAAAAACATGGGGCACATGGACTAGAGAATGTTATCTCCTTTTCTTCCTTCTGAAGGTTGATCCTCACCTAGTCAAGGGAGTATGGTAGGGCTGGCTACAGGAAATATTCCCATTCTGTCCAGGCCACCAAGCCTCTTCTCAGAGCTAACCCAACTCCTATATCCCACTTATTGACCATATGTAGTATGTAATAATTTTTTATTATTAGTGATCTTTTCATAGGTTTATGTCTTATTTTTGCCAACTAAATTGTAAACTCCTTGAATGTAAGGGATCATGTCTCCTATTTCTTTGTACAGGAAACATGGACTAGTACAAAGAGCCCTGGACCTGAGATTAGGAGGATCTGATTTTGAATATCAGCTTTGACAGTTATCAGCCATATGACTTTTGGTAAGTCACAAATTATCAACTTGATAATTTCAATGCTTTTAATTGTCCATAGTAATGGGAGATAGGCATGATAGAGGTCAGAAGATGTTGATAATTACAAAATCTAAATGCCTCATTTTAACCAATTACCTCTACCATCTTTCCATAAGAACCCTTCCCCCCATCCAAGAATATCACAGGCACCAAAATTGAATGGTTAGGATCAAGTCTTATCTTTTCTCTGTCTCTCTGTCACACGCCATACAGAGAAACAGGTGAGATTTGAAATATGCGGAAACAGAAAGAAGGTAGAGAATTCAAGACTAGGGATAATAAATAATAATTGTGCCATACTAATACAGCAGCTTATGTGTCTGTAGCACATTAGGGTTTTCAAAGCACTTTCCTCACAATAACACTATGAAAAAGGTAATACTCTCAGAAACTCAAATAATTTGTGATTTCACCAATTTGGAAGTTAAGTTCCTCCAATAATGTAGATTGCAACCCTTCCATACCTCCTCATCCCATGCCCATCCTCTCATTTGTGTCCTCCCGTAAGTTCCCCAAATGGGGTCCAGTCAACATACTAGAAGCCTTCCTTGCCTTCTCACAACATCCCAACAGTACCATTGAGGCACCTGTCATTCGTTGACTCACCAGATATATCCTTTACTCTTATTCGTTGGTTGTAAGTTGCAGGCTGCATGTCACACCTGCTGTGCGCCTTTCCATTGCCTTTTGGGTCACATTCATCTTTAGCTCTTCAGAGGTTGTGGTGCTCCTGGTCTCACTGTCACACAGAGCCCTGTTAAAAAGTTTGTATTGAAAAGATGGCCTTGGCTGATGTGGAAAACTTAAGGTTGACAAAAATGCCTTGTAATTTCTCAAAACATTCCAGCTCTCTACCCTTCTGTCCAATTCTGAGTCCAGTTGAGAGTACATCTGTATTTTCTGTCTCATATAAACATATATGGACAATGGACATTTCTCATCCATTTGGTCTTTCCTATATAAATTGACAAGCCAAAAGCCTTTGAGTAATTACAAGCCTCCTACTGGAGGCTCTGCCAAATCCTGGGGCCTAACAAAGGAAGCCCCTCCTCAACCTGGACTCTGCCCTGATCGCCTGCATCAAAGAGAACAATGTTGTTATTCAGTAGTTTCAGTAATGTCATGTCTGACTCTTTGTGACCCTATTGGGGGTTTTCTTGGCAAAGATACTGGAGTAGTTTGCCATTTCCTTCTCCAGTTCATTTTACAGATGAGGAAACTGAGGCAAACAGGATTAAATGACTTGTCCAGGATCACATAGTTAGTAAGTTGTCTGAGAGGCCCAGAGAGCTTAAGCAACTTGTTCATTATGACTTAGCTGATAAATTTTAAAGTCAGGATTCAATCCCAGATTTCTTGACTCAAAGTCTGGGGCTCTCCCTATTATACTGCACTGCCACAAACAATCTAATTAGATTCTGAAAAAAATCAAGAGAGAGTTAATTCATGACTATATAGGAAAAGATAAAGTTTCCAAGAATCTGCCCTACCCTCAAAATATTTGAGTTAGAATGTAATCTCCTTAAAAGCAAAGGCTTTCATTTTTTTAATCTCCAGTGCCTGGCATATAGTCGTTGCTTAATAAATGTTTGTTGAATAATTGATGGATTGGCTTATCATGAATCATGAGACCTAGAAATGTATTTTATAGAGTGAATAGATGGAAGGGACCTCAAAGATCATCTTGGCAGCTAGGTTGTGTAACAGCTTGGAGTCAGGAAGACCTGAGTTCAAATCTTGTCTAAGACAGGAGCTCTGACCTTGGGCAAGTCTTGTACATCTCTCAGCCTCAGTTTCCTCATATGCAAAATGAGGTTAATAGCCCCTGTTTCACACTGTAGTTGTAAGGATTAAAATGAGATAGCTTATGTAAAACACTTTGCAAATCTTAACATGCTACGTAAATACTAACTATTATTATTGTTGTTATTATTATCACTATCCTTTCCAATTCCCTTTTTTTAATGGTGAGAAAAATGAATCTCAAAACTAAAGCTGTTATTTACTCAAGATCTGGGAAAAGACAGTGAAGGGTTAATTTTCCTCCCTACCCTTTCCACCTTCACTTCCTCCCCTCCTCTCAGCCAGTAGGAATTTTCTGGAATGCTTTTTTAGCTGTTGTTAAATTTTGATTTTTAATATAAAACTATTACCAGTCATAATTGCTATGTGATTCATATCTGTTATTAATCACAAACAGAGGGCATATAATGGAAGAAACCAGTGAACAGATTGAAGTACACAGAACCAAACAGGACAGAGGTTTGAACCTCAGTCTAAAATATCTAAGATTTTAATCTAGCTTCTTACTGTGTTAGTGAGAGTGTCTTATGGTTTTAATTTTATTAACAACTCTGCTAAGCTCTTCAAAAAGGCAGAGGAGGTTAACCATGTGATTCAGGGCCAACCACCACCCCCCAGGCTACTGAGTCAAAGTAAGCAGATGATGAGGAAGAGGCAAAAAGAGCCCTAGGACAAGGGGTGTGTGTGTGTGTGTGTGTGTGTGTGTGTGTGTGTGTGTGTGTGTG